>NC_089846.1:11516209-11854959 GCF_035609145.1 Eleutherodactylus coqui | reverse complement strand
AGAGTCCAAGGTCCTCATCCCTGTCGGACTCTTTGCCTTTTCAGGCCACCAGCCGGCAGCACCTTCCTCTGCTGCGCTGGCCCTCTCTCTCTCAGGTATTGAGGTTAGGTGCTTCACCCTGTCAACCTCTTGCCTTTCCAGGCCACCAGCCTGCAGCACCTCACTCTGCTGCGCTGGTTCTTCCCCTCTCTTTGGCAGGAACTGGCTTTTATCTGCTTCCTGCTCCACCCCTTGGTTAACCCTCGCAACAGAAGTCCTGTCTCTGGCCCTCTACAGGCCCTTCTGTGTACTGCACTACTACAACCCTAAGACTGAGAAGTGGGCAATGATCCCCACCTTTTGTAATTTAATTATACCACTCTGAGCCAGGCAAAGCGATATATGATATGTAATCTTAGAGCAAGAGACCATATGGCTGCTGATGACAACATGGCAGCCTACTCTTTCACACAACCAGAAAACCCCTTTAATGTAATGCTTACATCTGGCCCCTCTTTAGTAGTCAGAAGGGGAAAAGACTTTGCCTCTCATGCATTACTTTGTGGCAACTGAAGGAAGCAGTCTGTTTGTCCATGTAGGGCTCACGTGTGAATGCAGCTCTGGATGTGATTGGAGTATACTGCAGTGTATTTCCAGCAGGTTAACTGTTTCATAGAGGATCTGTAATGGTTAATGATAGGATGGCCATTGGAAGACATCAGGCCAGCCATGGCACATAATATCTCTCTTCCGGCCAGGGACAGCTCAGCAATTTACATCAGACACAAGAGGATTCTTATGAACTCTGAGACATTATTAAGAGATGTGAAATCCTCAGCGGGTGAAATTGGGACAGTTAATGCGCAATTTCCTGGTACTTGGGAAAGTCAAAACTAATGAGATACCTGGGAGTTAATTATAAGGAACTGGGCGTCGTGTTGTAGTTTGGGATTTATTCTAGGTCCCTAACACCCTACAAGCCGAAGGAGATGAGACTTGTGTTGTGACCGACCCATGAATCAATCGGCTAATTAGAAGATGCACTTTTAGGGGAGTGTAAATCTCACACTCCGGACAGTTACGGAAATTGATGAACCATCTTTTATAGAAATCTATTAGCGAGTCTGCTGCACCGCGTGCGGGGAGGATGCCAGTTCAGGAAGGCGATACGCATCTCTTCGGGACTTTGGCCATAAGTGGAAACAACTCAGGAGATCCATTATTTTGGATGCATCATTCTGGCGGAGGCAATGTTTGAAGATTGTTGGAACAGATACAAAGTTACTTCCTCTCCAAAAAACTTTATAGTCCAGCTGTCCACTCTTCTGAGCAGAGGAACCTTATGGGCCTGTCAAGCACTGGCGATCTGATTCAGCTGCCATCTCTGCGGCCGACTCTGCACCACTGATTTAGGGCAATGTCTTGACAGCAGCATAGCAAATATGGACATCCACAGTCATTCAAGTGACATTATGGTGTTATTTCCCAAGACCATTACCTCAGTATTGGAAAACGTGACTCATGAAATGTCCACGCAGGACGGATCTGCTGCGAAAACTGAAGAACATTCGCAACCGCAAAATCCTGCACAAAATGGTATGTTTATTATTGCAGCTTAGCTGCAGGTTCCACCCATGAGGCAGGGTTTCTCAGAAGCAGAGATGGTTAAAAATTAACTATTCTGTGAAAATCTGTCTAAAGCTGGATTCAGACAAACGTATATCGGCTCGGTTTTCACGCTGAGCCCATATACGTGGTCTCTCTCTGCAGGGGGGGGAGCCTGGAAGAGCCATGAGCAGGAACGGAGCTCCACCCCTCTGCACTATTTGCAATGAGAAGAGGCGGGATGGGGCTTATTCACGGAATGTAGCCCCACCCCTGTCCCACCTCCTTTCATTGCAAATAGTGCAGAGGGGCGGAGAGGAGGCAGAGAGGGGGCGGGAGCTCAGTTCCTGCTCCTGGCTCTTCCATCCTCCCCCCCCCTGCAGATGAGGACACCGTTTATGGGCTCGGCGTGAAAACCGAGCCAATATACGGTCATCTGAATCCACCCTCAAATTGAAAAATTTAAAAAAAAATGTTTCTCAACATAAAATAGTGAAGACCTTGAATATCCCACCATCTACAGTATAAAGTATCATCAAAAGATTCAGAGAATCTGGAGAAATTCATATACACAAGGGACAAGGCTGAAGGTCAATATAGGATGCTGGAGATCTACGGGCCCTCAGGCGGCGCTGCATTAAAAACAGGCATGATTCTGTAATGTAAATCACTGCGTGGGCTCAGGAATACTTCCAGAAATCATTGTCTGTGAATACAGTTCGCCGTGTAATCCACGAATGGAAGTTAAGGCCGTATCATGTAAAGAAGAAGCCATATGTCAAGACAATCAAGAAGCGCCGGCGTCTTCTCTGGGCCAAAGCTCATTTAAAATGGACTGAGGCGAAATGGAAAACTGTTCTGTGGTCAGATGACTCAAAATCGGATTTTTGTGATCTGCTTGTTTATGTCAACTCCTATTTATTTCAATCTCATCTACTTCGCAGCTAATGTAAATGCTGTTTTCCGCACAGGAAATCCACAGTGTTTATGCCTTGTGTGGCTGTAGCCATAGACCATGTGCACATGGCAAAATGTGACACCTAATCCATGTCAAATCTGCTTTCTATATACAATGTACATTTTTTCCATGCATGGATTTGACATCTGCTTCATGCATAAAAGAAGAAGTGATGTTACATCTTGATGTGGATTCAATGCTTCTGCTACGTGTGCTACTGGGATCTGTAGTTCTAAGCTTCCTAGCAGCACAGCTACAGGTGGTTTAGGGTTAATTGAGCTGGCTGGGTGTGGTGCTTCCTGCTAGCCAATCATCTGGGTCTGTGCTCACATATAAACCCAGCTCCTGGTCAGTCTCTGGCTGGGTCCCAGGGTGAGCAGTCATGTTACTTCTGTGCTCTGTAACTTGTTATCAGTCATGTTCAGCTTGTTCCCTCTCTGATCTGTGTTTTCAAGTAGGTTTGTTGGTGGATCCCTGACACAGTCCCCTATGTCAGCTCTGTGGCCGACTGTCTATCCCCCTGGTATGAGGACACATAGACTTGCTGTGAGTTTCATTTGTGTTCATGTGAGCTGTAGGTGGAGTCTGTGTGGTTTGCACTATCCAGTGGAGTCAGTGCCGGTAGTCTGTGCCCTGGTTGGCTGTCCTGTTGCAAGCTTGCTGTGTGATCTGTGACCTGCTGGTTCATGTACATTTGTATGTTTATTTCCTGTCAGTTTTCTGTCAGCTTGCTGTGTGCCCTGTGCTCTGTCCTGTTCCTGATGCAAGCTTGCTGTGTGATCTGTGTCTTGCTGGTTCATGTCCATTTGTTCATTTATATTCTGTCAGTTTGTGTTAGCCTGTGTATGACCTGCTATCTGTGTCCTGTCCTGTTGCAGCTTGCTGTGTGACCTGCGTCCGGTTCTGCTGGACTCCTGGTTAGTGTAGGGACTAGTGGTATAGCCAGGAGCCGTGAAGTGGCCTGCTAGCTTTCACGTTTTGTACAAAATGTCAACTAATACCTGGTATTTCATTCAGCTTCCTATCTGTTACTAGTGGTTGCATTTTCTATGCTATGTATTCTGGCTCTGGGTATCTTGTTCTGTTCCTGGCATGTGTATGTGTCCTGTTCTGTGGCGTGGCTCCTAGGATCAGCTAGGGCCCAGTTCTGAAGACCGCTGGGTCACCCTCTTATTGGGGTGATGTCCCTGCTTAGGTAGGGCCACTGTCATCCCTCCCTGTAGCACAGGGTCAGTTTGCTTGAAATCCATGTGAAACCCCGTGTGCTCCGTCCCCTTTTTGATCACGATCATGTGGGCCCCGTGCTTAGTTTGCCCCCACGATCGTAACAGCTTGCTTCATAGAGTGTCCACATAGGATCTTTCTGAGGTTTATTATACCATCTGGACATAACCTTACTGTTATTCGTTGTGCTCCATTTTTCTGTTACTAAGTTTCATAGATGTGTACCGGTTGTTGGGTGAGAGGCCCCTTTACCATCCCCACTATCCACACATCTGGAATGGCATATAAATGTGTGTTACATGTCACTGCTGTATCGTATTGAAGGGTATTGCTTTGTACTTTACCATCCCCGGCAGTTGATGTGCCGAGTCCGTGAGCCGCTGTTTTGGTTGCGGTTCAGGAATTCCGTCCTTTCAGCTGTTAACTATGAAAATATTCTTCTCTCCCACAATCGTATATTGACGGCTCCTGTCCACACCGGTGTAATGGGGCTCTCCCACTGTTATCGGAGCTCCTACCAGGAATAACGCCCCCTTCTGACCATAATTTTATCATCCCTCGCCAACAATCAGCCATTTATCCTTTCACATATATTACATACAACATCCGTCATTCCCACGTGGCCCTCAGTCACTGCAGGCAAAAACATCAAAAACATTTTACTCCTAGTCATAAGGAGAATAGAACGGGGCTGCTCCGTCCATCTGCCGACCAGAGCCTGTCCGCTATGTCCTTCCCATTATTCTCCTCTTCCATTTGCTCTATGTCCGTGGTCTCGGCTCTGCGCTACATACAGCGAGGTGTCCGTGTGGTCGTTTATCTCCCCGGTATGACATAGGGATTGGGTGATTATATTGCGCACCTCTGCTTGCCATGATGATGTCAATGAATAGATCTATCTTCCAGGATAATATATAGGTCACAGTAGATTTACCAGACTGCAGGCGCCACTTGCAGATATTGGTTTTCTGCTTCCAGATGAGACATCGGTAAACAGTCATTTCTGATCTTTGGGTTTATATCTCTTATCTGCTGGTGATAACCTGAACCAAGTCAGGATGCCACTGGGATCTGTCCATATCATGTGCATTGTAAATAAAGTAAATCTTGTTATTTGTATGGCGCCAGCTTATTCCGCAGCACTTTCAGGTAATTGATTTATTTTAAAATGAGTACCAAGCTGGGCGCTCATTTTACCGACCTCGGAAGGCTGAGTCGACCTCGAGCCGGCTACCTGAACCATTGAGGGATTGAACTTGCAACCTTCAGGTCGTGAGCGAGAGCTTAGGACTGCATTTTTGATACCCTAACACTCTGCACCACACAGGTACAGTAAGCAGATGTCCCCTGTGTTGCGTTATGAACTTTGCTCGTGGCTTATTTAGGACTGTCATATAGGGACCACAGCCGGTCTCATGCTGTAGAGGCCTGACTGAACTTAGTGACCCAACATGACCCGAGATTCAGACTGCAAAGTAAACAGTCAATAACCTGGGGAGCTGCGATGTCTGTGGAGCCTATAGAGGCCTCCGCTCATCAGGTGATCCGGGTTTCCACAGATACTCTGACCCCTGGAGGATTCACTGCGGAGACGTGTAATTATACGCTGTCTTCTTCGCACGCCGCCTAACAACCTCACGGAGAGCCATTCTCTATACGAGCCTCAGAATTATGTTTGCTGCATTTTTACACCAAACTCAGTTTGCTTCGTGCTGATCGCTAGAGGACGGCCGATGCCCGTACCTCCCAAGTGCCCCTCTTTCGGGGGGAGAGCCCCTATTTTTGACACAAGTCGTTCTGTCTCACTTTGGTTCTTTAATATCCTTCTTTTTGACCTTGGAAATAGATCTGCCTAAATAAACCTACCTTATTGCTCCATAGATTATTCCTAATTGTATAGGAGACCCCAATTTGCATATTATCTCATCATATGGTGCAATTTGGATCATAAATACTCCTATATTATGATGATTTTTGTGCTAATATTTAAAGGGCCACACCAGTGAAAACACATGTATTCATGCCTGCCCCCTCACCTGATTGCCTGTTACACTCTGGAAGTCTTTGTTATATCTTGCAATCACTTCCATGCATTGCATCCCCTGTCTGATGCTTATCAGGCACCATTTTGATAGTAACAATTTTTTGGTCTCACTTTCACATCTATCCCATCATGCATTAGCTGGGGGTTTGTCATTCTGCCTGCTGGGGGAATTTAATTATCATTACCTGCTATATTCGCCTACGTAAGCTACAGACTAGAGATGACCGAGCATACTCGCTAAGGCAAACTACTAGTGCCTTATTCAAGTATCTGCCCGCTCGTCTCAAAAGATTTGGGTGCCGGCGGGGGGCGGGGAGCGGCAAGGGAGAGCAGGGAGGAACGGGGGGGGGGGGGGGGAGATCTCTCTCTCCCTCCCCCCCCCCCCCCCCCCGCTCCTACCTGCTCACTCCCGCAACTCACCGCTCTCCCCCGCCAGCACCCAAATCTTTTGAGACGAGCGAGCAGGTACTCGAAAATGTCAATACTCGCTCATCTCTACTACAGACCATGTTGTCAGAAGGATGAGCTGCAATCTCCCCCCTTTCAGCGCCCCAAAAATTGGGGGGGTATGACAACCAGAATCTCATCAGTTAGACATGTCTGATAACAGGGAACAGATGACTCATCTGTACGGTAGAAGGGAGAATGACTTGAGGTTTATAAAGTTTCTGCATATGGTTGCATTCTAATGCAGCACCATCACATGACAGAATAGCTTCCTGATCGGTGATCCCTACAGCATAGCATGATGCTGATGGCGTTCCATTGAGACGCCCCATAGCACTACCCCCTATGGAAGTCTATAGCCCCAGCCATAGACTCTACCCCAGTAACACCTTCTAGATCCAGTACTCCTTCCAGCCTGATTTCTCCTCTGAGCAGTTCGAGCCGCAGAGATGACTGTTCTCTGTTTTCTGACATTATCCAGCAAAATGCGTCATTAAAAAATACTTTGAAGACAGACGTCTATCTTAACGGCTTGTTGTGCTCATTAGACACGTGCCCTGTGTGCGTGATCGCTTCCGTAGTCCGCAACATCTGTTTCCAAATGATGAAGCACGCAAGAACATAAAGAATTTTACATATAAAACCCATCCCTCCCTTTATTATCATCATTTCCATAAGCCAGGTGGAGAGCGGTGATTTATCTGTTCGGCGTTCAGCACGTCAGCACATTGCAGAAAACAGCCATTCAGTGACCTTGTCCTGTCCTGAATCTTATGAGGTTTTCATACACAAGTCCATATGATACGATTGGCTCTATAAATGTGTTGGTCAAGGTAAGGGATATAGTTTAGAGTTCCTTGGACATGAAGGTGAAGTTGAGGATGACCTCATGACCATTCTGGCCTCCTGCAGACCCCTCTGTCCTTGAGAACCTTCTGTCCTACTCCCAACCCCTCTGTTCTCCTCAAGACTCCTCTGCACCCCTACAAACCACTCTATCCTCCTCCAGACTCTTCTGTTTTCGTTCAGCCTCCTTTGTTCCCCTCCAGACCCTTCTGTCCCCTCCAGACACTTATATCCTCCTTCATACTCTTCTATCATCCAGAATCCTGATGAGTTATCCCTATAGCATCAACCCCTTTATCCCCTCCAGACCCTTCTGTCCCCTACAGACTCTTCTATCCTCCTCCAGACTCTTCTATCCTCCTCCAGACTCTTCTATCCTCCTCCAGACTCTTCTATCCGCCTCGAGACTCTTCTATCCGCCTCGAGACTCTTCTATCCGCCTGCAGACTCTTCTATCCGCCTGCAGACTCTTCTATCCGCCTGCAGACTCTTCTATCCGCCTGCAGACTCTTCTATCCGCCTCCAGACTCTTCTATCCTCCTCCAGACTCTTCTATCCTCCTCCAGACTCTTCTATCCTCCTCCAGACTCTTCTATCCTCCAGACTCTTCTATCCTCCAGACTCCTGATGAGTTATCCCTACAGCATCAACCCTTCTGTCCCCTCCAGACTCTTCTATCCACCTCCAGACTCTTCTATCCGCCTCCAGACTCTTCTATCCGCCTCCAGACTCTTCTATCCGCCTCCAGACTCTTCTATCCGCCTCCAGACTCTTCTATCCGCCTCCAGACTCTTCTATCCTCCTTCAGACTCTTCTATCCTCCTTCAGACTCTTCTATCCTCCAGACTCCTGATGAGTTATGCCTACAGCATCAACCCTTCTGTCCCCTCCAGACCCTTCTGTTCCCTCCAGACCCTTCTGTTCCCTCCAGACCCTTCTGTCCCATCCAGACCCTTCTATCCTCCATCAGACCCTTCTGTCCCCTCCAGACTCTTCTATCCTCCATCAGACCCTTCTGTCCCCTCCAGACTCTTCTATCCTCCAGACTCCTGATGAGTTTTCCCTACAGCATCAACCCTTCTGTCCCCTCCAGACTCTTCTATCCTCCTCCAGTCGCTTCTATCCTCCTCCAGTTGCTTCTGTCCCCTCCATCCCCTTCTGTCCCCTCCATCCCCTTCTGTCCCCTCCAGACCCTTCTGTTCCCTCCAGACTCTTCTATCCTCAATCAGAGCCTTCTGTCCCCTCCAGACCCTTCTATCCTTTGGACTCTTCTATCCTCCAGACTCCTGATGAGTTATCCCTACAGCATCAACCCTTCTGTCCCCTCCAGACTCTTCTATCCTCCTCCAGACTCTTCTATCCTCCTCCAGACCCTTCTATCCTCCTCCAGACCCTTCTATCCTCCTCCAGACCCTTCTATCCTCCTCCAGACTCTTCTATCCTCCTCCAGACTCTTCTATCCTCCTCCAGACCTTTCTATCCTCCTCCAGACCTTTCTATCCTCCTCCAGACCCTTCTATCCTCCTCCAGACCCTTCTATCCTCCTCCAGACTCTTCTATCCTCCTCCAGGCTCTTCTATCCTCCTCCAGACTCTTCTATCCTCCTCCAGACTCTTCTATCCTCCTTCAGACTCTTCTATCCTCCAGAATCCTGATGAGTTATCCCTAGAGCATCAACCTTTCTGTCCTCCTATAGACCCTTCTGTCCTCCTCCAGACCCCTCTGGTGGCATTTTATCTCCCTTGAGAACAAAGCTTCAGGGAATTTAAAATTCAGCCAGCCCATTTCTTTTTTCCTGACAACATATGCCGATTGAATATTCGCCAACAATGTCCTACAGACCATCGGCTGGTTTGCCCAACGTATGTCTGATGTTTATGGCCACTTTTAGTTATGGAAGACATAGGTACCAATGCAGATTTTTCAGATGCAAGCCTAACCCCTCCCCTTATTCTGACAACACCCTCAAAATAACCCTTATTCTAACACTTATACTGTACTGTGTTGTCAGTTAATGCCCAGAGCTGGACTTCCCTAAATTGTTCCGCATGACAGAGCAGCCGGTAACTAGTCCTTACCCTGGGGCTCCCGAATACCTGCACAGTGATGCCACCTTGGAACTGTTGTGTATAGAAATGCACGCCAAGTGGTACTGCCAGCACAGAGTTACCCATAGACGTGGGACGTGTGCTGCTCTCTGCTCCTTGAAGAAGAGCTTACTGCAAGCATCAAAGTGTCAATATCACCAAAATCTATATGATCTGTCCCAGATGCCTGTTCTATCATCCTGAGACCATGATATAGTACCCCGATTGGCAGCACTTACCTGTCCTATGACTCTGACCATGATCCCCTCCTTCAGTAAGGTAAGGTGTTCTAGTATCTGCACCATACATGTAGGAGTCCAAGAGATCCACATGTGACTTACAAACCATAGTTTGGGCGGCACTAGATTACCGTAACATCTCCATATGTCCGTTTTCTAGTGTCTTCAGCCCACTTAACACTCCATAAATAGTCATATTCTACATGAAAGCAGTTGACTTTATAATGTAGTCATGTGCTATAGGGACAATAGATCATGTGACCAGCTTATACCCTGAATGGCCATTTCATTAGAGACCCCCCATCTAGGCGCCTGTTGGACCTTCTTTGGCCTTCAGAACCACAACAATTTGTCATAGCATAGATTCCAGCATGTGATGAAATTAATTTGCAGGAATATTTGTCCATGCGAACAGGAAGCTTCCTATAGAGCACAAACGTGATGGCGGTCCTGACATGCTTTGAACAGCTGACAGGAAGGGGTCATCGATTCATGTTGCTTGTGCCAAATTCTGTCTAACCATCAGCACGGTGCAACAGAAATATGGATTTATCTGACCAGGAGATATTTGTACCCGGCTCAGTTATACAGTTCTTCGCTCTGTTGCCCGCTGGAGTTTCGCGTTCTTGTTTCTCTTAGACACAATGGTGCTGGAACTGGTCATCTGCAGTTATATCCCATCCATGCTAAGGACAAGGGGTTGTGCAGTCAGACATGTTAGTTGGAAAACTAGCATTGTATTCAGTTGCTCCTGACTATGCAGTGCATGTAGATCATAACGATTCTTGACATCCTCCTCTGACCCCTTTCGGTGATGAGTTGTTTCTGCCCACAGGATCCCCTTTCGCTGGATGCTTTCTTCAATCGTGCCATTCTTTGTATACTCTCTACACCGTTGGCAGTGAAGTCCTGGTCCCAGCTACCTTATCACCAATGACTGAGTCTCGTTGGAAGTCATTGACATCGTTGGGTATGTCTCTTCTATCATGCTATTTTCGGTCTTCCCCTTCATTTAATTCCATTCCGTTAGATTGCAGTGAAGCATCTGGCTGCTCAGGGAGGTTCGTCCTGACATCACTGATTAGTTGGGGATTTGTTTCTGCTCTTTATATGACTACATTTGCTGCTTTTACTTTGTGTTTTGATTGATTCATTTTAATACAAATCATCTGTAAAAGAAGAAATAAACAGCTCTCGTTTCCCACTGATATCGCGGCTGCCAGGAGTAGAAACTCTATCAAATCCCATTAACCGGAGCTGAAATACGTCCGACAAGCCTCTATTAGTCAGGGATTTATGCCGGTGTCAGCGCACATAAAACACACCAGTAAATTGGCGAACGCACATCCCATGTTACGTCATTGCAATATCTTCAGTGCTGCATGGCAGTCACCGTGACAGAGCCGAGCGTTATGTGGCCTCACTTTATGGTTATCTCACATATTTATCTTTCTGATTGTAAAATAGGAATATAAAAAAATCAGAACACAATGTCTCTGCAGTCCGGTATCCGCTGCTCTGTGATAGTCCGATATACGGGATATGATCTACTGAATGATAATCATCACTGTGTAATAACTCAAGATACCCAATCAGATCTGCGGTATGATGATCCTCACTCTGTCGGAGTCCGATATACGGAATCAGATCTGTAATACAGTAATCATCACTCTGTCGTAGTCCGATATATGGGATCAGATCTGTAGTGCAGTAATCATCACTCTGTCGGAGTCCGATATACGTGATCAGATCTGTAGTACCGTAATCATCACTCTGTCGGAGTCCAGTATATGGAATCAGATCTGTAGTACAGTAATCACTCTGTCGTAGTCCGATATATGGGATCAGATCTGTAGTACAGTAATCATCACTCTGTCGTAGTCTGATATACGGGATCAGATCTGTAGTACAGTAATCATCACTCTGTCGTAGTCCGATATACAGAATCAGATCTGTAGTACAGTAATCATCACTCTGTTGTAGTCCGATATACGGGATCAGATCTGTAGTATAGTAATCATCACTCTGTCGGAGTCCGATATATGGGATCAGATCTGTAGTCAGTAATCATCACTCTGTCGTAGTCCGATATATGGGATCAGATCTGTAGTACAGTAATCATCACTCTGTCGTAGTCTGATATACGGGATCAGATCTGTAGTACAGTAATCATCACTCTGTTGTAGTCCGATATACGGGATCAGATCTGTAGTACAGTAATCATCACTCTGTTGTAGTCCGATATACGGGATCAGATCTGTAATACAGTAATCATCACTCTGTTGTAGTCCGATATATGGGATCAGATCTGTAATACAGTAATCATCACTCTGTCGTAGTCTGATATACGGGATCAGATCTGTAGTACAGTAATCATCACTCTGTCGTAGTCCGATATACGGGATCAGATCTGTAGTACAGTAATCATCACTCTGTCGTAGTCTGATATACGGGATCAGATCTGTAGTACAGTAATCATCACTCTGTCGTAGTCCGATATACAGGATCAGATCTGTAGTACAGTAATCATCACTCTGTCGGAGTCCAGTATATGGAATCAGATCTGTAGTACAGTAATCACTCTGTCGTAGTCCGATATATGGGATCAGATCTGTAATACAGTAATCATCACTCTGTCGTAGTCTGATATACGGGATCAGATCTGTAATACAGTAATCATCACTCTGTCGTAGTCTGATATACGGGATCAGATCTGTAGTACAGTAATCATCACTCTGTCGTAGTCCGATATATGGGATCAGATCTGTAATACAGTAATCATCACTCTGTCGTAGTCTGATATACGGGATCAGATCTGTAGTACAGTAATCATCACTCTGTCGTAGTCCGATATACAGGATCAGATCTGTAGTACAGTAATCATCACTCTGTCGTAGTCCGATATACGGGATCAGATCTGTAGTACAGTAATCATCACTCTGTCGAAGTCCGATATACGGGATCAGATCTGTAGTACAGTAATCATCACCCTGTCATAGTCCGATATATAGGATCAGATCTGTAGTACAGTAATCATCACTCTGTCGTAGTCCGATATACAGAATCAGATCTGTAGTACAGTAATCATCACTCTGTTGTAGTCCGATATACGGGATCAGATCTGTAGTACAGTAATCATCACTCTGTCGGAGTCCGATATATGGGATCAGATCTGTAGTCAGTAATCATCACTCTGTCGGAGTCCGATATATGGGATCAGATCTGTAGTCAGTAATCATCACTCTGTCATAGTCCGATATACCTAGAATGTTCTCACCTGGTTCCCATGTCTCTAATCCTCCTGCACCGGACACATCTATTTACCATATCTAAGACTCTTTCCTCATTTGTTCCTAAAATACTTTGTTTCAATTCCTCCACATTTCAATATATCTGCTTATTGTCAGTGAATAAAAGCACTCAGTTTACCCTGAAAAACGTGAACACCCATTCAGTGACAGCAAACACAGATCCTGAAAATGGCGAGGAGCTGACATAGAAAGTGTATTAGATAGCTGCATGGAATGGATAGTCCCATTATTTGCATAAAACAAGACGATGGCTTTAGGCGCCTCTGATCTGCAGGCTACCATGTCATACATTAATATGGATGGCACTGCAGTCCACATCCGGTCACCTTTAGTTTCTGTCTGTGCAGAGTCTACATGTCCCCTTTATTTATTCTGGTGATGCGACTGCCAGGGGCGCAGCGTTCACCTGTGCGTACAGCAGCTGCACACCTGCCACCTCCAGAGACGTCTACATGACGGCTCTAGTTCCTGGAGCCTCCAGGCCGCGGCAGAAGCATCTTACTTGATATCATCCATCTAAATGGCACAGAAGAGAACACAAACAAACACAGAAGGTCTATTTATATCGGCGTCATCTGTTAATGGAGGGAAAACTGAGGCAAGCGTTTATTTTGGATGCGCACAACACAGGGGATTAAGTCATTATAAAAATGAGCATCTCGTTTCCATGGCTGCTGCGGCCGCTGACTCCTGACTTCAGAGACTTGTTGCCGAGTGCAGATATTCTCTGATCGTCGAATACATAGCAATTCCCTTTCATGCCTCTTGCCCGCTGCAGCCGGATAACATGTTGTAGCCTTTCTCTATGTTTCGGGACCGCAGCAGGATCCCTGAATGATCTCTGCTCAGATGAGCTTCCTGCGAGAACACGCGGTGACATCAGCCCTTAGCCCAGGGAACGCATCACATATTTGGCCATCTCTTTGTAGCTGCTTTTATAGATGTTAGAAAGGCGAAACCTGCACAATGAACAGTCCTATATAGAAATGAACGTACGCGGGGAGTCGGCGTTTCTCTCCTTGTTAAAATTTGTTCCCATGTTTCAGACAGTAATCTTTATGTTTGGAGCTTTGGCCTTGGATAGAGACCTGTGTCCAAAATATGTTCTCGGGCTTTACATAATGGGGCAGATGTACTAAATGTGTCTAATAGTCAGACAGTGCAGACCACAGTGCAGACCACCATGACTACTGCTGGATGATAAGTTTGGGATGGCTTTACACACCTTTGTCTAACTATATACCACCTATTAGTTTGCTTAGTTTATGTCAGTTTTTTGCACCGAAACTGTGATGCAATTTTTGGCAAGCAGTGTTGCATTTAAGTTATGCCCCTTTCTATGAAGTCACACACTTGCTGTGTGTCAGGATGTGCTGCTGGGATCTGTTGTACTATGTACTCCTAGCAGCACAGCTACAGGTGGTGGAGGGTTAATTGAGCTGGGTCTGTGCTCACATATAAACCCAGCTCCTGGTCAGTCTGGCTGGGTCCCAAGGTGAGCAGTCATGTTACTTCTGTAACTTGTTATCAGTCATGTTCAGCTTGTCCCCATTCTGATCTGTGTTTGCAAGTGAGTCTGTGTGGTTTGTGTTATATGGTAGAGTCCGTGCCCTGGTTGTCTGTCCTGTTGCAAGCTTGTTGTGCCATCTGTGACCTGCTGGTTCATGTCCATTTGTATGTTTATATTCTGTCAGTTTTCTGTCAGCTTGCTGTGTGCCCCCTGCTCTGTCCTGTTGCAAGCTTGCTGTGTGATCTGTGTCTTGCTGGTTCATGTCCGTTTGTATTTTTATATTCTGTCAGTTTTGTGTTGGCTTGCTGTGTGACCTGCTATCTGTGTCCTGTCGTGTTGCAGCATTCTGTGTGAACTGTGTCCGGTTCTGCTGGACTCCTGGTTAGTGTAGGGACTAGCAGTATAACCACGAGCCGTGAAATGGCCCGCTAGCTTCCATGTCTTGTACAAAATGTCAACTAATACCGGGTATTTATATTCAGCTTATCTGTTACTAGTGGTTGCATTTTGTATGCTGTGTATTCTGGCTCTGTGAACCCTGTTGTTCTGTCTTTGTCATGTGGCATGTGTATGTCTCCTGTTCTGTGGCGTGGCTCCTAGGATCAGCTAGGGCCCAGTTCCGAAGACCGCTTGCCCTTATTGCGGGAATGTCCCTGCTCAGGTAGAGCCACTGTCATCCCTCCCTTGTAGCAGAGGGTCAGTTTGCTTGAAACCTGTGTGATATCTGTGTGAAACCACGTATGTTCCGTCCCCTATTTGGTCACGATCGTGTGGGCCCCGTGCTTAGTCTGCCCACATGATCATAACACTGTGAATCCACGTCCCGTTTCAGACATGTAGAAGTGTTTAAAAATCATCATAAATGTGGTGTAAAGGATGAAAGACAGTTTCCTGGTGCAATTTGCAGAGGAAAGTGGCGCATTTTCAATAGTAAATCTGCCTATAATGTACGAAATAGCTTTATAGCCACAATTAAAAAAAAGAATTGGTATCACAAATGTGCAAGCGATCTTTACTTTATATTCTAGTGGTTAATTTATGTGTTTCAGCCAGAATTCTAGCGTAAGAAAGTCACAGAAAAAAGATATCTGTTGCCCACCGGATTCACTGTAATTTATGTCATAAACTGGTATAAAGTAAACTGGAAATGGTATGGATTATGGAGGAGGCGCACGAGCTGCCAAAGATATGACAATTCCATTAAGAGGCTTGCACCTCTTAATACATTTGGCGCATTTTATTCCAGAGGCACGTGTGTAAGACCAGCGTGTAAGATGGCAATCCCAGATACATAAATGCACCTCTGTCTCTTGATTTTCTTGCCTTGTCTTTGACTATGATCAGTACATTTATTAGGGCATCTTGGCGTTTGCGCCCTCCTACATACGGCACAGCCTGGTTGTTGGGCCAACCTGAGTATCTGCTCATATAGGTGAGCCGAGGAATGATACAAATATCTCCTCTGTCCTGATAGTTTGTTACATTGCAGCATGAAGTCTAAACTGTTTAGCTCAGTTTCTGTAGACTGGATACAATTGTATCAAACGCACATCTGGGGGAAGTGATACAGTAGATCTGGTTGCAAACAAGAATGTATCCATTCTCTGATAGTAAACAGAGTGTTTACAAATGATGAATAACAGAGCCTTAAAGTCTATTACCATGTTGTGAAACTTGTCATTATCTGATTATTAAGCTGCAATTTAATGGGGGTTGTTGGTAATCCTGGGAAACCCTTGAGCCTGCAGTGCAGTAATCATTGAGCCTTCAGTGTAGTAATCATTCCTTGTCTTGCTTTTGTGGCTTCAGATATTGTCACTTTATTAAAAGGGACTGATTACTGCACTGAAGGCTCAAGGGTTTTCCAGGATTACGAAAGAGAAATCTAATGTGCAGGGAATGTAATGAAATAGATAAGTAAGCCATACTTAACTCCACCAATGCTCCTTCAATCCAGCACAGGAGCTCCGATCCCCTCTGCCCATCACAGACTGGGCTGCATTCACACTGAAAGATAATTGTGGAGTGCAGGAATCTGAATGGTTTATCAGCCCTTGTAAAAGGACTCCTAACTGGTCATGTGCCGTCCATGGCAGAATCACCGCTGAAGGCTGTGATTTGCTGAGTGATCACATGTACAATGAACATCATGTGAGTTCCACGTCTTCTGAAATAGCGGGGTCACTGCATTGGGGGGATGGGGACGCATTTATGGAGGTGAGCCTGCCTTGCTTTTCTATTTTATCTATTTTATCACAATCCCTGCACATTAGATTATTTTTGTCCCAGAAAATCCCTACAAAAAGTTATTTTCTATGAAGATCTGCGCACCTGAGAAACTCGTAACCGTGTATTGTGTATCATTCATGGGGGGAGGGGGGCTCTGCTCCTGTCTTCAGCCTGAGTGCTGTGGCGTCTCTATAATTATAGCCCTGCAATTTATAGCAAGCCTCACCCAAGCAGCTAATCTGTTAATGTTTTCCATCTTATATGCACATCGATCACGCGTCGCTCTCATCACCAGAGTGAAATATTCAGGACGGATTTAGAAAATAAACTTGTTACTGCGAAGAGATGAAGAACTTTGTATTCAATAGATCGGAAAAAAATCCCCTGCATTCTTGGCCATGTGAGGGTCTTGGTCCGAGGGCCCCACCTGCCAGATATTAGGGGTGTGTTGACATGTAGCTGATATACTGCTGATTTTGGTTCAGATCTGCAGCAGATTTGACCCCTATAATTTGAATTCAGTTGAAAGGGTGAAATCTGCTGCAGTCCTGCACCAAAATCGGCACCAAATCAGCGACGTATCGACACACATTTAAAGGGGATTTTCGATGCTCCCCTTCTTTCCACATACGATCTGATATGGCTTCTGGTACCATCTCTCTGCCTCTGTATAGCTGATATCATCATAAGACAGACAAGACCGGAAGGGAGCTATGGATGTTATGTTGGCACAAGCTAAGAAACTCGGAGGAGGTGTATCACATGAAGGTGCGCCAAAAAATGCTTCATTAGCCAGGGCAGCATTAGGGAGCCAAAGTTGTATGTGGCCCGGAAAACCCCTTTATGGCATTTTGAATTGATTTACCGTGGAGATCTTCATTGGATGAATAGGCTTACCTCTCCTGCTCCCCACTGTAGCCAGAACTGCTGCTCCAGGTCTCCCCTCTGATGTCACTTTTACAGCCTGCTTATGGGACGTCACAGGTGCTTCAGCCAATTGCAGAGCTCACCACTCAATTGCTGAGGTCTGTCATTGGCTGCAACACCTGTGATATCCTGTAAACAAGGTGGAACTGCAGCATGTAAGCAAACACTAGAATGAAGGACCGGGACACAGCGGGGAGAGGCAAGTATATGCCTATTTGTTATGTTAGTGCATGGAGATTAAGTTTTACAGAGAAGCTATAACTTAGAGAACCCCTTTAAAGGCTGCGATATCAATAAATGTAGATTTATTTTGCATTATTCCTTATTTGCTGCCTGGCAGCAGTCCTTATGGGAACAGCTCTCCACAATCTCTTCACAGCAGGAGAGGGGTGCTAACAGGTACCAATCAGAGATGAGCAGTGACATCACCAACCTTTCACTTTGACATCACCAACCTTCCCCTAAAAATGCCACCATCCTAATGGGAAATCACCAGCCTCTGGTTCCAGGCTCTCATGAATAGGTTGGATTCTGCATGTGGGAGGCCTGCAGTGGATTCTGGCTGTGAGCCCAACCGGCGACCCTGCGTACCTCCCGTAACTGTACTTTGGAGGCTCACAGGCGATCATGCGCAGTACAGTTTTGGGTTTTCTTTGCTTTGTTTGCATTTTCCGTGCCATGGCTTAGCGATGATGTGGTCCCCGCAGCCCATACGCAATGCTAATGGATGGCTCCATTGACTTCAATAGAGGCCGCCCACACGAGTTCCGCAGCAAAATAGAGCATGCTGCAATTTTTCTTCCCACTTGTACATACAAATTGCGTATTCCACGAGCGGAAGGAAAAATTAAAACTACATGCCTTTCAATACCTGCATTTTGCCGCGGAAAGTCAGACGATCACAAGATCCGCAATCCAATAATTCTACCACCTTACTTACAAGCATGCATGGCCCTATAAGTCTCCTCAGCCCTACTAGGTGCCCTCCCTAAGGAGAAACTGTATCCGTGCTGAGCCCCACAGTACACACAGCTGGCGCCCAATATACATCGGCGTCTGTACTACTCACTATCTAATGAATGCGCCTGACAGTAAATAACAGGACATCAAGTTTTGTTATCTCTCATAGGACATTATCATCTGTTGGCTGAATGCACATCCTCCAGAGCAGACAGCACATTTTATTATCATCCCCACATATCAATACTGAATATGACAATGTACACAGAAAATAAATGAACAGTCAGCGGAGCCAAACTATCCAGAGCCCCCCGAAAAACACATGTTAACTTGTCTAAATACAAAGAGAGTGCTGTAAATTACAGCAGATGGCAGATTTGTGGTCTCATCTCTCATCCTGTCTGATGTAATCTCCGGGGTTTAACGTGTCGCTTTTGCTCCTTTGCAATCAGAAAAGAAACCAAACAGCAACAAAGATTTACTCCAAAGCTGCAGATCGAGCAGATTAAGGAAGCCATTACATCCAAAGATTAGTGTGTCCGTACGATAGGACAATCACGCGTGGTTCTCGATCCAACACCGAGGCTGGCAGGGCGCAGCTGGCTCCGGTACTGGTGGCTTTAGCCCATTGCCGCTGGTGGTCAGGATTCATGGAAAGCAAAGTCACCGGGCAAGAGGCCCAAAAGTCCAGAGGACTAAGTAGCCAGCCTAGGTTACCCAGTGTCAGACTGGGATGTCCAGGGCTCACCAGTAAAATTCATTCTGGGTGTCCAGTATACAGCTACATGCTAATATTACCCGTTCCTCGTTCACAAATTCCTCACCATTGCGTTTTCCGTAGACTTTAACAGGGCTGTATTTGCGTTTGGCCGTGTTTCCACTGAAATAGATGGAAAATGCAGTAAGCAGGTATTGGTAGGCTTCTATTCACCCAGCATGTACGCAGCTCGGCGCAGAGGCCCACCCTGGATCAGGACCCACTGGGGATTCACTTGTTGCACCTGTGGGCCAGTCCAAGCCTGAGTAAGAGAACCTATAGACTCCCATATGTGTAATTGATGTATAGCACAACATGAGCACTTATGTTGTAAATTGGACCATACTGAGGACTTAGAGGCTCAGAACTAAAGTGCAGTAAGTGCTATTAAAAATTAAAGCAAAGTCCCTCCTGACATGTTTCTCCATACTGCGGCCTCATCAGGGGGTAAAGCTTTTAGCAGACGCCACCATCAGCGCAGCGGGTAAATAGACCGCCCCATCCATCTAGTTGCAGCTGTGTATTTTGCCACTCTGCTCCAACTAAGTTCTTCCATACTAACGGGCAGGTACCTCGCCAATCAGCTGGGGGGACGAGGCCTGAGAGCCAGAGTCACCTCCACAGTAAACCAATAGTGATGGATGCGTGAATGACCAAATGATCGCTTGCGTCACAACAACCTAACCTGTAAATCATCGCTAATGCAAACAGATATGATACAGCATCAAAGCCAATGTATAAAGAGTATACTGCGGAGAGAATATACCATGCAAGCTAATACCCATCTGAAGAATCCTAGTAACCTCTGTGGGTGCTGTAAAGCCTCCATTAGCCTAAAAGACCTTGTAAATAGCTGAAGGAAGGACATCAGTGGTTTATATTTCCAGGCCCAATGGAGCAGCTATAGGGGTGCAGAAGAGGCAGCACTGGGCCCCTCTGACACCATGGAAGACACATAAAGGGCACATGAAGTGAGGGGCTGTTTAAGATTCTCCATAGGGGCGCAGGAGTTGACACCTCTGCCCAAGGGATTTTAGGATTTTATGGATATATTCTTTAGTACTTGTTTACCTCGGACTGTGGAGCAATAATCGCCTTGTTAAATATTAAAGGTGACGTCCGGGGATCATCTCCTTTAAGAGGATCAGGTTGTTTAGGACACTTAATAAGCACCAGGGATAGATCTCATTATATTGGCCCTTTCCAGAATGGTTCCACCGCGCGCTCCAGAGGTAATTTGTAGATATCAGGGGTTTAGAGAAGTAACATTCTGGAAATGTTAATTGCCCGCAGACAACATTTTTGTGTCAGTTTTTCTGCACTGTTTTCCAGCTTTAGCCAGACTGAGCTAAACTGTAATTAGTCAGAAGCAATTTATTGTCACATTGTGTCTGGATAACAAACTGGTCCTGGCTGTTAAATAGGGTTATCGGTGAATAGAGGGCGCCAGCTAATCTGCATGGTTATTGTGCGTAGTGGAATGTGTCTTAAAGTGTACTTCAGTTTTTAACAAGTTTCTTACAATGCCGAAGGTTCTCCTGCTCATTAGCTACCGTAAGTTTCTGGTGGTCTTCCCCTTTTTTACGCTTTTCTGCTATCTGCATTCCATTTTTATGCAGGGGGAATGTACCAAGCCTAGCATTCTGCCAGTAGTTCCCTGTCTTGATTTCCTTGCCCTTACTTTCCATGCTGCATTGAACTATCTCTGGTCCAATGAGCAGGGAGGCAGTATCTGCCTTCTGTTCTGCTTTACTATGATGCTCAGGCATTTAGAGGCATTCTGACCAAATGGTGAGTAAACCCACTATAATGTGTGTCTAATGTGCACACACACCTACGCTCTATGACAGCAGGAGAGGCAGAGACTGTGAAGATTGTCATAACAGTATCTGTGTTATGATTAGATGCAAGTTTGGAGTCTCTTGTTATGACCAGTGTGGGCCAATAGCATGATCAGGGAAAGCCAGAGGTTGGTGCACTGGCAGTATCGGCTGCGGTACACAAGGAGCAGGCAGGTAGTGTAGTCAGGATGAAGCTAGAGGTCGGTAAACGGGTAACATTGTTTGTGGTACAAAAGAAGCAGACAGGTGGCGTAGTCAGGGTGGAGCTAGAGATTGATACACAGAAGCATGTTAGGACTCTGGATGTGGACCCACTGTGCCAACTAACCAAACCTGGCTTATAGACCAGACCTGGTATGGCTGACAGCTGACCCCAGTGGTCAGAGGTACCGAAGGAAGGAAAACTCAGATGGATTATTTGCCCTTAGCTAAGCAGGAAGATGGGAAGACCCTTGCCTATAAGCAGGATAGGCGTCCTGATAAGAATGGACACACGCTGGAAACTTGGGGCTGACTATCCCTGATAGGAAACAGGGACAGTGTGCACAAAGCACAGAACAAGGCTGACCACCACACAGGAATGATGCACAGACCGGACAGATGAACACAGGCTAACGCATAAGGCAAAGAACATACAAAATAAACAGTTACAGATACCGGCTCCAAAGACAGAATAGTCCTGAAACAGGCAACCTAGATGTGCTGGGTGTCTGAAGCAAACACACATCAATTTTGAGTCAAAGAAATAGAAGGGTAATTGCTATTTAAGCAGCAGCTGAGCTGTGAGCACTGAGAAGGATTAACTCCCTCATTGCTGGTAGAAAATAGAACAAAGAGTACATTCAAACAGAAGAATGGTCTGCTACCTGCGTCTGCCTGGAATAGCAAGAGGGTGGCAGACACAGGTAGCAGACCTAAGAAAGCAGCAATTGTAGTGAGAGGAGTAGTTAGTAGCTGAGCTTGATTAAAGGCTGAGAGCACAATAATCCCGCAAGGATGGGAGGTTCTAGGCGCAGTTATATAGGGTGGGCAATCAGGGAAAAAGGGACTGGATAGGAGCTAGGAACAAGAACAAGGGTTGGCAGCAAAGCTTGTCAGATGGCTGGATGGCTCAACAGGTAGAACTGCCGCCTGGAACACATGACCTTCTGGGTTTGAGCCCTGATAGCCTGCAGCCTGTAAGTGCAGGGTAAGCTGCCTGTGAAGATAGCTCCTCCTCTGTTGCTATGGAAATGTCCCTGTGTCTTTTTTACTACAAAAGCTCTGTACCTAACAACAGCCAGTGGATTGCAGCGGAGCTGGAAGGGAGACCCCTTAGTGGCAAACACTTTAAACGTGATTTACAGGGGTAAAACAACAACATTTTTAACACAGCTATATTACAGGAATGATAAGACTGACACAAGCTAGTAAATGAGTATAAGTTCTCTGAAAAGATAGTGCCCCTTTAATTACTCGATGGCCCGGGTATGTGCATCACGTTTCCGGTAATGGTTTTGCTTACTCATTGTGCGTTCAGCACCTGAGATCTGCCTCTGCTTTACTACATAATGTTCACATGAATCAACTTCCACAGCAAACCAAGCAGTAGCCACAATCAGTCAGGCCTGCAGGTCAGCGGTCGGGTCCAATAAATCCCATTACTTTACTGGCCTACAGAAAAATTCGCTCTGTCTGATGATTTCTATAGGGGTGTATGAGAATCTCCATCATGGATGTAGCAGGCACAGGAGGAGTACTGCCTAATGAGGTCTCAGATGATGATAAGAAATTACGGAGAATGCGTATGATAGGAGTTTGATCTCACCGTGAAGACAATTGTGTAATGAATGTGGTTTCCTAATGTACTTAATATCATAAAACAGAAGCGCTATCTGCGGCCGCACCGCCCTCCCGCTGAGATCCATTATTTCTGGCTGTGCTTCCAATCCAGCATTTTTTTTTTAACTTTCCACTTCAGGCTGAAAGAAAATCTCTCCTGGGATTCACAGGCCGCTGCTATTTTTAGAGAACCATAGGAAGCCTATGGATAACACATCTACAATGACATTTTGCATTTGACCTTTCCATTGTCAGAGCCGCTCCGCAGAGCTGTTTTTGGAGGGCAGGCATTAAAAATGACACTACGCTAAAAAGCAAATGTTTTCCCTCTTGTTGCCTTCTCTTGTAATGATGCTGAGGTATCATGGCTCCCTCCTTCTTCTGCTAGGGGTGCAGATGCAAGTAATGCTCCATCCTCACCATAATACTGGAGCGTTGTCAATGAAGATGCAGAACGTAGACTAATTGGGTCACTGTGATATGTAGGCGTTGTGTATATGGCTATATAACCCTCCGTATAGCATTGTCCTAGCCAAAAAGGTGCAAAAATCCTTATAGTACCCTGTTTCCCTGAAAATAAGACATAGCATGATTTTCCAGAATTTTTGAGGATGCAAAATGATTTCTCAGGCTTTTTGAGGATGCTTGAAATATAAGCCCTACTCCAAAATTAAGCCCTGCTAACAGTTAATTTAAAAAAAGTCAATTTAAATAGTGTCCAGGCAGCTATACATGTAAAAAAGTTAAACCTTTTCGAACAAAAATTAATATAAGACACTGTCTTATTTTCGGGGAAGCACGGTAATAATGTTATGTTCCTGGATAGAATGCAGTCAGGTTATAATTCATTTCGCTGGTAATCAGCCCATGTTAAGGTGCAGAAGATCAGCCGACAAGTGAATGATCGCTCATTTGTCACCTAATCTGTGAGCATAAATTTGGCCCTTGGAAGACTGTGTGAATGGGGAGATGTACAGCGGGCCAGTAGCACATCGATGGGGACAAACCATCTCATAAAGCTGATCGTCTGCCATCTGATCGATGTACAGGGTGATTCAAAAGTCAGGGCCACCCAGAATATCTTCTGGATGTAAACAGATACAAGTTAGGAAACTTTGTAAAATACTTAGTTGGGCTGGGAACTTTCTTGCACCATGGTGATGCCTGCTGGCCATCTTGGATTCAGACCAAGAAACTTCAATGGAAAAGGGTCATGGGATACAAGAGTTAAAATAGAAATTGATCGATGTAGTCATTTTTTTCAATAGCTGAGACCATGTTTGAGTTATGGATGATATCATGTTGAGCATTAACAAAGTTATGTTGAATTATCCGGTATGGAAACCACTATACGCATGTCTTCTCAGGTACCAGAAGATGCCGTTAACAATCCAGGATAGAATTGAGCCTATCCTGATGGTTGGTAACAGAAGTTCATGACAGTTGGCTGACTCACACCGGGCTCCACAGCCGGTCTACCAATGTTTTTCTATGGACTCTTCTTGAAAACAGCTAGCACAGCCGTCGAAACCTGGGGATCATAAACACCGCTCAGACGACCAGTGATCCATTCTCTCTCGGTTTGGCTTGGACTCCACCAGTCTCCATGAACTTCTGAATCAGTCCGCTGACGGTTCCTGCACTCACTGACTGTCTACTTGGGTCTTCTTCATTGTAAGCCTCGGTCACCTCATGTGAATTTCTGTTACCGAACATCAGGATGATCTCTACACTGTCCTGGACTGTTAACAGCATCTTCTTGTACCTGAAAAGACTTGCGATTAGCGTTTTCCATACCACATAATTCAAGATAACAACTTTATTAACACTCAATATGACACTTTGGATGAAACAAAAGTTCTTTATTTTGTATGGATATTTGCGTATGCTCAGCTTTATAAGCCTTAGGCCTCATGCACATGGGCGGGACGGACCCCACAGGTGGCATTTCGTCACCGTGCCCGGCCAATGACACCTGCGTACCTGTCTGTCAGCTCTGCACAGCCCTGCAGCTGTGCCATCTGGCACTCCGTCGCACATGTGCAGTAGCTGCTCGCGATCCGGAGTGACGCGGATTCCATGACACAACCACAGTGCTCACTGCAGAAGTGCCAAAGGACAGATGGCTTCCATTGACTTGAATAGAAGCCAGCCATGCGTAACCCGCACAAAATTGCAGCAAGCTGCGATTATCCTCCGTAAGCATAAAATCGCAGTTCGTTTCTGCTCATGGAGATAAAATGGCATTTTGCCATCGAATACTATGGGCTGTATATGCCGCAGAGTCTGGAGGAGGACTCCCGCCATGGATTCCGTAATGAAAATATGACCATGTGCAGGAGGCCTTAAATGAAGAAGTAAAGACTAAAGAGAATTCTATTCTTCTATAATTAGGTTTGTATTCAGCCTAAATCTGCTTATGTCAGCAAGCATCCCCATACACAATGAGAGTGCAAATTTGTACTGTTTCTTATCTGGAGGAGTTTCAACATAAACAGGAAAAAACGGATTCTTATCAAGCACATGAAACCAGTAGAGAGACGAGTCAACACAACGTGATCATTCTTTACACTTCAAAGGAAAACCAGCTTGAACCAAATGAATGATGCAGACGAGTTTGTCTTTGTAACACCCCTTTCTATATCAACTTGAAAAACCCATTTGTCTAGAAAAGCTGTGTCTTAATACAATAAATCAGAAGATCACTTTGGTAACACATCCCATTCTGTTGTTTAAAGTGTTTTCTTTGACCTCATACCAACCACACCTAATATGGCACCCACAGTATAGTTTAGGGCTCTTTCCCACGAGCGTATATCGGCTGGCGTTTTCATGGCTGGCTGATATACGCTATCATCTGGGGTGAAATAGCTCATGAATTGGCGAACAAATCAAATGTTTGTGCAC
This sequence comes from Eleutherodactylus coqui, assembly GCF_035609145.1. Taxonomy (NCBI): domain Eukaryota; kingdom Metazoa; phylum Chordata; class Amphibia; order Anura; family Eleutherodactylidae; genus Eleutherodactylus; species Eleutherodactylus coqui. Next base: position 11,829,267 of record NC_089846.1, on the reverse strand, counting down.
CCGTTTACATGGCATGGGCCCTGGCGCATATGCACCAAGGTCTCCATGCCGTCACCCCATTCCCCTCCCTCTCACAGGCTCACCTCTGCTTTCCTCCCCGCTCGTTCTTTGAAATAGGAGTGGGCGGGGGGGCTAAGCGCCATCCCGTCTTACCTCCTCCCATTGATGGCTATGGACAAAGGGCGGGGAGAGGGTGGTAGTTTAGCTCCACCCATATCCCACCCCTTGTTTGCAGCTAGCAATGGGAGGAGGTGGGAAGGGATGGCACTTAGCTCCACCCCATCCCACCACCTCCCATTTCAAAGAACAAGCAGGGAGGAGAGCAAAGGTGAGAATGTACAAAGGGAAGGAAAGCAGACGGAGGGAGTTTAGCAGCCACACTGCTAAACTCCCTCCCACCTCAGCCACTGCCATGAGCTCCCATAGGAGCCCATGCAGCGGCAACGTATTTCGGCCCAAAAGATAGTTTAAGGACTATCTTTTGGGCCCGACATAAAAACGCCTGGCGCTATATTGGCCGGCCGGGCACTTTTACGTCTCAGGAACACGGCATTGTGATCTGATGCATTGGAATCCAATGCATCAGATCACAGCGTATATCAGCTAGCCATGAAAACGGACGGCCGATATACGCTCGTGGGAAAGAGCCCTCAAAGTGCAATTGCACTAACATTATCATCTATAATGGGAAAATAGTTGCAGGTATTGAAAAAATGATTGCACCTATCAACTTCTGATGAAATGTGACCCTTGAATGAAAATCATGTATCCCGTGACCCCAGCTATTTGAGTGTTCTACAAAGTTGCCCACTTGTATCTCATTTCTCAGCTCGTGTAAATGGGCACTTGCCGATCGTCACTCATCACTGCCCTTCATCCCCATACTACTGATCTTCTGCAACAAGTGAATGATCATTGATAGGATCATTTGTCCCCATAAATATAGCCTTTGTCAGCAGCACACCTCTCTGTTTTAGGCCTCTTTCACACGAGCACTGTTTTAGCGCTGATTAGGTTCATCAGAAAATCGCATCTATGGCTTCCTATGGGTTCTTTAAAATGAGCGATATTTTGACGTTCCGAGATTTCTCGCCTCAAAAGATAGGACATCTCCTATCTTTTGACAGCTCAGTGCTGGCGGCTCCCATAGACTCCTATGGGAGCTGGCCGGCAAAAGAAGGGGAAGGGAGGGGAGCGGCATGCTCACTGATAGCAGCTGATGCTATTCATTCATGGGATTTAACGTTCAGATAGTCGCTCTGTTTTAGTGCAGCTATCTCAGAGCGCTCAAACAGGGCTTGTGTGAAAGAGCCTTAATGAGAGAATGTACTACTGATGAGAGAGGGTTTTTTACGTGCGGTAGTAGATGGCATTATTTAGATATGCCAATGATTGAAAAATGTACATTCTCGATCATTGGACTGTGTAAAAGGGCCTTTTCCCTATAATATAAACCTACCCAGTCATATCCAGTAGTGGGTGTTGCAATCAGTGGTCATGCATGTGCAGATTCTCTCAGTTTGGTCCTTTGATAATGCTACAAGTGGTATCTGATCGCTGTGTGCAGAGCAGATCCTTCCTGCCTTCGCCACTATTATATACGGACCGCACATGCACTGATCATCAGGGATGTTCCTAGGAAGCCACAGTGTAAGATGATGCCGATTAGGCTGCAAAGTCACCCCTGTGTATGTTACCCCCCAGCCTCTTCCTGTGCATTATTTATTAACCCCATGTATATCATTCCCTATAACATACAGAGTGGGTAATACTATACAGGTGGAGGTTATAACATAATGCAGAGCGGCATTGTGTGGATCAGCTGACTAGTATGCAGAAAACAGTTCTAGGGATCTATGGGACACAGCGTGTTATTCATGGCCCGCCCACACTTTCAGGAGAAATATAGGAAGTGGATCTCATGGGGTGAGAGAACACAAAAAATAGTGCGTTTCCGAAAATGATAATCCCGCATGCACTTAAGCAGACTGTACTTTTACCTGGGACAGTTTTAGGATTAAGGTTTGCGGGATTAACCCCTCTAACTTGATTATAGTGGCCATCATTACAGATGTGGCAACCAGTAAAGTTGGGTAGGTAGAAGTGATGCCACAATACAGTCTCAGGGGTGTATTATAGAAACAACTAGCTCGCTGTATGGATAGATACTTTGTTGCGGTTTATATAGATCCCATACTGGGTTTCACCGTGACATATGATGGTACATTACTTTGCTGTTAGCTGCCAAAAGCTGATTCTTGATGCTCCTGGACCTCGGTGGTATACTACCAGTATAGGGGTACATAGGCTGCATTTGCACCAAGATCTTGGAACTTTCAGAAGACCCTCCTGCCACAAGAGTACAGTGTAATATGTGGCAGCTGATGGAGCCCAGGTGTAGATTCTTCATTGGGATGTAGGTTGATGTAGATGGAGCCCAATGCTAGATCGGTACCAAAACTCATCAACCAAGCATGTGCTATATATAGTACTGCCATCCACTGGCGTACGGTGAGGGGAAGCAGGGGTCGCAATGGCGACCCGGCCCTTGAGCTGAGGGGGCCCAGCGCTGTCGGCCGGATGATGGCTGAGAGGGGAGGAGGGAGAGGAGAGGAGAGAGACGGGAGGCAGCGCTGCAGGTCGGCAAGAGCAGAGGGGAGGGCTGTTACAACTGGAGTCGGCAGCCAATTACAGGCTGCAGACTCCCACGGCGCGGCCCTCCCACTATCAGTCTCTGGTGACCAGCGATTACCAGGGGGAGGGGCTAGTGCGGCTCTACTCACCTCACCAGCGCTGGATGCACAGGACCTGAAGTAGGACCTGTGGCTGCAGATCACATGACCAGGCTCTGGTCATGTGATCAGCCTGGTCATGTGATCAAAGGACGCGGGACTTTCCATTACAGGCTGCCCAGAGACTGCTGCAGAGGTGAGTAGAGAAGGAATAGTAATTATATATGTATGGCTGGTATAACTTATACCAACTGTATATATATAATTATATACAGGAGATACACAGGTTACACCAGCATGGGACATACCACTATATGCAGGGGGATATACATCCTGTATATAGTGATGTGTACCATGCTGGTATAAATTGTGTATCTCCTGTATATAATTATATATGTGCAGCTGCTATAAGTTATACCTCTCCTGTATGTATATAATTATATACAGGAGATACACATGTTTTTGCGGCCGTGTGAAAGCGGCCTAAGACATTACCAACAGGTTTTTACGTAGTCAAGGAAAGGAGTCATAATGAGAAGGCTTACGCCAAGGGGCTGCATCATGTTTGTTAATTAGCACGGTTTAGGTTTAGGTATAGGTACGGGTACAGATGGTGGGGGGGGGGGGGGGGCAGCTGAACTTTTGCACCCGGGTCCCTTAGCCTTTAGGTACGCCCCTGCTGCCATCCCATGTGGCACCAGGGTCCAGATGGAAGTGTGACCTGTATCCGCAGCACAGGGGCCCAGATATCAGACTTCTGCTCTGGACTTTATATGAGTCTGTTCTGGATACTCATATATTATGGTGTAATATCTCTTTGGGTATGTAATAAAAGTATGGAGAATGTGCAAGAGGATTGGAAGACGTGCTGCATTCATGGCTGCGGTGCAGGAAATTGTGCCGCCTGCTAATTGCAGCTTTCTTCAGGCTTGGCCCTCTGCCAGCTCTGGCATTTGCCCTTAAGGATGTATATAGCCCAGTGGAGGTGTCATGAGAATGGACTTCTCGGCCCTCTAAATGGGCGCAGTCTCAGCCCGCGCTCTTCACTTGATCCTTTGGGGTAATGAGGAGGATTTAGGTGGGAGGAATTGCAGCAAAGCTGGACTCGGCCCCCAGTTTGATGCTGATCTGTAGACTTAATTCACAGGAAATTGTGGCTCCACGGCGCTTCCTATCAGCGCTGTTCGTCATGCGACGGTCTGCGTATATCTTTTATGTCATTCCTGTAATTGATGTGGATATTGGTTAAATAATACAAAAGACGGGATTCCTGTGGTAAGTCGGAAGCTGATCTCTGACCGCCAGAACGGTTGCCTAGGAAACAGCGTAAGCCATGTTGATTAAAATGTCTGACCCAGACATAGTATCACATGATCTAAAGGAATAGACCGCATCCCTGTACTAAGACCCTGTCAGCGCTCAGATCAGTCTTCGAAAATGCATTTTCTGCTACTGAAATGAAAATGAGTATTTACGTCGCTACATATAAATGCATGAGCGTTATGTACGTGGATTGCTATCAGTGTGCGGACTGAGGGGCTGGACAAGCTTTAGGTATCCTGCACACAGCAGAGATGGATTCTGCATGCGAGAGCCCACAGCGGAATCCAGCCCTGACAGCAGCGGCGTCCGCGCATACCTGTATTTTCGCTTCTTCATCTGTATTGTGGATGGACCCGCCGGCTCGCTGTCGGACATGCACAGTACATTTTTTTTATTCACATTTTTTCCCCCTGTGCCACCGCTAGACAACGACGTGGAATCCGTGACCGGTCCGCTATTTGCAGATGGGCCGCAGGTCGGACTGCTTCCATTGAATTCAATGGAAGCTGTTTGCATGGAATCTATGCAAAAATGGAGCATGCTCCAATTTTTCCTCCGCTTGCAGAAACTGCAATTGGTTTCCATAAGTGTGCAGGAAAAAGGCTTTTTCCATAGCATGCTATGGAGGGTTAATACTGCGGAGTCACTGTGCGGATCTCCGCCATGGATACCACAACAGGCAGCCTTAGGCTGGAGCTACCCAGCAACTTTGGTCATTGTGTTGCATTCTGGCATTGCATCTAATGACCATCACTTTGTGTTGCAAGCCGTGACCTAATGCAAAAGTCGCAAAAAAATATCCACAACGGTTGAATGTTTGGTGGCATGAGACTTTCCCATCATAGACTCCATGAACATTATATGGGACTCCCCTGCAATCTGTCGGCAATTTGGTTGCTTTTTCTGGAACTTGATCTCCTACAACTAAAGTCACCATCTAGCCTTCGGGCACGGTCAAGCTGCATCCGGAGTGTATATCACAGGTATACCTCACTGACAGATGCATTCCACGTGTAGCACCCTGTAGCCATACATTGCCCATAGACCACTCAGAATATGGTTTTCTAATATGGATTCATTTGTATAGAATAGCATGGTTGACTACACTATTATACCCTGTTTCCCTGAAAATAAGACATAGCATGATTTTCCAGAATTTTTGAGGATGCTTGAAATATAAGCCCTACTCCAAAATTAAGCCCTGCTAACAGTTAATTGAAAGTCAATTTAAATAGTGTCCAGGCAGCTATACATGTAAAAAAAGTTATACCTTTTTGAACAAAAATTATTATAAGACACTGTCTTATTTTCAGGGAAACACGGTATCTAGCATTAAAAAAGCTATATCGATGTATACTGGCCTGATATAGAGGCCAAGAGGACCCACCATTGGATAACAGGAGCCTATGGATATCTTTCATGAGCTTTTGTACAGTGTGAATGAAGCCAGAACTTACCTAGTATTGGTCACAGCTCAGTGTTTACAAACATTGTATCCAGTTTATAGAAACTCTAAACAGTTTACCAAAGTACCGATACATTGTAGCAATCTATCAGGGCTGGGGGAAAATGCCATGATTAGCTCATAGAAGATATGAAAGTGTTAGGGCGGACATACAGAAGTGACCTCCTCGCTGTCACGGGGCGGCACGTGATATAAACAAGGCGCGTCTTCTAATATCTCTTTTTATTGTTCTTTACATAGTTGTGGATCGTACAAATCATTTTGTCCTGCATCTTGTGATTCGGTGTCTCCTGATGAGCGTGATAATAATAATAATACAGTAACTATAAAACAAAGCCCCTGCATCTCTCCCCTATATGTACTGGAGGTGGGGGTGGGGGGGTGGGGGAGGGGTAGGATCTGGTCCCATCCTGCCGAATCGCCATCACCTTCCCATGAGTGAATGTGCTCTCTACTGAGACGACGGCTCTGCCGCCTCCCCGTTCGTATATAACCATCTCCTCTACTCTTACGTATCCATATGTATATATTATATGTCATAAATAGTTTTTTCTTCATTTTTTTTTATAGTTTTTACAGAAACAAAATTCATTGCTCTTAATAAATCCAAACTACTTCAAACTGAACGACATTCATCGCGTGAACAGACAAATACAGCGGAATACTTCAGAGAACGACAGACATTATACATGAGAAGTCTTCTGATACATAAGTTTAAACAATATGGACAATCTACTGTTATCGCCGCAATACGAACCGCAATCCACTGCGATTAGGAGAGAGCTTCTCGGTTACGAATACTTGCGGAGCCACGGCCCCTTCAGATATCTATAAGCTCCTTTTTACGGATTTATTCATCTTTCTTTTAATCTAGAACCCAAAAAAAAAATGTAAGGATAAATCCTCCGTTCTTTACAGCCGCAGCGCTGGAATGATACATAGTCTCTCCCCTTCTCCTCATAGTCACAGCGTCTCTGTCCGTTGTAGCAAACAGTCACTGCCTTGTATAGAAGGTTTCGCCTTGGATGGTGAATGCAGCAGTTTATTGATTTCCTCTATCGTTGGATTATGTGGTATTAAAAGGTAAAGTTCCCGAAGATTTCTGGGGTTTTTTTGTTTTTTTTTTTACATCTGGAGGGAATCGTCCAATCTGGTTGGAACGTTCAATGGACGGTGGAGTTTTGGCAGCCATTTTTATTCTAGTAACGGTATTCTTTATGTTTTTTTTTCTTGTTTTTTGTTGTTTTTTTTTTCTTTTGGTCAGTTTGTTCGCCAGGACAACAGATTTAGCTACAACTCATCGGACCTGATAACGTGGAACAGGGTGACGTTGTAGAGGACCTGGTGTCCGTTATTCCAGGCGTAGAGAGCGCGATCCTTGGGGTTGTAGTCCAACATGGAAATATGGGAATACCTGTTTTGGAAGGGGATGTCGATGTACTCATAGTTGGATGTGTTGGTCTGGTAAGCGTAGTGCACTTTGGTTCCTCCAGAATATCCATTGGTGACATAGAGAGTCCCGCAGATCATGAAGGCCTCGCCAGCGCTTCTCTTGGGGTAACCTGTATTCCAGGTCTTCAGTATTTGTAGAGTGTTGGGGTCCAGTTTGCTGATCACAATGTTCCCAGCATTTTGATTGGTGGCGTAGACCACCCATAATCCATTTTCGTCCACCATAATGTCAATGTCTGACTGGCCCCCCCATGCGTAGTGGTAAACGTTGGTGTAACCAGCTGAGTCCAAGCTGCGCGTTTTCAGGATTGTCTCTGACTTCAAGTCAAATCTGATGATGATGTGACTTTGGAATTTATTGAAATATATGGATCCGTTATATACAACCTGGCCGGTCCCAGACCAAGGATGGGGCAGGCGATGAGAGGTAAAGTTGTCACTGTTCATGAAGTCCTCCATAGACTTGTACTCCCTTACAAATCGGTTGTTGTGATATCCGTCCATGTACCAGACCTGCAGGGCCAATAAACACATTAACAGTAAGAACTGTTCACAGCAGCACAAAGTATTAAAGGGCGCGGCTAAGAAGGGGTAAGATATCCTGTGTGCTCACTTGGTGATATAAGTGAGCACTGGGCTGTCAACCCCCCCCCCCCCCCCAAGGCTCCCATTGAGCTTAAGAATTGGGGTCCCCTATCCCTCCTCCTCCTCACTGTGGGAGTACTGTACCCTCCGCAGTGAGGAGGAGAGTGAACGGAGTGCTGGTCAAGCAAACACACCAACGCTCCATTCCCTTTCAATGGGATGAAACTGAAAGGGAGGAGACATAGATTAGATATTAGACAGTGAGGGTGATCAATGAGTGGAACAGGTTGCCACGGGAGGTGGGGAGTTCTCCTTCAATGGAAGTGTTCAAACAAAGGCTGGACAAATATCTGTCTGGGATGATTTAGTGATCCTGCACTAAGCAGGGGTCGGACCCGATGACCCTGAAGGTCCCTTCCAGCTCTACCATTCTAGGATTCTATGACTGCGGAGATACCTGAGTGGCATCTGCTTGGCTAGTTCCGTCAGCCCCATTGAAATGAATGGAGCGCCAACCACACTTGCTCAGTCCATTCAATGTGTGACACCACTGCAGGGAGAGTACTGACTTGGGCATGACAGACAGAGTGACCCTCTTAAGATTGGTGGGAATCCCAATGATGAGACCCCAACCGATTAGCAAGATAACTTGTAATTGTGTTAGAACCCCTTTGAGGATGGGGATATCTGCATAGATTTTTCATTCAGAGAAATTGCAGATTTCCGTTTACAACCGAGGATGAAATAGCGCTGCATGCTGCACTGCTTCATCCTGGAAAGTGCTGGAATGCATAAAGGAAGTTGGACAGACCCCATTAAAGTCAATGGGAGCTATTCTGCGCCGTCTGTTTCCATCACAATCTGGATCCATTTGGCCAGGGATTCTGTTTTCTTGCTTCTATAGCAGTATAGGAAAACAGAATCTACCAAAAACTCGATGAGAGCGATGTTAATTGAGAGAAAAACCAGATGATTTATTCCTATGTTAATAAACTCGACTTCACAGATCAATTCTTCCACAATCGGAGTGATGAGACCGGAACTCCGATGACTGTGAACTTAAAAACCGAGACCTTCAAATATCCCTTGTGTTCTGGCCAGATCTTTGTGTTTGGTGCCTGCGTGATTCATACCCCGCAGTGACAGCCTGCAAGGATCCTGCACCCACCCGGCTACAACATTTACATATGACATTTCCAAGGAAAATGTCAGAAAAGGATTTCCCTCCAGCACCCACCGGCCTGTGAGGCTGCGGGGGCTACAGCTGCCCTGTTCATGGCTTATTATCACTGCGATATCATCCTCTGCGTATCGTCACATGGCAGGCGATGCCAATCTTACTATAGCATATATGTCCTGTTCATAGTCCACTAGACAAGAAGTAGCTATAGGGGCCCTCAACCACATAAGAGGAAACCATAGAAGCCCAGGAGCTTCAAGTTATACTTTGCAATGTTATAACCTTGTCCACAGGATATGCCATAAATGTCTGATAGCTGCGGGTTCCATCTCTGCCGATATTTGCAGAATGGGGGTCCCCCACGCCCTCCAGCCTGGTATGAAAGTGTATGTGGCTATTTCGGTGAATCCTAGGGAGCTATCTGTCCATTTATTCTCCACCTGGAAATGGCTGCCGCCTCACCAGGTAGACTAGGGGGCGGGACTATCCTTTTGGGTTCCAGAGGGGGGATCTATGGCACATCCTAAAGGACCTTTTACACAGCCGATGATCATGAGGCCTTATGAAGCTGCGTTTAGCCAGTGAAGAAGCAAACACTTGGCTGATCTCATCATTTGTGCAGGCAAAGAAATCATTGTTGTCGCAGCACACCTCCCCATGTAAATGGGGGGGGGGGTGCTGCCAATGATGATTCTGTATTGGGGACGAATTTGTCCCCATCGACTTGCGTAAAGGCCATTTCAACAAATGCCAAACTCGTTGATCAGTGCTCATCCGACTGCCGTGTAGAAGAGCCCTAAGATAGGAATAGCCTTTCAAGGAGCATTTCCTCCTAATATACTGTAAACGTTCGGTTCCTGGGACAGCCAGGTGACGGCCAATATAGCTGATATTACATATCTGACCCATCTTTCTGAGATATCCAAATCGCAAATCTGCCTGTACCTCCCACAGCAATGTCACTCTATAGGTAGGCAGAAGGCGCGATGGCAGCCATGTTGGTTATAACCCAGCCTTCCCAGTTTCTCCATATGCTGGGGTCGATCTACTGTATAAAGTAAATGCTACTTACTCTGTTATCTCCTTCTGGAGCCAGAGGATCTGTCATCCACGAACCGAACCTGGATCCGGACGCCTTGATTGTGACCGGCTCACTGATGCCCGTCAGCTTCCCACAGGCTGCAAAACACCAGTGAATTACGTTCTCATGCATTTTAACTTCCCAATCACAGTGCAATGTCACACATTTATATCCTCCCGGGGGATTTATGGGGCCGAGTCAGACAGAATATCATATAGGAGTAAAATATGGCTGACATAGTGGGAGGAATATGGAGGAGTAATATTCTGCAGATCTCTAAGCGAGACTTTTACTACTACATGTAAATCTCCGATACAAGGGTCACATCAAAACCTTCCAGCCGGCGTCGTCACTTTGTAGCCGGTCTGTGGGTGTGAAAGGTGGAATTGGGTCTGGTGCATGTAAAGTAGCAGTAGAGATCAGCGGTGCCCCCTGCTTTGTGCTGCTGATCCTAGAATATGGTGCATACTACTTACAACATGTGTACTATAGGGGTTGGGGGGTTAGCAGTGTGAACCTCGACCGGACGTCTGCTCTGAGGCCCCTTCTTACATGCGCACCCCCCCACCCCCCCACCCCCAAGTTTGGACTTTTAATAACTTTTCTTTTTCAAGCCAGTCCAAAACTGCACGGAACATAAGAGGAGCTCAATGACTGCATGTATGAAGTTATTAGTTCTGCTCCATTAAGTGCCGCTCATCTCCAGATCAGCTGCATACATGGGGTGCTTGAAAGTTTGTGAACCCTACAGAATTTTCCATCTTTCTGCTTACATTTGACCTAAAACGACATCAGATTGTCACGTCCTAAAAGTAGATAAAGGGAACCAAATCAAACCAATGAGTTAAACATATTAGACTTAGTCACTTATTTATTGGGGAAAATGGTCCAATATCACATGTCTGTGAGCGGCAAAAGTATGTGAACCTGTAGGATTAGCAGAGAATTAGAAGGTGAAATAAAGGGGCTTCTACACGGGATGATTATCATTCAGATCCCCGCGATCTGATGAGGATCTAAAGATTGTCATTCAGTAGAAATGCACCAACTGAACGCTGAACGAGAACGATTATCGCTGGGCGGCCTACCAGATATCTGTTGCCCAATAGATTGTCCCATGTAAAAGCGCCCTAAGAGTCAAGTGTTTTCAATCAATGGGATGACGATCAGGTGTGAACGGGCAACCGCATCTATCTATCAAAGTCGGATCTTCACAACATGTTTGTAGAAGTGTATCACGGCACGAAAAAAGGAGATTTCTGAGGACCTCAGAAGAAGAGTTGAGGTTCATCAGGGTGGGAAAAGATAGAATACCGTCTCTAAAGAGTTTTGACAGCACAGCCAGACAGACTGTTCAAATGGAGAACATTTGAGACCATTATTGCCCTCCCAGGAGTGGTTGAGCAAGGTGTTTAATAGTCCGCAAGATCACAAAAGAACCCAAGATAACTTCTAGGCAACTAAAGGCCTTTCTTACATGAACTAATATTAATGTTGATGAGTCCACCAGCAGGAGGACACTGAACAACAATGGTGTGCATCGCAGGATTGCAAGGAGAAAGCCGCTGCTTTCCAAAAGCAACATTGCTGTCCATATGCAGTTTGCTAAAGATCATTGGACAAGCCAAAGGGCTATTGGAATAATGTTTTGTGGACAGATGTGACCAAACTTTCTGGCTTAACCCTTTCCAATCCACTGTCTGACCTCTGAAGACATTATGATTTAAGGCTGTACTGCTCCGATGTTGGAAGACATCAGTCGGGGTTCTCTTACTGTATATTGCCAGCCTCTCTGCTGTCGGAGCCTATCCAACATGTCACCTCATGCAGTACTGGCTTTAGCCAGCAGATAGCGCCGTTGTATAACGCCAGAAAAAGAGTAAGCCCCCTAGGAAAACCAGGATACAAATTGGATTGGAAAGGGTTAAATGAGAAGTGTTATGTTTGGAGAAAGAAAGGCACTGCATTACAGCATAAAAACCTCATTCCATCTGTGAAGCACGGTGGAGGTCGTCTCATGGATTGGGCCTGTTTTGCTACATTTGGGCCAAGACAACTCACCATCATTGATGGAACACTGACTTAAAATTTTACCGGCAAATTCTAAGATGTCAGGACTTCTGTCCATGAGCTGAATCTTAAGAGAACATGGGGCATGTGGCAAGAAGTCGTCCCAAAGCACACAAGTCGTTCTACAAAAGAATGGTTAAAGAAGAAGAAAGTTTTGGATTGGCCAAGTCAAAGTCCTGACCTTATTCCTATAGAAATGTTAGGGAAGGACCTGCAGCGAGAAGCTCATGGGAGGAAACCCACCAACATAACAGGGTGAAGCGGTTTTGTATGGAGGAATGGGCTAAAATTCCTCCAAGCTAATGTGTAGGACTAATCAACAATTGGCAAAAGCATTTAGATGCATTGCTGTACAAGGGGGTCTGACCAGATACTGAAAGCAAAGGTTCACATACTTTTGCCTTGTGATATTGAATCCTTTTCCTCAATAAATAAATGTCTCAGTTGTTTGATGTGGTTCTCTTTATCTACTTTTAAGACGTGTGTGAAACTTTGATGTAGTTTTAGGTCAACTATAAGCAGAAATATGAAAAATTCTGAGGGGTTCACAAACTTTCAAGCACCCCAATATCTATTGGAGATTGCGGTGGTCTGAAATGCACCCCTAAGAAACCTAGAACCTCGGCTACAGTAGATGGATAGTATTGTTCAAAAGGAGAAGTGACCACAGAGTCCATTCCCCCGAGATTAGGCAATCACACGTTCCTGGGCTCTTAGGTGTTCATCTGCAGCCATTCTCACTATGCCATCTGCAGGCATTCTCACTATGCCAACTGCAGCCATTCTCACTATGCCAACTGCAGCCATTCTCACTATGCCAACTGCAGCCATTCTCACTATGCCAGCTGCAGCCATTCCCACTATGCCAACTTCAGCCATTCTCACTATGCCATCTGCAGGCATTCTCACTATGCCAACTTCAGCCATTCTCACTATGCCATCTGCAGGCATTCTCACTATGCCATCTGCAGGCATTCTCACTATGCCATATGCAGCCATTCTCACTATACCATCTGCAGCCATTCTACCTATGCCATCTGCAGCCATTCTCACTATGCCATCTGCAGCCATTCTCCCTATGCCATCTGCAGCCATTCTCACAATGCCCTTGGTTCTGATGGTAGCCACTTTGTCCAGATGGGTCATTCTGCTTTGCATTCACTATCGATATAATTACTATGAAAGCTAATTCATGGAGGTTCTTCCATCCTGGAAGTAGCGGTGACCCTGAGTAGGAAGTATCACGTCTGGGATGGGCCGTGGCCCTCAGCCCGCTGCGCGGGACGCCCGTATTGTTCTGCTGCTAATTATTCTTCAGGCTCAGTCTCCCTGATCTGTCATTGAAATGTCACCAGAGATGTTTAATTAATGGCTCGCTGTGCATCCTGAAGCCTGGTGGCATTTAATCTTCAGCAGTCAGGCCATTGTCTGAGGTCCTGTTTGGGCAGCGCCACCATTACTGACCCCGTCCTTATTGGTGACCGGTCCCTGCTGCAGTCGGAGCACAAGAAGGATGCGCGACTCTCACTAATGCAACCCCGGAATCTCTGCAGGAGAAACACTTATTCTGTTTGGTCGTCTTTATTAAATCGTTCATTTTGGCTCGAATGGTTCACTTGGCCGGGTCATTGCCCCCGAGGCCCAGAGCGCGGCGGTCAATTACAGGACCTTCCTAGCTGGACGTCCATCAATGCCTCGCTCCGCTGCTCTAACTAGAAGGTCTGTTTTACTGGACTGACATTTAAGCGGTGAAGGACGGTCGCCGACCAAATGTTAATTAGTCGGGGATCTATCCAGCAGAATTAAGTCTGCCCTAAGAGAAGGGCCTTATTAGCATACGGTCCCCAGGTAGCAGCTTAAGACGCTCCCTAACCTTTCTCCTTGTGCTTTGTTCCCTGTGTGCTGCATGCTAAGCAGAGAGGATTGTCGTGCGCTGATGAGCTCAGGGGGGAACAGTGCCGTATCAATGGTGGTCTAGCATAGCCGCGGCTGGAGATTTCTTAATACTGGCAGTGCTGCACCAGTATATAGTGCACTGTGCGGGAAAAATAATGCGCTACTTTGATAGATCGGACTTTTACGGACGCGGCGATATCAAATACATATTTTATTGTATGATTTAGATTTTTTAGTAATTGATATGGCAAAAGGGGGTGATTTAAACTTTTACAACTTTTTTTTTTTTACAATTAAAAAACTTTATTGATTTTTTTTTTTTCTCATTACTTTGAAGTCCCCCTGGGGGACTTTAACATGCGATGCTTTGATCGCTCCTGCAGTATGACGTAATGCTATAGCATTACGTCATACTGCTTTTTCACAGGCAGTCTATCAAGCCACCCCACGGGGATGGCTTGATAGGCAGTCTGGTAAAGCAGCCCTGGGGCCTTTCATTAGGCCCCTGGATGCCATGACACCTGCACGGCTCCCCCGATCTCACCACGGGGGAAGCCGTGCGGGACCCCTGAACATCGTTCGGGGGATTTAAATGCCGCTGTCAGAATTGACAGCGGCATTTAAATGGTTAATAGCCGCGATCGGCCGCGCGGCCGATCACAGCTATTGCCCGCGGGTGTCAGCTGTTATAAACAGCTGACGCCCGCACTATATGAAGAGAGGTTGCCACGCAACCTCTCTTCATACATACCCCGCGGCTCCATGACGTACCGGTACGTCATGGACTGGGAAGAGGTTAAAGACATTGATTGATGAATGTATGATTGCTGGGGGTCTAACTGCTGGGACCCCCAGTGATCCCGAGACTGGAATGCCCCGTGAATGAAGTAGCGTTGCACATGCCCAACTGTCGCTTCATTCACTTGTATGGGATAGCCAAAGATTACTGATTGTATAGATCTCCCTCAGTCTCAGGGCGCCTTCACACTTGCAAAAAAATTGCGCAATGCGAGAGTGAGTGAAAACGCAGAATTATGAAACCAATGATTTTCAATGGATTCATTCCCATCTGTGATGTTGCTTGAAAACAAAATCGCAGCATGTTCTATCTTTCTGCGATATTGCCCATTGTTTGCGATGGGGCTGGCCCCATTAAAAGCAATGGGAGAACTCCGCGATCCTCTGCTGTGGCTGTGACAGGGGGAATCCCTTTCAGCTGCAGCAGGGAAATCCCTTTTAGCCCCGGCTGGTGGGATTCCCCGCAGTGATGTAAAGCTATTTTCACATTAAAACGCCTTGCATCCAGGGGTTTCACATGGATTGTGCGGGAGATATCGCCCTCGCCAGTGTGAAGCCGGCCTCATAGAAGGGAATGGAGTGGTGGTTGAGTGTGCACCACTATTGCATTCACATGGGGCATTCAGGTGCGCTGGTCTTACGATCACTGGGGATTCCTGCGGGCGATCCCCAGCAATAAGACATTTATTTCTCTCCTATTCTGTGGTTAGGGGATAAATGTCTTTACTAGAAAAAAAAACCTTCAACTTCCAATCAGTGCAAGGTCAGCATTTCCATAGAAAATCCAATCTGCAATGCTTCTGGTGGCAGCCCACGAAAATGCGGACAGTACCATCCTGTCATGTTGTGGCAATATCACCACCGCATGTGCCCCCCATGCCTGTTGCCCCTTTTTCTTGTGTTAACGTCTGGGCTTTGCTCCTTCCTTTCATGCTAATCATTGCCTCCCTGCTCGTGCGTGATACTTCCCTTCAGTAACCAGGAAAAGATGAGTTATACGTTTCAGTGTAGCTGGTCCTCCACAGCTGCGCTCTCAGGCAGGTGCAGCACCTAATAACACATAGTGCAATTCTTATACCCCAGGGCGTAGAGGCAGACATGCGGCAGCTATGGGGCCCGTGGAGATAGGAGGCCTAGCAATGTTTGGCCCCATCACCTTTTCTACTGGGTGACTGGAACCCGTGCAGGACTCCCCTCTCCAGAGGAACTGAAGTGCTTAAAGACAAGGCCGTTGCAAAATGTCTTAAGGGTGATGGAAAAGGAATGTTAAAAACAGACTCTTCTGGGTGCCAAAATCCAGCACCTTAATAAGGGGCCCATTCTATTCTTTGCTATGAGAATGGTGAGCCTACCAAAAGGTGGCCTGAGCGTGCTGCCTCAGGCGGCCAACTGCAGGACCTCAGAGGAGCAACAGGGGATTAACCACCAGCCGGTATTTATGTTTTACCAGCTATACTAATGACCAGTTAAAAGATAATTGCTGGCTGCGAGCCGGACGGGCAACAACCTGAGGAAGCATTCTACTGACTCCATCTGTGGCTCCGCTCCGACCACCACTGTTGTCATTAGTCCTGTCACTTCCTGACCTTTCCAACCCTCCATCCTGGCATCTGCGTTCCTGTACATTCCAGAAACTATTACTACTGGGGCCACTAATGAGGTCACTATTACTACTGGGGCCACTAATGGGATCACTATTACTACTGAGGCTACTAATGGGGTCACTATTACTACTGGGGCCACTAATGAGGTCACTATTACTACTGGGGTCACTAATGGGATCACTATTACTACTGAGGCTACTAATGGGGTCACTATTACTACTGGGACCACTAATGAGGTCACTATTACTACTGGGACCATTAACAGGGTCACTATTACTACTGGGGCCACTAATGAGGTCACTATTACTACTGGGGCCACTAATGAGGTCACTATTACTACTGAGGCTACTAATGGGGTCACTATTACTACTGAGGCTACTAATGAGGTCACTATTACTACTGGGACCACTAATGAGGTCACTATTACTACTGGGACCATTAACAGGGTCACTATTACTACTGGGGCCCCTAATGAGGTCACTATTACTACTGGGGCCACTAATGAGGTCACTATTACTACTGAGGCTACTAATGGGGTCCCTATTACTACTGGGGCCACTAATGAAGTCACTATTACTACTGGGGCCACTAATGAGGTCACTATTACTACTGGGGCCACTAATGAGGTCACTATTACTACTGGGACCACTAATGAGGTCACTATTACTACTGGGACCATTAACAGGGTCACTATTACTACTGGGGCCCCTAATGAGGTCACTATTACCACTGAGGCTATTAACATGGTAACTATTACTTACACCATTAAGGTCACAGTTAGTATTGGGGCCAGTACTGGGGTTACTATTGCTATTACTACTGGGCTATTAATGGGGTCACTATTACTATTACTTATGCCATTAAGTTGGTCACAATCCATATTGGGGCCACTAAGGGGGACACTTAGTATTGGGGCCACTACTAGGATTACTATTACTACTGGGCTGCTAATGGGGTCACTATTACTATTACTTACACCATTAAGTGCGTCACAATCCGTATTGGGGCCACTACTAAGGTTATTATTACTAATGGGGTCACTATTACTATTACTTACACCATTAAGTGGGTCACAATCCGTATTTGGGCCACTAAGGGGGACACTTAGTATTGGGGCCACTACTAGGATTACTATTACTATTGGGCTACTAATGGGGTCACTATTACTATTACTTGCGTCATTAAGTGGGTCACAATCCATATTTGGGCCCCTATTGGCATTATTATTACTCTGTCACTTCTAAAGACAGCTGTCAATGGTTCAAGTATGTGTTGGGCATCTTGTTCTCTTTTGCAGGAGGGCACCATTCCACATGTGACACCATAAAGGCTTGTGGCTGCGCTGGCTACGGGGCCCCCTCTGGTCTCTGTATGCCACTGCTTGTGCCCGCTATGAGTTTCTATGGAGTAATTCTGCAGAGCTTAGAAAATAATCTAATAATAAGATTTGGATCCGAAGCCCATCATACTCTTCATCCGTTGCCGTACATTTGCCGCGCAGGTAGGTGTTCCCGGTTATCACCTTCCCTGCTAGCATTAGCTCTAGGATCCGCTGCAGCTGCTCATTTGCTTTCTGTCTGTGGACTGCCTTACCTGTTGTGATTCATCATCCCGGAACGAGATGTATTATTTAGTTGGGATGGCGGACGGCGCATTAATTTTCCGTTCTCTCCGAGCGCCCTGCGATGGAGAGAAACCTTCTCATCCGCTCGTACAGGAACGTGCATGGAAACTGATTAAATCCTTCAGTGCGGAAGTCAGAATGAAGGACGGAAACAAACAATGAGGCAACTTCCAAAAGAAAGAGTCCTATGTGGCTACAAGGCCTGTGACAAGGACCGAGGATTAGTGCGAGCGCACAGGGCCCATCCACATCTGCGCTGGAGGCTCCGCTCATAGCCTGCGCTGCAGATCCGGGACCAAGTCCTGGAGGATATAGTCCATGGGGTCTCTTTGAGCCCGGCATGTGCTGGATCTGGTGATTCCAGTATGGATGGAGCCGACAACAGAAACAGAATGGAATTGTTGGCTCAGATGTGAATGGGGTCTTATTTTCCAGTCCCACCTAGAGCTGCATCTAAACTCCGTCAACCCCTTTGCCGACAGCCATGGTACCCGTAGTTGGAGCGTCAGTGGCTGTAAGCATCACCTCCGCTTATTGCAGCTCTCCGGGTGAGCAGCAGCAACACTGCGATAAGTGAAGACGCGACCGCACCTTGAGGAATCCAACAGAAGTGTGAATGCAGCTCTGGCTGTGACTGGATCTGACCAGGAGGACATAGATGAGGAGTCAGTCCGCTTGAACCTGTTTGTAGATAATAACTGGATAGGAGTATAATGTGCCGGGACCGTGCAGAATGACATCTCATTATAACGGCTCCTGTTTTTCCTCCTCTCCCCATCTATATACCATATGGTATCACTGCTGTGAATGTTACTCTCTCCACACAACACGACTGCACGACAGATTGTGCGCGCCTGCGAGTGTGTGGTGTTCTCCTCGTCTACGAGGGAACCACGCACAGTAGAAGCTGCTACATGGATCTGCGCCTTCATAGATGAGCATTGGGCCCTGCAATGTATGAGCATGACATCCTGTACATGATGCGGCCGCTAAGATCACTCCAGGCCAAAACTTCAATGTCAAGAAGTTCATCTGAAAGCCACTTAAAGGGGTAATTCCGTCTTGCACATTTAGATATACTAGTAATTATTAGGAAATTATAGTACCAGAGTTTCTAGGGGCGCAATGCTCCACACAGCTCTGCTACATGCATGTCACACACACACAGCTCTGCTAAATGCACGTCAAACGCAAACACAGCTCTGCTACATGCATGTCACACACACACAGCTCTGCTAAATGCACGTCACACACAAACACAGCTCTGCTACATGCATGTCACACACACACAGCTCTGCTAAATGCACGTCACACACAAACACAGCTCTGCTATATGTACGTCACACACACACACAGCTCTGCTACATACATTCTTCATCCCATACAACAGGGATCACAAGCAGCACAGCAGAGTCCTGCACATACTTATCACCCCCTGGTCATGTTACCACAGACTCCTTCCACATAGGTGACTGCTCACATGACAGTAACATCATCACAGGTGCTGTAAGCACCGGCTCTGTAGGTTTTTAGTAAAGTGAAGGATCTGGGATGATGTCACCGTCATGTGATCAGGGGCAGAGCTCAAAGCCCCGGTGACTGATCCCATGACGGTGGCATCTTCACATGTAACTCACACAGTCACTCACAGACAAGTGGTCGTATTCCATAGCAACTGAGGCCGCGGGGGCTTGTAGAGAATGTAGTCTGCTCGTAATCTGCACAGGGATCAAAGACATGTGATGATGTCACAGTCATCTGATCAGGGGCAGAGCATGTAACTCACTCACGGACACAGAGCCCAGATGACTAATCACATGACGGTGACATCATCACAGGTCCTGTAAGCACACAGCTGCTGTCAGGCTCTGCATGTTTTATGACCTTTGATGACGTCACCTTCATGTGATCAGGGGCGGGGCATGTAACTCACACAGTCACTCACGGACAGGTGGTCATTAGTATTTTGATGTGGTAGATGCGGGTCCAACTTTTGCACGTATCTCTAGAATAAGGGACCCCAACACTGTCCAGTCTTATTCAGGCTCAGCTGGATGGCTGGGTTTTACGGATGCACCCTGGGCTACACTGTTTCCACGTCTCGCAAGCTATGGAAGTCATGTGTGAAGCACTCTTGCACTCAACGAAAACCCCTTTCAGCCCAAGCCCTGCCCATCCATAGCAGCCAATGGCCACATGATGCCACTGATACTGCTGGCAAGATCCTGCAACCATTGGCGGCTTCAGCGGCAAGCAGTTTTCGCTGTATGGAAACACAGTCTAAGGGCTGCAGACCGCTCGCTGCCCCAATGAGTTACGTTGGTATATTCAGACGTGCGCTCATTTTATGCGGACCATAGGTGCATGTAAAAAATAAAATCGCAGCATGTTGTATTTTAGTGCGTAGTCATGTCTGGGGGTGCATAAAAAAATGCAGCAAGCAGGCATAAGCATCCATACTTTTTTGACACACCCTGTTTTCTGGGCTGATGCAACACAGACATAAAAAACGCACATAGGCACCAAATACTCACATACACATGTAGTGAAAATGGTGCATTTATGTGCACTTTGGTGCATTTTCAGGACTTTTAGGGTGCAGTTTTTTCACACACCGCTGATCTTTTGCAAATTTTTTCGACTGACTTTGGACATCCCTGCACCGTCTGCAGGAACGGCGGCTTCCAGATGTGCGAGGGGCGTCCAGCTGCAGCAAATCTGCAATGTGTGAACAGCCTTCTAGTCACCAAGTCAGAGCTTATCTCCCTTTACAAGCAAGGCGCATGTGTGCCTCCCATAAATATGTCAGCGGGCTCTGGCTGCACTAATTAATATGGATAAGGGCTGAATCATTTTCACGGTTCGCTGGTTTCTAGGGAACTAATAAAGCTTCCGTTTATAGGAATATGAATTCAGGCTTCACTGTGACAAACAAGAAAGCTGCAAACTCCTAATCATTTCCTGTGTTCCATAATTAATGACATCAACGTCGATGAAAGGGAAAAGCAGCCGTATAATGTGATATACCGCCATGTACTATGAGATGGTTATACAGCTGCATATCAGGCTCATGGAGGTCGTCCCGTGTCCTCATCGGGGGGGCAGGGGCAGCAGCGACTCCTCCGAAGACTCCGCTACTATAAGTAGCACATAGTAGGTGGGGGCCGGGTACAGAGTTGGCATTGGGGCCCAAGAGCCTCGAGTCACGCCTCTGATTCGAATGCTTTAGAGTAGCCTCTGTTTGGATTAGAGTCTGTCTGTTGGCCCGTGTGTCTGGAGGTCTACGGCAGCACCAACTTTTTGGATTTTTTTTTTTCTTAAAAAGTTTTTAAAGGGTTATTCCCATCCATAGAATAGGTCTTAAACGTATAATAGGTGTGGATATCAGAGGTCGAACCCAAAACTATCTAGAGTTGTGCCAACCCACCAGTTCCCCGCTAACTGCAATGGCCAGGGGTGGTCAGGTCTTTCAGAAACGACTAAGTAGGCTTCATTATACTGTTTTTATAACTCCTATAGAAGTCAATGAGAGTTATGCAAACTGCATAACTGGAAATAGTATAGCCCAGCCATATTGTTCTCATCCTCCTGGTCACTTCGCATACATTGGCATTCCCAGCTCAGTTATGTTTGGTTAAGACGGGGATGCCTCTTTTAATCCTCCAAACACATTAAACTATAGTTGTCTGAACCCACAGATTTTGGTTGGAGCAGATGACTCTTGCACATGTATGGGGGCATCCCCGCTTTCATCTGTCTCAGGGGATGGAAGGATCCACACGTTAAATTTCAATGTTCATCCTTGTGTTTCCCCTAGAGATAAACTTAACTGGAGCAACCAGTGTCAGGCAGCTGCTGCCAAGGCAAATAGGATCATGGGGGCATCAGAAGAGGTCTAGGGGTGCATGATGAGAACATTGTTCTTCCTCTTTAAAAGTCACTGGTCAGACCACACATGGAATATTGTGGAAGTTTGGGACACCGGTGCTCAAGAAGGACATATCAGAGCTTGATCGGGTAACTATATATATATGAGGATAATACAGAGATCTCTCCTATCCTCTATTTATACCAGGACTGTAACAAGGGGGCGCTCTAATAACTATACATAGATATATCAGGGGTCAGTACAGAGATCTCTCCTATCCTCTATTTATACCAGGACTGTAACAAGGGGGCGCTCTAATAACTATACATAGATATATCAGGGGTCAGTACAGAGATCTCTCCCACCATCTATTATACCCAGGACTGTAACAAGGGGGCGCTCCAATAACTATGTATAATATATCAGGGGTCAGTACAGAGATCTCTCCCATCATCTATTATACCCAGGATTGTAACAAGGGGGCGCTCTGTACATCTAGCGGGAAGAAGGTTTCTACCTCGACATAGAAGGGG
Source organism: Eleutherodactylus coqui (assembly GCF_035609145.1). Taxonomy (NCBI): domain Eukaryota; kingdom Metazoa; phylum Chordata; class Amphibia; order Anura; family Eleutherodactylidae; genus Eleutherodactylus; species Eleutherodactylus coqui. Next base: position 11,807,056 of record NC_089846.1, on the reverse strand, counting down.
AGTCTTTACTGTAAGAGCAGTGACATTGTGGAACTCTGTGCCTGAGGATGTGGGGATGGCAAACTAGATAAAAGAGTACAAGAGGGCCTGGACGCCTTTCTTGAGAGATACAATATTACATGTTATATCACTAAATACTCCAGGGGGTCGGTGATCCGGGGATTATTCTGGTTGCCAGCTTGGAGTCGGGAAGGAATTTTTTTCCCTTAAATGAAGAAAATTGGCTTCTACCTTACTGTTTTTTCTACCTTTCTCTGGATCAACATTGGGGAGGACCTGGCTGAACTGGATGGACATGTGTCTTTTTCGACCTTACATACTATGATACGATGAAGCTATGACCAGAGCTGTCTGGTTGTGGCCTTCTCCACTATCCCGATGGAAAACACATCAGCGCTCGGCCAAATGAGCATTCATGTGTATGGGGGAGTCGGGGAGAGTTGTCAGCCAGACATTGGGGGAGTCAGGAGGAATGGCTGTGGGCCGAACCTTTATTGCCAGGAGCATGAAGTCAGTAATACAGGTAATATATGCTATTGGGGCATGTTCTTCACCTCCCTGCTGCCTGTAACCCCCTCACCCTGTAAACGGGACCCTTCTAGGTCATCGTATCCCTCTCCATAATAGCTCATAGGTTTTGCGCTTACCCCGACCCTTATCGCTATCGGAGGCATCTGGACTCTTATTACTCCTCTATTGGGTTTGCAGCCCATGTATCTCACATCCGAACAGAAAGAAAACCCCAAACCCCGCTCCCCGCCCCGCTCCCCGGCCCCGCTCCCCGCCCCACTCCCCGCCCCGCTCCCCAGCCCCGCTCCCCAGCCCCGCTCCCCGACTCTGCGCATGTTTGGGATTGTATCTGCTGATCTGGCGTTTGGCGTTCTCGGTTTTGGCAATCAGTCCGCATTTTGATAAAGGTGACCTGGGTGCGTGGCCACCGCTGTGTCAGCAGCAACTGCCAGTTAATCATCATTACATGACCGCATCGGAAGACATTGTCAAACCACAAAGAAAGGGCGACACTTGGACACGTTCATAACGCAGCCCTCCACAGATGTCACATGACCCGTCGCCCATCCCTGGTGAAAGCAGCCATCATGCGGGAGTAGATACCTGCAAGGTAGGAGGCACCCCGCGCCAAATACTCATCCCACAAGCTGGTGCTTCCACAATGGGTTAGATGAGGGCAGAAATGTAAAAAAAAAAAAAAACACAACATATTTTCTTAACCATCTCTCGATTTGCCCCATTCACTTAAAATAAGTTGGATGTAGCAGAGCTGAGTTTGTCCTTTGGCACGACTCATTACGATTTTCATCTGTAAACCGCCGATAAAGCGTCTGCATCACCGCCGCCATGCCATCGACAAGCTCAGCTCTGCTACACCCGCACATTAACACAGAATCAAATTAGCACCCCCCTAACAAGTGTGTTACCCATAATCCCTTGTGTTTTGCTAACTAGCCTTAGCATATCGTATGAGCGTCAACAGAAAGCAAATAGCGGGATGCTGTTCTGTGACCGTGCCTCGGGGAGCTGTCCGCTTCAGCACCGCTAGCTACAGTTATGGGTGTTTGGAGATGGAGGTAGCAGGCTGTTGCCACCGTGACAGGTCTGAGCCTACCTAATTTTTGCATGCATGCACGAAGCCTTTCTTCAAGATTTGACACTCTGCTCTGAAGTTCCTCGTAGTCATAGGCGCCAATCTCCTCCTGAAGCTCGTTTAGAACTGACGTCAGATTCTGGACCTCCTCCTTAAACTGCAATACCAATTTGGCATCGGCTTTGTACTCTTCCAACACTGGTATCAGAGGCCTAAGTTCCTCCATTTTCGCTTTTATTGCCTGCAAGGTTAAAATAAGCTGGTTCAGTGCTCTGCATGCAAAACTTGGCAACACCCTGTCCTGCCCCTGTGCCTGCCCTGCCCTGCCTACCCGCTGGGTGCAGTGGTGCAATAAACCCCTCGGAGGCCATTACTGGTGCCATGAGAGTGCTGTCCAATAGCAGATTAATAAATCCTCCATACAACTTATTTGGGAAAGGCCTTTATTAGTCATTTTTTTTTTCAAATGCGACATCTTATGGTTACATGCGTCTTTTCTTTAAAACACATACACAAAGAGTTTCTTTCTTTAAAAAAAAGGTAGAATGCATTGACAAGGGTTAAAAAGTCTTCATGAAATGCAGCTACATTCGCATGCAAAGGAAGATTGGAAGTCAACGTGTTGAACGTTCCTTAGTGAAATAGCTCTAATCGGGAGAATAAGGATTACAAAAGTAAAAGAATCAAAAAAAAAGGAGGTCAAAGGAAAAAAAAAAAAACGAGAAATTCTGATTGGTGCCCAAACTGCTGTGTGTCTCGGTAACATAGGAGTTAACTCTTCAGTCACTGCAAGTTAAGTTAGCCCTGTAATCAAGAAAACGGAAATACTGGTGAAGAGTCTGAGCACTAATCTGCATTCATCAACACGTTTCCTCCAGTGCTGAAGACTTACATCATGCAGGTAGGGGGCGCTACCTTCCGTCTAGTTACCGTGTACCTTCCTCCTGTGGATCCCAGCAGAGGGAAGGATCTTTCCTGTGCTGGGATCTGTTCACACAAATCCTGAGAGCAGGTCACCGGGGGCAGGATGCCCACGTGGCGCTGCCCATAAAGTAGTCTATGGATATGGTAAGATCTCGCCCTTGTTCTACTCTATAGGTATCTGGGAGGGTAGTTCTTAAAGTTCCTTTGCACATCTGTTTAAGGGTAGAATCATTAAAGCGACCCTCTGGTTCTGGACACTCAAGGACGGCCGCACCACTTCTCTGACTACCTGGGGCGCACTTGTATGCACCATGGGTGGCCTTACATGGGACAACTATTCTTCAAACGAGTGTAGCGGTCCCATGTAAACATGGAACCCAACAGGAATGACTCACTAGTTGATAGTCGCTTCATTTCTGGACTGAAAGCAAGCGACTAGTCAGCGGGTTCTCCCTCACTGCAGCGGCAGTCATTCATCTGGCTGATCACAGTGAATGGAGACGGGCAGCAGGAAGACGTCTCCAGCGCTCCATTAGTCCTTGAGCATTTCTCCTGTGTGCAAGCACAGAGGCAATAAGTCTTGGGACCACTATGCCTCCTGTATAAAGCCATCTTAAGACACTACATGCGGCTTTCCTTGGCCAGTGCTGCCCCTGTACTGCGCAGTCAGAGCGGCTTGTAGTGTCTCAGGCTGCCAGAGTATACTAAGGCACAGTTTGCACCCGGTAGTCAGAGAAGCAGCCATTTTTATTTGTCCAGGACTGGAGGGTTGCTTTAAAGTGAATCTCTGGTCCCAGAACCAAAATTCGTTCCAGCCCTGGGAAAATGACATTACCCTCTGCTTTCCACCTGCAGCGTTCTACTGCGGAGTCGCCATTTACCAGACCACCATTCAGACTCCTGTCCTCTCACTACCAAGTGCATTAGTAGTCTGGGACACTGCACGCTGCTTTTGGATTGGCTAGCACTGCTCAGGTGGCCATTCAGGGAGCAGGTGGAGTGGATCAGGTAGTCAGAGAATAGGTGCGGCCATTAAGAAGATGAAAGGTGGTCCCGGTAACCGGTGATCCCACAGCAGAACGCCATAAAGGGAGAGCAGGAGGTAAGAGTACGTCTCCTCCGATCCTGGAACAAGTCCTCGGAGCGGAGGGTCGCTTTAAGTCTGAACCGTTGGTTTATCCTGCAATCACATCTGAGGCTTTGTTCACTATTTACTTGCAGTCCTGGATAATTCTGGTGAGATGATGGCAGCGGATAGTGGAAGGAATACACAGTCCTCTCCATACATGCCCCAGCAGCTCTGGATGTGACTGGAGTATAAGACTTGCTGCAAGGATCAGTACATAATAAGACTACTTGTAAACAGGCGACTTAAAAGTTGCACCCGAGATTCTCGATCAGTCGGAGTAAAAAACAAAAACCTAAGAGCGTACACCCATCCAAATAAATGGGTCCTGTCTCCTAACGGAGCTCTAAGCATTGTATGGAGATTAGAATGTGGTACTGCGGCTACAAGTAGCACAGAGGAGCTCTCTGAGCATGGAGCGAGGACACTGACGTCACGGGTCCCTGATGATGACTAATGGGAATGCTTGTGAATAGGATTCGGGCCCCAATTTGTGTATCTGCTTCACTAATAACCTGCTAGTCCATGGAGATAACCTTCCCGCTCAACCTACATCATCCCGGGGTATTCATACCTGCATAAGGGAGCACCGCCAGGGAAGTAAGGTGGGTGTAGTATGGGCAAGGGCGCAGGTAACCCGTGGCCACCGGGAAATGGGTGAAGATCTGCTTAAGGCTTCTACTTCTGTACGGATGCAGCGGATCTTACTGTGCTTGTTCCAATGGCTTGTGTTGTGTTAAGTGGCGGGTTAAAGTATTGAATGCATTGTGTCAAGTTCATGTTTGCTACATCTGTATCGCTACATCAGCGGAGTATGTCAGGTGTGATAACTTCATTCTCTCCCTTTATATTAGTAGCTCCACACCTGCCCCAGAGGAGCTGCGGTCACGTAAGCCACAGGGCTCATCTGCTTAGTCCGGGCAGCCTGGTGCAGGGCGGCATGTGCCAGGAACCTTCCCTGTCAATGCATGGTGTCTTGGAGGGGCTGATGTATGACGAGCCGCTCCGCTATTGCCTCTCTAATACCAGAATTTCTCTCCAGGCTCCGCTGCTCTCCCAGTGGGAGCAATTAAACAGGAGGAAGCGACAGCAGCGGTGCTAGCGACGTCCTTCCTGAGCCTTTCTGACGTGACTTTATTGTCTGTTCCATCATTACTAGAAGCGCTACTCCCAGCTATTATAATTGGGTATCAGCCCTGGACGTTCCGCCAGCTGAGACCAAATGCCCCTTTGACTGTGTGAAGGGAATTGTTACCTTTTGAAGCAATATTTCAGACGCTGTTGGGCAATATAATAATTCCTTTGTGATGTGTTATAATACAAAGTGTTCCCAACATCTAATGCGGGACCGACACCACAATCCCATAATCTGCTGTCAGCAGCGGGTAGTTTGGACGTTCTATATAGTCTGTTATTGGACCGCAGTAAAGTTCAGCTTATGGGTTCACCATCTTTAAAAAACAATATACTGTGAAGTTTCTATAGAAGCATGCAATAAAAGATGAGACTAAGACCAGATAGGAACATTTAAGGTGAGAATAGGACCCTATAAGGACATTTAAAATGAGGCGAAGAACCTACAGGAACATCTAAGATGAGCCTAAGACCTTATAGGGACATCTAAGATGAGGCTAAGACCCTACAGGGATATCTAAGATGGGGCTAAGATCCTACAGGGATATCTAAGATGTGGCTAAGACCCTACAGGGATATCTAAGATGTGGCTAAGACCCTACAGGGATATCTAAGATGAGGCTAAGACCTTATAGGGACATCTAAGATGAGGCTAAGACCTTATAGGGACATCTAAGATGAGCCTAAGACCTTATAGGGACATCTAAGATGAGGCTAAAACCCTACAGGGATATCTAAGATGAGGCTAAGACCCTACAGGGATATCTAAGATGAGGCTAAGACCCTACAGGGATATCTAAGATGAGGCTAAGACCCTACAGGGACATCTAAGATGGGGCTAAGACCTTATAGGGACATCTAAGATGAGGCTAAGACCTTATAGGGACATCTAAGATGAGCCTAAGACCTTATAGGGACATCTAAGATGAGGCTAAGACCCTACAGGGATATCTAAGATGAGGCTAAGACCCTACAGGGATATCTAAGATGAGGCTAAGACCCTACAGGGATATCTAAGATGAGGCTAAGACCCTACAGGGATATCTAAGATGGGGCTAAGACCCTACAGGGATATCTAAGATGGGGCTAAGACCTTATAGGGACATCTAAGATGAGGCTAAGACCCTACAGGGATATCTAAGATGAGGCTAAGACCCTACAGGGATATCTAAGATGGGGCTAAGACCTTATAGGGACATCTAAGATGAGGCTAAGACCCTACAGGGATATCTAAGATGAGGCTAAGACCCTACAGGGATATCTAAGATGAGGCTAAGACCCTACAGGGATATCTAAGATGAGGCTAAGACCCTACAGGGACATCTAAGATGGGGCTAAGACCTTATAGGGACATCTAAGATGAGGCTAAGACCTTATAGGGACATCTAAGATGAGCCTAAGACCTTATAGGGACATCTAAGATGAGGCTAAGACCCTACAGGGATATCTAAGATGAGGCTAAGACCCTACAGGGATATCTAAGATGAGGCTAAGACCCTACAGGGATATCTAAGATGAGGCTAAGACCCTACAGGGATATCTAAGATGGGGCTAAGACCTTATAGGGACATCTAAGATGAGGCTAAGACCCTACAGGGATATCTAAGATGAGGCTAAGACCCTACAGGGATATCTAAGATGGGGCTAAGACCTTATAGGGACATCTAAGATGAGGCTAAGACCCTACAGGGATATCTAAGATGAGGCTAAGACCCTACAGGGATATCTAAGATGAGGCTAAGACCCTACAGGGATATCTAAGATGGGGCTAAGACCTTATAGGGACATCTAAGATGAGGCTAAGACCCTACAGGGATATCTAAGATGAGGCTAAGACCCTACAGGGATATCTAAGATGGGGCTAAGACCTTATAGGGACATCTAAGATGAGGCTAAGACCCTACAGGGATATCTAAGATGAGGCTAAGAACCCACAGGGACATCTAGGATTAGCATAAAACCCTACAGGGATATCTAAGATGAACATAAATCCCTATAGGGATATCTAAAATGAACATAAGACCCTATAGGGATATCTAAGATAAGCAAAAGACTCTAACGGTACATTTAAGATGAGTATAATACCCCATAGGAATATTTGAGATGAGCATAAGCCCCTATAGGGATATCTAAGATGAGCATAAGACCCTATAGGGATATCTAAAATGAACATATGACCCTGTAGGGATATCTAAGATGAGCCTAATATCTAAGATGAGCATAAGACCCTATAGGGATATCTAAAATGAGCCTAATATCTAAGATGAGCGTAAGACCCTATAGGGACCTCTAAAGTAAGCCTAAGTGGCATTTAAGATGCATGTGTGAGGATTAGCTATATCTCAGTGTACAGTAGCCCTATAGCCTCCTGTTACTAATGGCCACACTTATAGGTGTGCAGTGACCCAGATCTCAGTCATTAGTTTGGCATGTTATACCTGTTACTATATGTACAGCATTTTCCTCCACCATATTATTTACTACTATCTGCCTCTACACTTTACATCATTCTGCTCCCTATGATGGGGGGGGGGGGGGGGGCTGCTCCTTTATCCCTCTCTACTCTCCTGTTCATTCTAATTCAGCCTTTGGTGGAAAACCCAAGTCCTCCAAGGCTGGAGTGACCGGTTGGCCTGATAGGACTCAGGTATTCAGGTCACGGCTGGTTTGGGGGTTGTGTCAAAAGGGAGACCCCCTTTAATATTTGCTGAGACTATAGAAAACTAGAGCAATGCGGCGTCCCTATAATGAGAGCATTGCAGGAACTGTGGCAGAAGCCGTATATGGGAGCTTCCAGTCTACTAATGCAGAGCCGGCAATTACCGCTCACCTAGATTCTGAATGTTGCTTAAAGGATGAAATGTGAATCGGCGCGGAGGCTTTCCAACCTGCGGCTACACGGTGAGCGTCTTATGGGAGGCCCGGGGGGATGCTGACATTGCCTTATGTGTATTACTATACAGAGTGAGCCTAATTGTCATGGTGCGGCTGCACAATCTGCAATGATGTTTGTAGGTGATGGGAGGAGGCCTGGCAGCTTATAGAGTAAGGATTAGACAGAAACCTCCTAGGAATAGCCTCTATGACCAGCTGTGGCCTCTGCGGCTGTAGAAGGACTACTGCAAGAGACCAACATCTTACTGTGCTGCTCAGTTCTGCATGACTTGCTGTCCTCCAGAAGATAGGGGCCATAAAAGTTGTGTTCCCTTGACTTCCCATGGGTGCTGCAGGCCTATATAATGCCCCTTCTCCATAGGTACCAGAACATTACCAATACCTCTGGCATGGTCCTCCTCTCTTCTCTCTACGTCCTCGCCTTAGATGGTCAGCACCATCGCTGACCTGTGGTATGGCTCCTGCATTGAACTTATCTGCCTCACATCTATGAAGGCTTCAGTGGCTGTAGATTCTCTAATGAGGTTTTATTAGACCCTTTCGGCTACATGTAATGTATCCATTTCCCATAAGCCTCTCTCCCCGTAATGAAGATGATCCAATACTCCAACATCTGGTTTATGTACTATGACTATGTGTGATGCGTTCTATGTGTATCCTCTAGTCTCAGAGCAGGGTGAGTCCTTCTACCTGCCGCTGACTGCTGGGATATCATATTAATGTCCCTCTGTATCTGCGGAGCTCCAGCAGATTCCTATCTGACCAATTAGCAGGAATAGCCATAAGCGAGCGTGTTTATTTAGTCACGCCAGGCGTGCTTACATCCATTCCCTCTAATTAACAAGTGTCACGCCTCGTCACACCTCATTTCTGCTGAAGAATCGGTCTTTCCAATCTCATTATCTGTGGATGAGGCCACCTCACTATCCGAAATGAATCCTAATGTGAGTGGAGTCAATTCTGAAGGGTCAATATATGGAAAACTGATGTCTTTCAACCAAATTGGCAAGGGAAGACGTTATCAGTGGCCTTCTGGAGTTGGCTGGTACATGAGGGCATGAACTATATATGCTTCTCAGCCTTATCCCTATATCATTCGATGTTCAAAAGGGACTAAAGGATTAAACTAGCGTCCCGATGTCCGTGCTAGATGTGATTTTATACAGAGAAACTTTACATTTTATATTATAGATATAATCCGTATCAACGATAAGTGACTATATTCTACTGATCCTGAGTTCCATCCTGCATTATACTCCAGAGCTGCACTCACTATTCTGCTGGTGAAGTCACTGTATACATACATTACTTATCCTGTACTGATCCTGAGTTACATCCTGTATTATACTCCAGAGCTGCACTCACTATTCTGCTGGTGGAGTCACTGTGTACATACATTACTTATCCTGTACTGATCCTTAGTTACATCCTGTATTATACTCCAGAGCTGCACTCACTATTCTGCTGGTGGAGTCACTGTGTACATACATTACTTATCCTGTACTGCTCCTTAGTTACATCCTGTATTATACTCCAGAGCTGCACTCACTATTCTGCTGGTGGAGTCACTGTGTACATACATTACTTATCCTGTACTGACCCTGAGTTACATCTTGTATTATACTCCAGAGCTGCACTTACTATTCTGCTGGTGGAGTCACTGTGTACATACATTACTTATCCTGTACTGCTCCTGAGTTACATCCTGTATCATACTCCAGAGCTGCACTCACTATTCTGCTGGTGAAGTCACTGTATACATACATTACTTATCCTGTACTGATCCTGAGTTACATCCTGTATTATGCTCCAGAGCTGCACTCACTATTCTCCTGGTAGAGTCACTGTGTACATACATTACTTATCCTGCACTGCTCCTGAGTTACATCCTGTATTATACTCCAGAGCTGCACTCACTATTCTGCTGGTGGAGTCACTGTGTACATACATTACTTATCCTGTACTGACCCTGAGTTACATCTTGTATTATACTCTAGAGCTGCACTCACTATTCTGCTGGTGAAGTCACTGTATACATACATTACTTATCCTGTACTGACCCGCAGTTACATCCTGTATTATACTCCAGAGCTGCACTCACTATTCTGCTGGTGGAGTCACTGTGTACATACATTACTTATCCTGTACTGACCCTGAGTTACATCTTGTATTATACTCTAGAGCTGCACTCACTATTCTGCTGGTGGAGTCACTGTGTACATACATTACTTATCCTGTACTGCTCCTGAGTTACATCCTGTATTATACTCCAGAGCTGCACTCACTATTCTGCTGGTGGAGTCACTGTGTACATACATTACTTATCCTGTACTGACCCTGAGTTACATCTTGTATTATACTCCAGAGCTGCGCTCACTATTCTGCTGGTGGAGTCACTGTGTGCATACATTACTTATCCTGTACTGCTCCTGAGTTACATCATATATTATACTCCAGAGCTGCACTCACTATTCTGCTGGTGGAGTCACTGTGTACATACATTACTTATCCTGTACTGATCCTGAGTTACATCCTATATTATACTCCAGAGCTGCACTCACTATTCTGCTGGTGGAGTCACTGTGTACATACATTACTTATCCTGTACTGATCCTTAGTTACATCCTGTATTATACTCCAGAGCTGCACTCACTATTCTGCTGGTGGAGTCACTGTGTACATACATTACTTAGCCTGTACTGATCCTGAGTTACATCCTGTATTATACTCCAGAGCTGCACTCACTATTCTGCTGGTGGAGTCACTGTGTACATACATTACTTATCCTGTACTGATCCTGAGTTACATCCTGTATTATACTCCAGAGCTGCACTCACTATTGCGCTAGCAATTAGAAAAGTAATACTCTAGAGCAGCCTAGCTACGCTCCTATAATGCAGGGGAAGTTAGTTTTTCCTACATCAGATGACTGTGCCGTACCTTGTGTAAAGATGACACTTTGCAGAATGCAAATCACTAGACCAAGCTCTGTGCAGATACAGAACAAGCAGGGGATGCTGGGTGTCTCCAACTCTGAAGTTGAAGAATTTATAAAGTGACTAAATAGTTTGTATAGAGGTAGCAAAGTTTAACTTGACTCCTAACACATTACAGTTATTGTCTGTGCTGCAGTTTACTCAATGCCTTAAGATAAGATAACTCGTCTGGGAAAGTCATCAGTCAAGTTAAACTTGGCTGCATCTGTAGAAAATAATCCTGTATTGTACCCTGTAACATGTGTCCACAGCTTAACATCAACTTTATTGGGGGCTGTACCACAAGAATCCTTTATCACCTTTCCACAGGATAGGAGATAAATGTCAGGACCTCCAATGATCACTAGAATGGGGGTGTGAGACCCCCTACTCTGGAGGAGCCTGCACCCTGCTATCCTATGCAATGTCTAAGGGACTAACTGAGATAGCTGAGCGCTGTGCTCAGCCATGTCCACCTTGTATGGAGCTTCAGGACACATACTCCATGTACACTCCTCTGTGGGTGGAGCAGAGGTTCGGGACCCTTGTTCTAGTGGTTGGCGGTGGTCCTTGGGGTATCACCTCATAGGTGGTAAATGACTTTATGCATGATAATCCCTGTAAGGTAGACGTTCCTTCTTCATGTTGTGTCCATAATATTGATTGTTCTGCATATTGTGTTTGCTGACAGCTCACTCCCCCCCCCCCCCCACCTAATTATTGTCACATCTTAATGTGGATCACCATTTATGATGCACCTGGGGTAAGAAGTGTGTGGGAAAACTGTGTCCTATGGTCTGTCAAAGAGATAAGCCGTGGGGATTTATCATAGGGCAATCAATTCACCTACTTAGTATCAGTGCTTGAATATTGGTGTTGCCGATGCTCAATGTCAGATTGCTTGTCTAAAGGGGACTGAATATCCCAGTGACTGAGGTACTGAATGTTGGAGCACGCGGTGCAGTAATAGCATAGACATCCTTATTGATGGTTTTGTGAGTTCGGCCCCATTACTTGAAATAGTCTCAGTGAAAATAGGTGGCGTCTAATGTCCTCCTGCTCTATATAACTGACTGTCATCATCACTCTCAGCAAATATGACTTACATCATCACACATAGAAGAAAGGAGAAGCCTGAGCAAATATTTTATCTTCCCGTTCTATCCTCTGAATGGTTCCTGCTACGTTATAGTCGCATCCAATCCTCTAATGTTTAACTTTTGAAGTAAGACAACTTTGTAAGAAGTTGGGGAAAAAAAAATAAAGCCCCAGTTACTGATGAGGAAAGGGGTGCAGAAAATCATGCGAGCTCAGATCTCAATATAATCTGAATGGAAAGATCCAAGATGTAAATGGGAACCCTTGGCTTGTGATCCTGACTACAAGGCAGCAGGAAGCGAGATGAGAAAGGATTTCTTCACCAGCCAGAGGATAGACTTCTCTGTAAAATATATGCAGGCGGTCTCCTTTCCATAGGCATTGTGTACTGCTCTAGCTGCTTTAAGACGACAAGTCTCGTGGTGCATGCTGGGGAAATCTAGTTCCATGTCCTAGAACGTGCTGGGACTTGTAGTGAGGCCACAGCGAGAGCATTACAGGCTGCCTATGGCTGCAGCAGCAGGAGGTCACCCACCTTGAACTGTCTCGCCTGGTGCTGTCTGTGAGACTCTTCCACTTGTTTAAATTTGGACTCCAGGCCTTTCATCTGATTCTCCATCCTTTCGACATACTGCAGGTCCCTCTGAGTTCTCCTGTCCAGCACCTCTATAGACTGAGACATATTCTGCACCTACAGAGAGATCGCAGCACGTCAGCACGCTAATAACCGTACATATAGCGCCCCACTTGCTATAGCGCCGTACACCATAAATCAGGAGGACAGCACCAATACCAGTTATTACTGGAGTAATAGTGCCCCCTACTACATACCCCACCGCCAGCACTGATAATACACAGGGTCAGCGCCGCACATGGATATATGTTCACCATTATAGAGACCCCCTCGGTGTGTTCAATGCTGACATCACAGGGCTTGGATATAGTGGCCTCTATCAGATCCAGGCGTTTCGTCTTCCTTATAGACACATTAGGATGATGGGGGTTGTAGTACATCGGCCGCCCTCACGGGATCGACCTCATTGCATTATACCTTTGGTCTATAGTCTCACCTCTCTGTATACTAGCGGGAGTGCAGGCACTACCCATTGGCTTGGTAGACCGAATTGGGAGAGAGGGGAGGGGGTACTCGTTCTGCTCTCTGACAACCAGTACGGCCTCTATGAAGCTGCCACCTCTGCCATTATGGTCCATGATATATATGCATCTAACCCTTAACCCCGTCCTCTCCACATCCAGCCCAAATGTCTGTGCATCTAATACTTAACCCCCTCCTGTCCACATCCAATCCAGGTGTCTATGCATCCAACCCCTAACCCCGTCCTCTCCATATGCAGCCCAAGTATCCATGCCTTGACAACTCTCTTCTGCTTTAGTGATCTGGACAGAATTTCGCCGCCGGATGAAGCTGAATTCGCCGCTGCGGTAAATTCCACAGCAAAATCTGCAGATCTAATGGAGGATTTTGATGCAGAATTGCAGGCAGGTTTTAAGCCGTTCTCAATTCTGCATCCGAATTCACAATTAGACCTGCAGATTTTGGTGCAGAATTAACCGCGGCTTGCGGTGCCGCCGATCCCGGGTCCCTTACAAGCGCCTCATTTGGAGCTTCTGATTAGTAGCGGACGGCCGTTATTCCCCGCGTCGTCTCACCTTTTCTAATAGCTGCCTGAGCTGCTTTGTCCTGGCATCTCGTGAACACATGGTCTGTTGTGGAGCCACCACTGTGCATATACATCGCCCCTCGCTGTCCTGGGCGGAGCTGTATACCTGCCAGCTTTCTTCTGGGTTGGTTGGCAACACCTAGGAATGGAGCAGAGGGCAAAAAACCCGTAAAAAATAAAAATCTTATAAGGAAAGATGGAGAAATGGGAGAGACTCATATGAAGATGATGACTGCTAGTAGACATTCAGCAGGATCTACGGGGTTCAGTACATTGGCATGGCTGGAGATCTGGCCGATTGTCAGCTCTCTGCCCCACACATCACAGTCACACTGTAATGGCATAATGAAGACTCCAGATAATGAGCGCAGCCGGGAAATGGATCACAGCCTCTTCCCGTCATTGCCGTGTGATAACATTTCTAGGAGCCGCTCAATGTCAGCAGCTGCGGCCAACGAGGCAAAACGCTAAGCGCATCGGAAATTCAAACCTGGGGCACCCAGCTACGGAACGGGGTGTAGAGGCCTCGCCGCCCGCTCTCACCCTCTGTGGGGTGTCTGCAGAATAATCATTACTGCTGTATGCAAATAGGTTCCCCATCTGTAGTTATCATATGATATGATAGTTGTGTGTATACTATAATGTAACACTGCGCCAGGTATACAGCAATCGTGTCTGATGGGATGTAACAACATACTAGAGGAAACTAAATAATATACACCGCAATGTAATATAATGAATACAATGTAACAATACAGAATGAGCCCTATAATATAATGGGACTGTATGAAGTGATTGCCTATAATATATTATGAAATGACCTATAGTGGAGGGTGACGATATGAAATGACTCCCTATAATGTAATGGAGCACTATGTAGTATAATGAATAGTATTTAACAATACAGAATGACTCCCTATAATATAATGTGACTGTACAAAATGACCCCTATAACATAATGTGACCATATGAAATGACCCCCTATAATATATTATGAAGTGACCTATAATGTAATGTGACAATATGAAATGATTCCCTATAATATATTATGAAGTGACCTATAGTGTAAGGTGACAATATGAAATATAATGAATAGTATTTAACAATACAGAATGACTCCCTATAACATAATGTGACTGTATGAAATGACCCCTATAATATAACGTGACAATATGAAATGACCCCCTATAATATAATATGAAAATATGAAATGACCCCCTATAATATAATATGAAATGACCTATAATGTAATGTGACAATATGAAATGGCCCCTATAATATAACGTGACAATATGAAATGATCCCCTATAATATAATATGAAATGACCTATAATGTAATGTGACAATATGAAATGACCCCTATAATATAACGTGACAATATGAAATGATCCCCTATAATATAATATGAAATGACCTATAATGTAATGTGACAATATGAAATGACCCCTATAATATAACGTGACAATATGAAATGATCCCCTATAATATAATATGAAATGACCTATAATGTAATGTGACAATATGAAATGGCCCCTTATAATATAATAGTATGAAATGACCCCAATGAATATATGAAATGACCTCTTATAATAATGTGAACGAACCCCATATAATATAATGGAACAATACAAAACAACTACCTATTGTAAAATGACTCCCTATAGTACAATGTAACACTACAAAACGACCCCTTATAATATGTTACAATACAGAATGACCCCTTTTAATATAATATGAAACGACCCCCTATAATGTAATGTAAGGCCTAGTTTATGTTCTGTAGCACCCAGTGAACATTCCCACATAGAAATGCCCACTATTGACTCGGGGTCCGGCGACACTCAGGTCTGCTCCATCTCTGCCAGTGATCTGGAGCTGATGGAGCGCCGGTCTCTTTGTAGTAGCAGACATGAAGCATTTGGTGACATTGCTGATGTTCTGTATCAGCCCGGCTCTTACTAGTATTAATCACGTCCCCACGGGGGTCTCCAGGACCCCGGCCCCCTCCTGCATGTCCCCCGTCTCCTCCCTGTCCTCCTCCCGAGCCGGCACTTGTCTCCCTGCTATGCTAATGACTGTAGCATTTGTGTTAATGTCTCT
The DNA here is from genome assembly GCF_035609145.1 of Eleutherodactylus coqui. NCBI lineage: Eukaryota > Metazoa > Chordata > Amphibia > Anura > Eleutherodactylidae > Eleutherodactylus > Eleutherodactylus coqui. The sequence goes on along the minus strand of NC_089846.1, from coordinate 11,791,519 downwards.
CTCATGATGACAACCTCTATAATGATGCTACTCATTGTGAGAAGAGCGCCCCCCCAAGGACCCAGTGTCCTCAACTAAAGGACACCCAGAGGCACCAATATAAAGCAGCTGACACCTGATCTCCTCGTGCATCTAATGTGGTGAAGCCGGGTCGTCTCGCCACCAGGTGCGCAGCTAGGCTGCGAGGGTTACACCAATGACAACCCCCCCGTAACTTACACCGGTGCTCCTGTCCAGGGTGCCAGCATTCGCCGCCGTTAACTTAGTGGTGTTTAAGCCCACCAGCGACGGCAGGGTCTGTGACATCCAGTTGGTGATCATCGCCATGGTGCTCAGGACAACCCCAATTTTGAGTAAAGGCACCGACATCTCTGCTTGGCTTTCCTCCTCCACCAGACCTTCATACTGCACGGACCGGGCAGGTTGCTTTAGACTGCAGGGAGCTTGCAGCTAACATCTGAGCCTCCCAGGAGTCCAGCAGAGCCGGGCGCTTTTTAGACATCTTCTTGCGTGGGGAAAGCCGAGTCTCGATCTCCCTCCGTCCACCACAAACACTAATACAATTGCAGGCGGCTCCTAGACGAGAGCAGCAGACGCAGAGGAATGGGTTGTAGTCTCCCCTCTCCCTGATGCCACCGCCGCCGCTGATGCCACTTGGTCACAATCCTCCCTCCGCAATCGCCGCTTCTCTTCCGGAAGAGGTTATTTTAAGAGCGTTCCCTGCTGTTCGGAACCAAGTCTCCAGATCCCTACCGAGCTGTGCAATTGACATGCAACTTACTGATCGGAGGAAGGCTGGGGATGGATTAGTGCTGGGAGGAGGAGCTGCAGGGTCGCTGCAAGAAAACGCAAGCTGATGTCAGATTATTTTTTTCCCTACGCCCCCCCCCCCCCTCCTCCTCCTCCTCCTCCTCCTCCTCTCCTTCCTCTACTTGTCATCTGGGCTCTCAAAGGACAGGAGCATCTTAGGGAAAAGAGGATCCAAGTGTAAAGAATGTGTTAATTAATGGCATCACGTGACTTAATAGATATGGGGCAGCCTCCTGCCACACACATGGGCACCGACCTGGGGGGGCACTATTACGCATCCCTCCCAGCCCTGAATGAATAATGAGGCAGGGTCCTTGTGATGCTGATGTAAGGGTCTGGGCTATAGGAGTAGTAAAGCCCAAAGCTACAGAAAGGAGCAAAGTAAATACAATGTATCAATACAAGGGCCATCATATACTATAGCGGTGAGAATTACGGATGGCACAGATATGGCGTAGAATATAGAATGACAGATCAGATGTATCCAGTGATTCCGTGCTCCTTCCTCTTGAAGAGGAGGGTAGTCGGAGCTGGACATGGCAAGGAAGGAGTCGAATGGTGACAGTGATGGATGTGAAGTGCCGTCTGCAGGTCCCCTTTAGGGAATACATTAGGAATTTGCGAGGAAGCCACAGTTCCTGACAGAAGCGCAGGTATGAGAAGCATTAACATAATATATTTAAATCGTGCCCTGTGAAAGTGCTTACACAGGTAGTGCCCCTCTGGCAAGAGCCCGCTGGCAGCAGGGAAGGGCGCTGCTCCGTAGGAAGGCTCTTCATTTTAGGGTAATTAACAGTAGAAGCCAAATGACAGCAGGAGAAAGGTGGTGTCCTGGCGCCATCTGCTGCTCCTCGCCCGCACTGCAGCCTCATGCATCCAGCAGGGACAGCAATTAGAGAATGCTAGCTCTTTAATTAACAGGTGCCTGATGGGTAATTCCCAATTATTATGGCATCCCAGGCATAGTCCTAAAATATCCATCTCTGGGGCATTACAGATAACTGAGCAGAAATGGTGGAAGCGTCCCTGTAAATGTGGTGGCGGCGAAATTCAGTATTTTCACGGATACTTTGCAGCACAGTATTGAATCCCCAGTGCAGGCTGCGTCTATAGGACAGGAGCTGAAGGTTCGCCTCGCGCTGACATCACTGTTTTGCTTTCCATTTTTCTGCTCTGTCATAGGAATAGAAAAACCGAAAGCCAAATGCGTCCTAGGACGGAAGCGAACGGCGTTGGACAGACTCCATTAATTACAACAGGCCCTTCAGCATGCTTCTTTTGGGATTGCCGGATGATCTGCTGTGCTGGAGGCTCTGAGCGAACATCGCATGTAGACGCGAATAGAGCCTGACCCTGTGCCATGTGATCCCGCCACACGCCTGCACCTCATACCTGGCATAGATGAGCCGGGGATCACCTGGCCTGTGCGTTTACTCAACCATGAATCCCCACCCCCCATACCTGAATATTTGCGTTTTTTCTGCATTGAATGGTAATATTTCGCATGCTGGGAGTTGTAGTTAAACAAAATCTCGCCCGTGTGGAACCTGCCCTATTGTCTATCGTGAGAAAATGTCATGGTCATATTGTGAAGGAGCCCCGAGGCGGTCACATTTTTGAGGAGATTTCCTCGCTCTTCCCTGCAAAGCTGAACTCTAGAAAAGAATATGTGACAATCGCATATTTCATGCATCACTGGTCCTGACTGCGCAGGGCGATGGCGTTGCTGTGATTTGTGACTAGTGGCGGATGGGGTGGTGTATGAACCGACTGTAGAGAGGGTGACACTAGGGTGGCAGCAGCATTGTGTAGGTACGGTGCCCTGTTTGATAATGGGCCACGTGTTCAGTATTTAAAGGGAACCTCTCATCAGCTTTGAGCCCAATAAACTAAATTACGGAGCTAAAAGGGGAGGGAGCGGGCGTCCCATTCCAAAACTGTGTCCCCTGAAGTTGGCACAGCAGGACTCTTTTCACGAGACTGTGAGTGCATCAACTTAATGGGTACAAAGCACAGGAACGGGAAACCCATTGAGTATGAAACCGCCCCCTGGACTCCCCGTTCCCTCTCCGTAGTTTATGGGGCTTAAAGGTGATGACAGGTTCCCTTTAATATGGGCACAGTGCTGGTCTTCTCCATTAAGGGGTAGCAGCACAATTTCCCTTTGACCCCCCCCCTATCTGTATTTGTACCCATACCCATACCTAAACCATGCTGCACAGAGGTATAACTTGAAGCTCCTGGGCCCCAATGCAAAACCTGTAACAGGGCCCCCAACTATTATGCTTTATTCATAGTACTGGGCTCCCTATATGGAGAAGAGAGGCCTTATCTGCCCCCTAAGGGTCCAGAGCCCGGGTGCAACCGCATCCCCTGCACCCCCTATAGTTACGCCCCTGGCCCCACGTGAATGGAGCCTAAGGAGACGATGACGCCTCTTCATGCTGCGTTGCCACTAAGTTTACTGCCACAGGTCAGGCGGATCTACCAGAATAGACTTTTATCACATATCCATACAATAGGTGAGACCCCCACCAATCCCAAGAACAGGGGTCTCATGTCCCCCTCCTCCTCATTATGGGCTTGCTGTACTCCCCGCAGGGAGGAAGGGTTTGGATGAAGCAGCGGTTGCCCATGCACAATGCCCCTCCATTCATCTTCAGATAGCTGTAGACCTGTATTGGACTATGTGTGTCCCCCCACTGAAATGAATGGGGGGCACGGCGCATGCTCGGCCAGAGCTCCATTTAATCTGACGTCACTGCGGGTGGGTGCAGCGAACCTGCTCTGGCAAGAAAAGAGGGTGACGGGACTCCCGTCCTCGGGATCGGTGGGGGTCTCAGCAGTGAGATCCCCACCAATCGGGCTTTTATCATCTGTCCTGTGGATTGGGGATGAAGGGCCATCGTGGTTAAACACCAAAAGTGAAATGCAAAGAGGAAATATCATGCAATTTCAGGGCAAAGACGTGATCTGGGAGCGGGATAAAAGGCGAAAAGCGGTCTGTGACTCTGGAGCCGTTGGACCCACGATGACCGCTTTGTGCCATTGTTTTGTGCAGATGCGGTTTCGCTGTCCGGCTACGTACGGCCGCTTCGTTTCTGCATCTTATAGTGGCGGACGTGTAAAGAGATCCCATATCCGTGGATCAGATTTGGGGATGGTGGTCAGCAGACCTAAATGTGCTTACAGACCGTTGCATCCAGCCTCCACAATCCGCAGCCGGTGACATTATGTGGAGCGTGCGGACGGCGATGGGTGCTCCAGTATCGATGCTAGCAGTTTCTCATAGATCGCCCGTGTCCAAGCGAGAATCCGATGGACACGATTAGACGTGGAGTAACGGCTTGTAATGAGGATGAACTGTGGACTCTGGTCAGTACCCCGTGGTCAGCGCCACCCAGGACAGGATCCCGCACTCCCTGAATCAATGCCACATGACGCTAACGGCTATATCGCCCAACACGGGCATCGGGGAATGGTTGGAAGTTAACATCGATTGTTCAGAACTTAACTCTCTATTGGTTGAGTTTCGCCCCATTTCGAGCTCCTCTCCACGGTGCGGCATTTTCTCCGTTAGCCGTGTATAAGGGAGAAATTACCTTTTAAGTCGTCAAATTAGATATGTGCTAATTGATCTAGTAATTACATTAGGGAAGTGATGTGCGGAAATTACATTAGGAAATCGCCTCCGCTGCGCTCTGTGTCTCCCATTCCTCATATTCAGCACGGTGTGTGGACTGAAACAGTCATCTGCAACCTGTGCTTCTCCAGCAGTGGAAAACTATAACTCCCAGCATCCCCTGACACCCAACCATTGGAGCCAAGGGGTGCAGACCAAGCCCTGGCCAGGGGATCCCTGCGATCTGCAGTCCAAGCCCTGACTGCGGGATCCCTGCGATGTACAGACCAAGCCCTGGCCGGGGGATCCCTACGATGTGAAGACCAAGCCCTGGCCGGGGGATCCCTATGATGTGAAGACCAAGCCCTGGCCGGGGGATCCCTACGATGTGAAGACCAAGCCCTGGCCGGGGGATCCCTGCGATATGCAGACCAAGCCCTGGCCGGGGGATCCCTGCGATGTGCAGTCCAAGCCCTGACTGAGGGATCCCTGCGATGTACAGACCAAGCCCTGGCCGGGGATCCCTACGATGTGAAGACCAAGCCCTGGCCGGGGGATCCCTATGATGTGAAGACCAAGCCCTGGCCGGGGGATCCCTACGATGTGAAGACCAAGCCCTGGAGGGGGATCCCTGCGATATGCAGACCAAGCCCTGGCCGGGGGATCCCTGCGATGTGCAGTCCAAGCCCTGACTGAGGGATCCCTGCGATGTACAGACCAAGCCCTGGCCGGGGATCCCTACGATGTGAAGACCAAGCCCTGGCCAGGGGATCCCTACGATGTGAAGACCAAGCCCTGGCCGGGGGATCCCTACGATGTGAAGACCAAGCCCTGGCCGGGGGATCCCTACGATGTGAAGACCAAGCCCTGGCCGGGGGATCCCTGCGATATGCAGACCAAGCCCTGGCCGGGGTATCCTTAGAATGTGCAGACCAAGCCCTGGCCGGGGGATCCCTACGATATGCAGACCAAGCCCTGGCCGGGGGATCCCTACGATGTGAAGACCAAGCCCTGGCCGGGGGATCCCTACGATATGCAGACCAAGCCCTGGCCGGGGTATCCTTAGAATGTGCAGACCAAGCCCTGGCCGGGGTATCCTTAGAATGTGCAGACCAAGCCCTGGCCGGGGGATCCCTACGATGTGAAGACCAAGCCCTGGAGGGGGATCCCTGCGATATGCAGACCAAGCCCTGGCCGGGGGATCCCTGCGATGTGCAGTCCAAGCCCTGACTGAGGGATCCCTGCGATGTACAGACCAAGCCCTGGCCGGGGATCCCTACGATGTGAAGACCAAGCCCTGGCCAGGGGATCCCTACGATGTGAAGACCAAGCCCTGGCCGGGGGATCCCTACGATGTGAAGACCAAGCCCTGGCCGGGGGATCCCTACGATGTGAAGACCAAGCCCTGGCCGGGGGATCCCTGCGATATGCAGACCAAGCCCTGGCCGGGGTATCCTTAGAATGTGCAGACCAAGCCCTGGCCGGGGGATCCCTACGATATGCAGACCAAGCCCTGGCCGGGGGATCCCTACGATGTGAAGACCAAGCCCTGGCCGGGGGATCCCTACGATATGCAGACCAAGCCCTGGCCGGGGTATCCTTAGAATGTGCAGACCAAGCCCTGGCCGGGGTATCCTTAGAATGTGCAGACCAAGCCCTGGCCGGGGGATCCCTACGATATGCAGACCAAGCCCTGGCCAGGCGATCCTTGGGATGTGCAGACCAAGCCCTGGCCGGGGGGTGCAGGTCTGGTGTTAGTTGGGCATCCTGCAGGAGGTGAAGTCTAATGATTGCTATAATCTAGCAGGAGACGCTCATCTCATCGTGGACACTGCATTTCCTACTTTATTTCGATGCGTGTGAGACATCCGCTGAGGGCAAGTTATGGGGAAGAGATGTCATTGTCAGCCGCCATGCAGTCTAAATCCCGCCAGACATGATCCATAATGCATCTCCTGCAACACATCTCTTATGTGTAGCTATAATCCATAGCTTCAGCTGTCATACTACTGGTCACAATATCTTGGGGACCCCCGTATTGCCTCCTGATCTACATATCAAGGACCACTACCCCCGTATTCCCTCCTGATCTACATGTCAAGGACCACTATCCCCGTATTCCCTCCTGATCTACCTATCAAGGACCCCTACCCCCAGTATTCCCTCCTGATCTACCTATCAAGGACCACTACCCCCGTATTCCCTCCTGATCTACCTATCAAGGACCACTACCCCCGTATTCCCTCCTGATCTACCTATCAAGGACCACTACCCCCGTATTCCCTCCTGATCTACCTATCAAGGACCACTACCCCCGTATTCCCTCCTGATCTACCTATCAAGGACCACTACCCCCGTATTCCCTCCTGATCTACCTATCAAGGACCACTACCCCTGTATTTCCTCCAGGCCTACATATCAAGGACCACTACCCCCGTATTCCCTCCAGGCCTACATATCAAGGACCACTACCCCGTATTCCCTCATGATTTACCTATCAAGGACCACTACCCCCGTATTCCCTCCAGGCCTATATATCAAGGACCACTACCCCCGTATTCCCTCCTGATCTACATATCAAGGACCACTACTCCTGTATTCCCTCCAGGCCTACATATCAAGGACCACTACCCCCGTATTCCCTCCAGGCCTACATATCAAGGACCACTACCCCCGTATTCCCTCCAGGCCTACATATCAAGGACCACTACCCCCGTATTCCCTCCAGGCCTATATATCAAGGACCGCTACCCCGTATTCCCTCCTGATCTACTTATCAAGTACCACTACCCCCGTATTCCCTCCTGATCTACATATCAAGGACCACAACCCCCATATTCCCTCCTGATCTACATATCAAGGACTACTACCCCCGTATTCCCTCCTGATCTACCTATCAAGGACCACTACCCCCGTATTCCCTCCTGATCTACCTATCAAGGACCACTACCCCTGTATTCCCTCCAGGCCTACATATCAAGGACCACTACCCCCGTATTTCCTCCAGGCCTATATATCAAGGACCGCTACCCCGTATTCCCTCCTGATCTACTTATCAAGTACAACTACCCCCGTATTCCCTCCTGATCTACCTATCAAGGACCACAACCCCCATATTCCCTCCTGATCTACATATCAAGGACCACTACCCCCGTATTTCCTCTAGGCCTACATATCAAGGACCACTGCCCCCATATTCCCTCCTGATCTACCTATCAAGGACCACTACCCCCGTATTCCCTGCTTAGCTACCTATCAAGGAGCCCTTCCCCCGTATTCCCTCCTGATCTACATATCAAGGACCACTACTCATATATTATTCATTACAGATCTACACATCAAGGACCACTTCCCTACATAACCTCCAGACTTACATACAGTAACCAAGACAACTACCCCTATATTACCTCTAGACCAACATACTGATTAGCAGAAATGAAAAATTGAGTTAGAGCAGCGGGGCTCGTGTGTCAAAGCTTTTATTAGAAGCAGCCATTGAGAGTGAAGAAAATTTTATATTTTTAGATTAAAGGGCCACTCCAAGGAAAACACATTTTCCATCCCTACCTCCCTCACCCGCACATCTCCTATGTATATTGCAGTCCCTTCCATGCGATGCAGCCTCCTGTCTGATACTTATCAGGCACTATAGTTGATACTGAGATTTCTTCCTTCTCACTTTCTCTATGCTCTGCTAACACTCCCATGATGCATCAGCACAGCATCACATGACCAGCTATAGGTAGTACCGTTTCTGCCTGCAGGAAGGATACTGCCATTACTTTCTTTAATGACTTAAAAAAAGTTATAGACCATAAATATGCAGTGTGACAGGAGTCTCTAATCATCATCAGTAACTGTGATGGGCGTTTCTGCCCCCATGAAGAGCTCGTGTGGTACAATGTATGTAATACCATCACACTGTAGTTATGCTGACTGTAAAACTGATTGGGTGAGAGAACATAAAGCCGCGTATTTCTCAGGTGGTTGAAATGAGACCCCATGACCCCCCTGAGGAGCGGGACCGCACCAAGATTCAGAGAGAGGGGAATAACTAACCAAGATAATGCTAGCCCACATACACTCATTGTAAAAAAAACCTCCCTCCCCCAGAACTTGTTGGATGGAATGTAACTTCCTCTGTGTGTAATGGCAACATTGTTATAAGTGATTACATATCAGAGCAAAAGCATCATTTATTGTGGAGAACCGACCCCTCGTAGGGAGGCTCTAGTACCCTGGTGTACCGCCTCTAGCTTGGATACAAGATGTGATACGGGCGGGCATGGAGGCTCTAGTACCCTGTTGTACGGCCTCTAGCTTGGATACAAGATGCGATACGGGCGGGCATGGAGGCTCTAGTACCCTGTTGTACCACCTCTAGCTTGGATACAAGGTGTGATACAGGGGCATGGAGGTTCTAGTACCCTGTTGTACCGCCTCTAGCTTGGATACAAGATGTAATATGGGCAAGCATGGAAGCTCTAGTACCCTGTTGTACCGCCTCTAGCCTGAATACAAGATGTGATATGGGCGGGCATGGAGGCTCTAGTACCCTGTTGTACTGCCTCTAGCTTGGATACAAGATGTGATACTGGTGGGAAGGAGGCTCTAGTACCCTGGTGTACCGCCTCTAGCTTGGATACAAAATGTGATACTGGTGGGCAAGGAGGCTCTAGTATCCTGGTGTACCACCTCTAGCTTCAATACAAGATATGATACAGGAGGGCATGGAGGCTCTAGTACCCTGTTGTACCGCCTCTATCTTGGATACAAGATATGATACGGGTGGGCATGGAGGGTCTAGTACCCAGTTGTACTGCCTCTAGCTTGGATACAAGATGTGATACTGGTGGGCAAGGAGGCTCTAGTACCCTGTTGTACCGCCTCTAGCTTGGATACAAGATGTGATATGAGCAGGCATGGAGGCTCTAGTACCCTGTTGTACCACCTCTAGCCTCGATACAAGATGTGATATGGCAGACATGGAGGCTCTAGTACCCTGTTGTACCGCCTCTAGCTTGGATACAAGATGTGATACGGGTGGGCATGGAGGCTCTAGTACCCTGTTGTACCACCTCTAGCCTCGATACAAGATGTGATACGGGTGGGCATGGAGGCTCTAGTACCCTGTTGTACCGCCTCTAGCTTGGATACAAAATGTGATACGGGTGGGCATGGAGGCTCTAGTACCCTGTTGTACCACCTCTAGCTTGGATACAAGGTGTGATACAGGGGCATGGAGGTTCTAGTACCCTGTTGTACCGCCTCTAGCTTGGATACAAGATGTAATATGGGCAAGCATGGAAGCTCTAGTACCCTGTTGTACCGCCTCTAGCCTGAATACAAGATGTGATATGGGCGGGCATGGAGGCTCTAGTACCCTGTTGTACTGCCTCTAGCTTGGATACAAGATGTGATACTGGTGGGAAGGAGGCTCTAGTACCCTGGTGTACCGCCTCTAGCTTGGATACAAAATGTGATACTGGTGGGCAAGGAGGCTCTAGTATCCTGGTGTACCACCTCTAGCTTCAATACAAGATATGATACAGGAGGGCATGGAGGCTCTAGTACCCTGTTGTACCGCCTCTATCTTGGATACAAGATATGATACGGGTGGGCATGGAGGGTCTAGTACCCAGTTGTACTGCCTCTAGCTTGGATACAAGATGTGATACTGGTGGGCAAGGAGGCTCTAGTACCCTGTTGTACCGCCTCTAGCTTGGATACAAGATGTGATATGAGCAGGCATGGAGGCTCTAGTACCCTGTTGTACCACCTCTAGCCTCGATACAAGATGTGATATGGCAGACATGGAGGCTCTAGTACCCTGTTGTACCGCCTCTAGCTTGGATACAAGATGTGATACGGGTGGGCATGGAGGCTCTAGTACCCTGTTGTACCACCTCTAGCCTCGATACAAGATGTGATACGGGTGGGCATGGAGGCTCTAGTACCCTGTTGTACCGCCTCTAGCTTGGATACAAAATGTGATACGGGTGGGCATGGAGGCTCTAGTACCCTGTTGTACTGCCTCTAGCTTGGATACAAAATGTGATACGGGTGGGCATGGAGGCTCTAGTACCCTGTTGTACTGCCTCTAGCTTGGATACAAGATGTGATACGGGCGGGCATGGAGGCTCTAGTACCCTGTTGTACTGCCTCTAGCTTGGATACAAGATGTGATACGGGCAGGCATGGAGGCTCTAGTACCCTGTTATACCGCCTCTAGCTTGGATACAAGATGTGATACGGGTGGGCATGGAGGCTCTAGTACCCTGTTATACCGCCTCTAGCTTGGATACAAGATGTGATACGGGTGGGCATGGAGGCTCTAGTACCCTGTTGTACTGCCTCTAGCTTGGATACAAGATGTGATACGGGCATGGAGGCTCTAGTACCCTGTTGTACCACCTCTAGCTTGGATACAAGATGTGATGCGGGCGGGCATGGAGGCATACAGGTTCTGTATGGTATGCTGCGACATATCGCTCCACATCTGCTGTAATTAAGACTCTAGATCGTGTAAACTTGTAGGCTGTAGAGGTTGGCGTCCCAGATCGTCCCATACATGTTCAATTGGTGATAAATCTGGTGACCGGCAGCAATAGAAGTGTGACAATGTTGTGGGGGCTCCTGTGACCCCCTTGTGTGTGCGGCCGAGCATTATCCTGCTGGAAGCCAGCATGAGAGGAACACATGTGGCTGCAGGATGTCCTGAACATATCGGTGAGCTGTTAGTGTCCCTTGTGCCACTACTAGGGGTAACCAACTGTCATATGCAATGGATCCCGCAGACCATCACACCAGCAGGGGGCAGTGTGCCGCTTCACAGCAAAGGCAGGTTTGAGGTGTTCACCCCGAGGTCTCCAGACACAAACACGGCCGTCCTCAGTGCTCAAATTAAACATGGATTAGTTGATGAAGACAACTTGGTTCCCCTCCGTAGCGTCCAGTTTCATCGTTCACAACACCACTGGAAACGGAGGCGACGGTGGGGGTCAGAGGCCTACATGAAATGGACCACTACCCATTTTATTCTGCACAGTCCTGCATATCAAAGACTACTATATATTCATTACAGATCTACATATGAAGGACCCCTACCTCTATATGCCCTCCAGATCTACATACATATCAAGGACTACTACCCCCTACGTTCCCTGCACACCTATATATCACCATGCCACCCTTCTTCCACTAGCTAATCATCCACTTATGTTCCTCTATGCACGATGCTTTACAGCTCATAGCCTCTCACAATAATTAGTATTTCTGGGCGATTACTAATAGACCGATGTACTGTTGCAGCGTCTACAGGAGGTCACACATGGCTTAAAATTCTTTAATTTAATATCAAGAGCCCTGTAACCTTTAGAGAACAACATTTTTTGGAAAAATATGGTAGTTATTGATTCCTTTTTTTAAAAAAAACAAAACCAGAATTGGCTTCAAAAGGAATGGGAAATAAACAGAAAGGACTTCTACATCTCCTTCCTGCTGGATCCACTCATGGCCTTCTACATCTCCTTACTGCTGGATCCACTCCTGGCCTTCTACATCTCCTTCTAGTTGGATCCACTCCTGGCTTTCTACATCTCCTTCTTGCTGCATCCACTCCTGGCCTTCTACATCTCCTTCTTGCTGCATCCACATCTGGCCTTCTACATCTCCTTCTTGCTGGATCCACATCTGGCCTTCTACATCTCCTTCTTGCTGGATCCACTCCTGGCCTTCTACATCTCCTTCTTGCTGGATCCACTTCTGGCCTTCTACATCTCCTTCTTGCTGGATCCACTCCTGGCCTTCTACATCTCCTTCTTGCTGGATCCACTCCAGGCCTTCTGCATCTCCTTCTTGCTTGATTCACTCCTGGCCTTCTACATCACCTTCTTGCTGGAGTCACTCCTGGCCTTCTACATCTCCTTCTTGTGGGATTCACTCCTGGCTTTCTACATCACCTTCTTGCTGGATCCACTCCAGGCCTTCTACATCTCCTTCTTGCTGGATCCACATCTGGCCTTCTACATCTCCTTCTTGCTGGATCCACTCCTGGCCTTCTACATCTCCTTCTTGCTGGATCCACTCCTGGCCTTCTACATCTCCTTCTTGCTGGATCCACTCCTGGCCTTCTACATCACCTTCTTGCTGGAGTCACTCCTGGCCTTCTACATCTCCTTCTTGTGGGATTCACTCCTGGCTTTCTACATCACCTTCTTGCTGGATCCACTCCAGGCCTTCTACATCTCCTTCTTGCTGGATCCACTCCAGGCCTTCTGCATCTCCTTCTTGCTTGATCCACTCCCGGCCTTCTACATCACCTTCTTGCTGGATCCACTCCGGGCCTTCTACATCTCCTTCTTGCTGGATCCACTCCGGGCCTTCTACATCTCCTTCTTGCTGGATCCACTCCTGGCCTTCTACATCTCCTTCTTGCTGGATCCACTCCTGGCCTTCTACATCTCCTTCTTGCTGGATCCACTCCTGGCCTTCTACATCTCCTTCCTGCTTCTACATTTCCTTCCTGCTGGATCCACTCCTGGATTTCTTCTTCTCCTTCCTACCAGATCTACTTCTTGCTTTGTCTCAAAAAAACAGCTACAAAAGCTACAAGGTTCTTCCTAAACCGCTGTGTGTGAAAGCGCCCTGAAGAAGTTACTTCAATTTGCATGAATCCAACCTGCGTCTTTCTGGGCTCTCTCACTGACCCTCGCAGACTGGACTAGTTCCTGCTAACCAGCAGAATGGCTATTAATCAGTGATCTGGATTTGGACGGACGCTCCCCATGCTGATGACTTCATGTCCTAGGAACGGTCCTGGTTATAATTCGATAGTTGCAGGTACTGGAACTTTCTAATAGACTTTGTATTTCGATGTTCTATTATTTTCAGTATCTCCGCTGCTTGTCAATAACGGGGTAAATTCTTGTTTACATCCTGAGATTGATTACCCGCAGATGGGCACATGTAATAGTATCAGGTAGAGGGCACCAGTGTGAGCAGAACCAGGCCAGGGGGGCTCATCAGCCTCTGCATGTAAGCAGCACTTTATATTTACTGACAGCCAGCAGTGGTCTATAGAATGGTGAAGAAGGAATAAATCATGTATATAATAGAAAATAACCTATTAGAAAGTTGGTATTTGGGTTGGTAGAAGCCTTTCTCCCTGCTGTGCCCGCAGTGTGAGGCTGGTGAGATATTCAGCCTGGTTAGGCACTAGCTGGCTGTAGAGGGCAGCACAGTATAGACAATGCAGCCTCTGACAGGCGCTGGCGGCTTCTTCAGCAGCTCACATCTAACATGTGTTCTCCTGGTGGCAAAGTCTATAATATCCAGCGCTGGGCAGAAGAAGCTGCCACCCGGCTGAACTATCTTGTTGTGTTGCCCATTGCCAGTCTCCTGACATGTAATGCGGGCAGATCTGCCACCGTAGAGCTCTCAGGGCAAGAGTAACTTTAATTAAAGGGAAACTAGTCTTCGCTAACTTTATTGTGCAGGTGACTACAATCTGTTGCTCCCTGTTATCAGCCATTTCAAGCCTGCTTGAGGTTGACTATAGCACAGGGTAATACAATCTTTTGATCCCAATTATCAGACAATCAAGAATGGGGAGAGGACAACTAATGTGAGAAAAGGGGTGCAGAAACCTTTACATCATATATGACCGATATCAGCGACTCCTCTTATAACGCTCCAGCAATGATATAACCTCCAAGACATTTACATCATATATGTAACTTATATTATAATAATCCAGCACTGATATAACCTCCAGAGACATTTACAGACTGGTTATTATTTAGCTTGACTCTTAGGGCCAAGTCATATCCCGGGTTGGGCATGTGATCGGGGCGGTTTAGTTAGACTTTGAATTCCTTTATGGCTTTTGTTGCATTAAGATAAAAGAACAGCAGCTTTTTAATGGGTTAACATGTGGTAACGTTCTGCACCATGCTATCACTATCAATGTAAAACGTATCCCATTTGTACATCATATATGTGACTGATATCAGTCGCATTTCTTATAACGCTCCAGTACTGATATAACCTCCAGAAACATTTACATTATATATGTGACTCATATCAGCCCCACCTCTTATAACGCTCCAGTACTGCTATAACCTCCAGAGACATCATATACATGACTGATATACACTGCACCTCTTATAACGCTCCAGTACTGAAAAAAACGCCGGAAACATTTACATCATATATGTGACTGATATCAGCCGCCCCTCTTCTAAAGCTCCAGTACTGATATAACCTCTAGAGACATCATATATGTGACTGATATCAGCCGCTTCTCTTATAACGCTCCAATACTGATATAACCTCTAGAGATATCATATATGTGACGGATATCATCAGCTTCTCTCTTATAACGCTCCAATACTGATATAACCTCTAGAGATATCATATATATGACTGATAGCCACACGTCTTATAACGCTCCAGTACTGATATAACCTCTAGAGACATCATATATGTGACTCATATCATCCGCTTCTCTTATAACGCTCCAATACTGATATAACCTCTAGAGATATCATATATATGACTGATAGCCACACGTCTTATAACGCTCCAGTACTGATATAACCTCTAGAGACATCATATATGTGACTCATATCATCCGCTTCTCTTATAACGCTCCAATACTGATATAACCTCTAGAGATATCATATATATGACTGATAGCCACACGTCTTATAACGCTCCAGTACTGATATAACCTCTAGAGACATCATATATGTGACTCATATCATCCGCTTCTCTTATAACGCTCCAATACTGATATAACCTCCAGAGATATCATATATATGACTGATATCATCCACTCCAGTACGGATATAACCTTTAGAGATATCATATATATGACTGATATCATCCGCTCCTCTTATAACGCTCCAGTACGGATATAACCTTTAGAGATATCATATATATGACTGATAGCCACACCTCTTATAACGCTCCAATACTGATATAACCTCCTGAGATATCATATATGTGACTGATATCATCCGCTCCTCTTATAACGTTCCGGAGACATTTCCATCATATGTGTGATATACGTCACTCCTCTTATGACGCCATTGCACTGTTATAAAGCTCATCGGCCCGTTTAGCCGTGTCCGCGCGATCCTGCAGGTGACATAACACATGGGCTTCTTCTGCCGTCTTCTTCCCAGCAGTACAGTAAATGATGAATATTTCAGGACTCTGCACTTATCATTAAATATTTGTGGGGTCTGACACTGCGCCTCCTCACTACAGCCTAAGTGCTTCTGAGAAACCAGGCGGGCAGTGATGGCAGAGTAACCACTTGTTCCTGCCCGGGAGCTGGTAGCCGCACGTAGCGCCCGTGGGTCGCCCTATCTTATGGTAGGTGAGACAAACATGGGAGAACTGCAAAGATATAGAGAGGATCAGATGGAACCAGTCAATGCAACGAGCGTCTCCACTGCCCCCCGTTTGTTCCCACATTCCCCTGACACATACACTGAGCATATTGCCCCGACATATGCCGTGGCGTTGTACACATCGCTCATTGACTTTAACATAATGTCGGTAATGATTGTAAATACAGCGAAGTAAATGTCTGCCAACGCAGAGCATCCAAACACATACCACCAGGCCTATATTAGGTGGCGGTCATATTCAGCGTATATGGGGAGTATACACAACTGGCCACAAGGGGGCTCAATGCTAGGCTACAGCACCAATGAGGAGTTATGTATAGCTCATTGCAATAAATGGGCCGTCATGGAATACACGGTGTTCACAATGATGCCACGATTAAAGGGGTTGTACAAGATTAGAAAAACATGGTAGCTTTGTTTCAGAAACAGCTCCACACCTGTCCACAGGTTGTGTGTGGTATTGCATCACTGCAATGGAGCTAAGCTGCAATACCAGAGACAACCCAGGGACAGGTGTGGTGCTGTTAATGGAAGAAAACCACCATGTTTAAGAAGGAGAGGAGTACTGGAGACTTAGGCGAGGGTGAGCAGTTTGACAGGACCCTCCCTCGTGAACAGTGTAATAGGACTCTTCCATCGTGAGCCGTGTGATAGGACCCTTCCATCGTGAGCCGTGTGATAGGACCCTTCCATCGTGAGCCGTGTGATAGGACCCTTCCATCGTGAGCCGTGTGATAGGACCCTTCCATCGTGAGCCGTGTGATAGGACCCTTCCATCGTGAGCCGTGTGATAGGACCCTTCCATCGTGAGCCGTGTGATAGGACCCTTCCATCGTGAGCCGTGTGATAGGACCCTTCCATCGTGAGCCGTGTGGTAGGACCCTTCCATCGTGAGCCGTGTGATAGGACCCTTCCATCGTGAGCCGTGTGATAGGACCCTTCCATCGTGAGCCGTGTGGTAGGACCTTTCCATCGTGAGCCGTGTGGTAGGACCCTTCCCTCGTGAGCCGTGTGGTAGGACCCTTCCCTCGTGAGCCGTGTGGTAGGACCCTTCCCTCGTGAGCCGTGTGGTAGGACCCTTCCCTCGTGAGCCGTGTGGTAGGACCCTTCCCTCGTGAGCCGTGTGGTAGGACCCTTCGCTCGTGAGCCGTGTGGTAGGACCCTTCCCTCGTGAGCCGTGTGGTAGGACCCTTCCCTCGTGAGCCGTGTGGTAGGACCCTTCCCTCGTGAGCCGTGTGGTAGGACCCTCCCTTGTAGCGCACGATTCTAAGAAACGTACTTTTTCTTTTCATTGCAAGGCTACAGGTAGAAAATACTATGTAAATTGCAACTTACATTGAGGGGGAAGTTGAACTAATTGTGCCAATCTTACTGATGCGGAGACTGAAAGTGACACTATGTTACCAGAAACACCTTCCTGAGCACAGATGCATATCCCTACCGTGAGATATTGTATCTGCCTGTATTATATAATAGTCAGCCGAGATAGACTAGGAAAGAGCCTAGCATTAGCAGCACAAGAGAATGTTACCTTACACCAAGTATACAGGGGGGGAGAAGTAGTACCGAGCACCCAGTATACAGGACAGGAGAAGTAGTACCGTGCACCCAGTATACAGGGCGGGAGAAGTAGTACCGTGCACCCAGTATACAGGGCAGGAGAAGTAGTACCGTGCACCCAGTATACAGGGCGGGAGAAGTAGTACCGTGCACCCAGTATACAGGGCAGGAGAAGTAGTACCGTGCACCCAGTATACAGGGCAGGAGAAGTAGTACCGTGCACCCAGTATACAGGGCGGGAGAAGTAGTACCGTGCACCCAGTATACAGGGCGGGAGAAGCAGTACCGTGCACCCAGTATACAGGGCAGGAGAAGTAGTACCGTGCACCCAGTATAAAGGGCAGGAGAAGTAGTACCGTGCACCCAGTATACAGGGCAGGAGAAGTAGTACCGTGCACCCAGTATACCGGGCAGGAGAAGTAGTACCGTGCACCCAGTATACCGGGCAGGGGAAGTGGTACCGTGCACCCAGTATACAGGGCAGGAGAAGTAGTACCGTACACCCAGTATACAGGGCAGGAGAAGTAGTACCGTGCACCCAGTATACAGGGCAGGAGAAGTAGTACCGTACACCCAGTATACAGGGCAGGAGAAGTAGTACCGTGCACCCAGTATACAGGGTAGGAGAAGTAGTACCGTGCACCCAGTATACAGGGCAGGAGAAGTAGTACCGTGCACCCAGTATACAGGGCAGGAGAAGTAGTACCGTGCACCCAGTATAAAGGGCAGGAGAAGTAGTACCGTGCACCCAGTATACAGGGCAGGAGAAGTAGTACCGTGCACCCAGTATACCGGGCAGGGGAAGTAGTACCGTGCACCCAGTATACCGGGCAGGGGAAGTAGTACCGTGCACCCAGTATACCGGGCAGGGGAAGTAGTACCGTGCACCCAGTATACCGGGCAGGGGAAGTAGTACCGTGCACCCAGTATACCGGGCAGGGGAAGTAGTACCGTGCACCCAGTATACCGGGCAGGGGAAGTAGTACCGTGCACCCAGTATACCGGGCAGGGGAAGTAGTACCGTGCACCCAGTATACCGGGCAGGGGAAGTAGTACCGTGCACCCAGTATACCGGGCAGGGGAAGTAGTACCGTGCACCCAGTATACCGGGCAGGGGAAGTAGTACCGTGCACCCAGTATACCGGGCAGGGGAAGTAGTACCGTGCACCCAGTATACCGGGCAGGGGAAGTAGTACTATGGAGTCCAGAAAACAAGAAAGAAGACACTGGAGAAGCTGCAGGAATGGCTGGTGTTTGTATTAGTCCCTGAGAGCGTTGGTTTGGCTGAAAAATTGGATCATAGTTCCTCAAGAACCACCCTGACTTGGGCTCTGTGGTGAGTTAGGAGTACGGGGCTGAGAAGAAAAGGGCCAATCTGGTCAGACCCCGTTTCTGGGCTAGTTGGTAATTGGGACAGAGAGGTGAGTAAGAAAGGTGCAGGAAAGGCCAGTACAGCTGGAGGGAACGGCAAAGAAAGTGGCGTCGCTACCACAAATCATAGAGTAAACAGTGCCTGTGATGCCAAGGGGCTGCGGGCCTAAAATCTGATGTCTCCAATTATCAGGGAGTATGTCAGACAGGATCCTGGACTCCCAGTGATACAGAGACCAAAAAGAGAAAATGCTGGGGATGTGAGAGAGGATGATATGGGTGCCTCTTCTGCAGCTGAGTCTTCGAGTGCCTTGGGTACCTCTGGCAGATATGATGCCACTTAAGTGGATGCAGGTATGGGTGGAGTTTAGGGAATAGCAATGTAGTAAGGCCAGAGGGGGATCATGGTCCATTCACCCCTGTGGCGCAACAACATTTGGTAATTATGCTAGTGTCACTTCTGGATGGAGGAGGACCTCCTTGTCTCCGGGCTCTAGAGAGTGTTTTGCCAAAGCTCTGCCACGGGTGCGGTGACCCTTTACACTTGAGCGCCGCTTGTAAGACCTTGAAGTGCGCTCTGTGGGGGTCTGGGTCATCTAGCCGCCTCCTGTGCAGAGATTAGGAGTAACCCGTGTGGTGACCTTGGTCACCCATTTAGCCGTTGTCCGCACTCTATTGCTAACACGGTCTCAGCCCCTACGGATGGGGGTCGAGATGTGGCCTCTGGGGGTGAAGGGACCAGCAGAGGTGGGGGAGCTCAGGAGCCAGGGAAGAACCGGCAAAAGAAAGCTACTCAGCAGAGGCATCAGGAGAAGCACAGACAGAGCAGGGAGCTGACAGGAGTCCAGAAGCAAATCTCACGGCTGAGGCTTTGAGAGACAACGATTTAGATGAAGAGGACAGGAGGGTCAAGAGGGAGGAAGATGAGACAAACTATTCAGATTCCTTCCACTATGAAAGTGTGGATGAGGAAGGCAAGAGATGGTTAGAGAAAAGACGTAAGCTAGGTGCCTCGAGGAGGAAACGAAGGGGGATTCAAGGTCTTCTCCCACCCCGGGCCAAGTACTGGAGAGAGAAACCTGCTTGCCTCCAGTTGGACTCTCCAATGGGTTCTGTGTCCTCCAAGACAATCTCTTACTCCTATTCTGGGGGCGCTTGGTCTCCTTCTCATAGAAGAATAGTTCCTTCCAGGAAGGGTCTACTCTGGGGCCTGGGGCCAAGGACGAGGGGACCCCTTGCTATGGATACATCCGTTTCCAAAAAGATAAACAATGGGCTTTCCTTTGACCACGAGGGAGGGGGTGCAAGGAAGAAAGCCATATAATTTAATTACTTCTGATGGCAGCACCCACTCCGCTGGCATCGATTACCGTTGCCAGCATTAAGTCAGATAAGGCTAAATTTGCGGCCTTTGATTTTCTTGGCCGGGTTGAAGCCAACATTTTATTTTTGCAGGAGACCAGGCTGTCTGATTTGGCAGCCATACATAAAGCAAAAAGGGAGTGGAGGTCAGGCCCTTCCTATTGATCTCTTGCGGCCGAGCCGTATAGCGGAGTGGCGGTCCTTTTTACCACTTTGGTTGAATGCCGACGAGTAATTGAATTAGAAATGGGAAGGTGCCTGATCTTAGATGTCCTCATGCAGGGACAAGAACGAAGACTCATCAACATCTATAGTCCCCAGATGGGGGGCCTGGCTGTTCCAGGATCAAGCAAAAGCATTTGATCAGGTGAATAACGAGTACCTCTGGTCAGTCTTTCTGAAATATGGCCAGCCAGGGGGGCTTGTTGATTGGCTTTGAACATTGTATACAGGGGTTGAGACTTTCCCGCTGGTTGGCTGCCCTTTTGAAGTGGGGTCAGGCGTCCCTCATGGCTGTCCTCGAAGTCCCCTTTTGTATGTCTTTATGTTAGATTTCATCCATAGAAGGGTTGATTGTTAAGCTATAGAGGGGGTCAGGATGGAACAGGCAGTGCTGGGATCAATCTGATGGTGGTATCATATGCCGACGATGTCACACTCTTCGTGTTGGTAACGGGGGAGGAGTTTTTTGGTGTTAGAGGTGGACCACTACTCGGAGGCATACGAGTCCAGCATCAACTGGGAGAAGTGTGAGAGTCTCTGGTTAGGAAAGTGGGGATTTTGCGTTTGATCTCCTGGACACCCTTTCAGTGCCTCAGACTTCGGCAAAAGTACTCGGCATCAAATTTAGCCTGGTAGACAGACTGTATGGTGCCACTCACAAGGTTAATCAGTGGAAGGGTTGGTCTTTGACCCTTAGGGAAAGAGTTAGCTAACAGTCCTACCCATGGATACAGTATGTAGGAACATCTTGGGTGACCTGGTGAAGGTACATTCTGAGGAGTATGAGAGGCTGGGCACGTCTAAGGCTTGTTTTTCGTTAGAGTAGGGAGGAAAACAGTAGGAACAGGATAGGGACAGTCTCTATGAAGGGTCAGACAAAGGGTCAGATTAAGGATTGTCTCGAGCAGTGGTCGTGAACCTATAGCATGCATGCCAGAGGCAGAATGCAGAGAATACCTCACCACAATAGAGAATACCGACCAGGGTGCCGCAGCTTCCCTGCCAGTAATCACTCAGCAGCGCTGATCCCAGGCGCACACTGTGACATCAGTGTGCACCTGGGATCCTCCTCCCCTGACGTCTCCTACTTGGTTCCGCAAGAGCAGAGGGGAGGAGGCATCTGGGCGCACACACTGACGTCCGCAGCAGCGCCGAGCAGAGGAGGAGGAGGTAAGTATATGGGTCTCAGGGGGGTGCTATTACAACTGGGGATGATATAGGGTATACTATTAGTAATAGTGTCCCCTATATCGGCCCCAGTAATAATAGCATTACTACTGGGGCCGCTGTGAGGGTCACTATTACCACTGGGGCCACTGTGGGGGTCACCATTAATAGTGGGGCCACTGTGGAGGTCACTATTACTACTGGGGCCGCTGTTGGGGACACTAATAATACTGGGGCCACTGTGGAGGTCACTTTTAGTGCTGGGAACGCTGCAGGGGTCACTATTACTGCTGGGGCTACTTTGGGGGTCACGATTACTACTGAAGCCACTGTGAGGGTCACTATTACTGCTGAGGCCACTGTGGGGGACACTATTACTACTGGGGTATGTTTAAATGTGGCAAAAATGCTGCAGAATGTCCTCAGCGGACATTTTCGTGACAAATTTCGCAGCATTTCCGCATCCAAAAAGCAGTCAAAATCTGCACCCGGTCTATTTTGAAACAGTCCTGTTCTTTTTAGAATGACGGAGGTAAAATCATATGTCGTGATAAGCCCCGCCCCCTAACGTGTTGGCACTTTGCGATTAAATAAGTGGGTTTTGGGTTGCAGTTTGGGCATTCTGTCTCTAAAAGGTTCGCCAACATTGGTCTAGGGTAAATTAAGGGAAAAAAAGAGGGAGACCTTTTTAAAAAAGGAAGGGAAAGTACATTGCCATGTTTGTGCCCAGACTTGTGGAGCTTTAGGCAGCTTCATTTCATATGCTGTTTGGCTTTCTGTTAAGTGGTACTGGTGCATCTTGTCTCCACCGAAACTAGGGGTGGAGACATGGGTGGTCCTGTTGCAGTTAGAGGGGAGGGGTAGGTGACAGGCACAAGTGAGGATTGGATGATGGACAAGTGGGTGACCCCTCTCCTATTGTTCTGCGCCGCCCTTGTATCTCAGCATCTCTGACCGCTTTGAGTGTCCCCTCCTCATCTCCACACCCGACATAGCTGCCACTCTACCATTATTTCCCCACCCGGCTGCTGTATTCACTGTTGCTCTACCTTCTGACGTTCCAGCTGCGGCACTGTTGGCTCTGCCCGCCAATTGCCACTGCAATGTGTTCTCCTGCCCGGCTCCGGTGTTCAAGCCGACCACGCTGTCACATGGCAGCATGTATGGAGCTGCCGGCGCTTTACCCGGCACTGCTGCTAGATGCCTGTACGTAAGCACCGGATGAGCTCTGCTCCCATGCCCTGCTGTCTCTCCCTGGCACTCGCTGTGTGCACCGGCTGAACAGCAGCTGAGCATCCTCAGCAGAGGCAGACTGCACAGCGCAGAAGGGGGTGGTGAGCAGATGCCTATCCATACGACTAACCCTAACCTGGGGGGACGTAAACGGGGTGTTCCGCATCACTCTGGCCGGCCAACCCTTGTCTCCACTCAGAGTTCTGCACCAGTACACTTTTAGGTATGCCGTGTGTGAGCGTTTGGCGGACGAAAAATGTCCGATGACATAGAATGGTGGAGTTGGAAGGGACCTCCGGGGTCATCGGCCCGACCCCTGCTCAGTGCAGGATCACTAAATCATCCCAATGTAAACTGATTTCATCAAAATATTTTTGTTTGTGGGTCATGGGCCGGGGGGGGGGGGGGGTTGGGGGGACGACTTTATTTTTTGCTATGAATGGTTATGAGTTTGCGATTGTTACAGTTTTTGTGTTTTTGTTATGTTTTCTAAAGGATTTGTTTCTATATATTAGTAACATTGTGCAATGTGTGGATACAGAATTGGTTACAGAACAAGATCCGATCCTGAGAATGGGAAGAATAAAAGAACGCTATAATAAGACACAAGTAAGTGTCGCCTTCTCTCCGGATACTTCATGCCTCCAAACTATTATATTATGACTAGAGATGAGCGAGCGTACTCGGATAAGCACTACTCGCTCGAGTAATTGGCTTTATCCGAGTATCGCTGTGCTCGTCCCCGAAGATTCGGGTGCCGCTGCGGCTGACAGGTGAGTCGCAGCGGGGAGCAGGGGAGAGCGGGCGGGAGAGAGGGAGAGAAAGATCTTACCTCCGTTCCTCCCCGCTCTCCCCTGCAGCTCCCCGCTCCGTGCCGGCACCCGAATCTTCAGGGACGAGCACAGCGATACTCGGATAAAGCAAATTACTCGAGCGAGTAGTGCTTATCCGAGTACGCTCGCTCATCTCTAATTATGAGTGAAGATTCTGTGATCCTGTAGGATTGGGGGGATCTACAGATTACATGTCTAGACTTATATCTTCCACCTGCCCGTTTCTATAGATATACAGTTGGGAAACACTCCGCCATCCTCCGCGGAGGACATTGCATGTTGGCGAGCGCGATATCGGGCTCGCCCGTGAGAAATTAGCCTTAGGCCAGGTTGACACGGCCGTGAGCATACAACGCTGGGTTCCAGCCACATTTCGCAGCTGTGGAGCTGTCCGAGACGCTGCGTACGGCCACGCATGATGGCGAAATTGTACTACACATAACTGTACTCATGCACACGGTTATACATAGTACACCTGTTTTGGGGGGGGTTTTGCTTTATATTTCCAGCGCCGTCACTTAGCGATGATGCATATACCCGTCGCCCATACATAATATAACTTTGTATGGGCGCATGTATATACGTGCCTAAGGAGAACAATGGGCTCTATCTCACATATATATTCTATTTTGCTCTCACATATTACGCAATTGTGACACGCTAATGTGAGTGGAACCGTGTAAGGCAATGTAACTGATCGCCTGCGAGTTACTGCGCAGAGCCCACGGCACACGCGGTAATCGTACGGTCGTGGACGCTTTTAGATGGAACAATATCGTTCAAACGAGAGAAAGCGGACAATAATTGTTCGGTCGCAATGCGAGCCGCGACTGAGCGATAATAGTTTACTTCTGATCGTTGTATACTTCATGCAGCCGTATAAATGGCGGTTCGGTTTCAGACGCGCTCGTTTAGTCCCTCTTACAGAAGGCATGGGAACAAGTGAACGATTCCCGTTTGAACGAGTCAACAATGTATCTGCCTTTCTAAACGGGCTGCATGAAAGTGAAGGAGCCCGCGGAAGGAGAACGGAGGAGCCCGCGGCGCCGTCACACGCTCGTTCAAATGATAATTGGCTCGTCTACAAAAAAAAACATATTTCTGGTCCTACTGGGCGGCTTCCTTCCAGGTACAAACCCAACCAGGGGATAGACCTGTAATGGCGAATCTATGACGCGTGTCAGCACTGACACGCATAGCCATAGTCGCTGACACGCGGTCGCTGACCCGGTTTATAGCAAATACTGGCAGGGGGCGCGGCTCCCTTGCCGGTATTCACTAACCAACGCTACTAGAAGTGCTGATCCCGGCGCACACCGTGATGTCAGTGTGCAGCCGGGATCTACCTCCCCCCGACGTCTCCTACCTGTAAGTTCCGCAAGAGCGTCCGGGGGAGGAGGCGTCCGGCAGCACACTGATGTTACAGTGTGTGCCAGAGATCATCGCTGCTAGTGGCGCACCAGGCAGTGGAGGAGTGGAGCTTCCAGGACGTGGAGTGGGTAAGTGCATGGGTCTCGGGGGGGCACTGTCACTGCAGGGGGGGGCCGCTGTGGGGGGCACTGTCACTGCAGGGGGGGCCGCTGTGGGGGGCACTGTCACTGCAGGGGGGGCCGCTGTGGGGAGCACTGTCACTGCAGGGGGGGCTCTGTGGGGGGCACTGTCACTGCAGGGGGGGCGCTGTGGGGGGCACTGTCACTGCAGGGGGGGGCCGCTGTGGGGGGTGCTGTCACTGCAGGGGGGCGCTGTCACTACTGGGGGACGCTGTGGGGGGCGGTGTCACTGCTGGGGGCCGCTGTGGGGGGCGCAGTCACTGCTGGGGGCCGCTATGGGGGGCGCGCAGTCACTGCTGGGGGCCGCTGTGGGGGCGCAGTCACTGCTGGGGGCCGCTGTGGGGGGCGCAGTCACTGCTGGGGGCCGCTGTGGGGGGCGCAGTCACTGCTGGGGGCCGCTGTGGGGGGCACAGTCACTGCTGGGGGCCGCTGTGGGGGGCGCAGTCACTGCTGGGGGCCGCTGTGGGGGCACTGTCACTGCTGGGGGCCACTGTGGGGGGTGCAGTCACTGCTGGGGGCCACTGTGGGGGGTGCAGTCACTGCTGGGGGCCACTGTGGGGGGTGCTGTCACTGCTTTGGGCTCATTACTAAGATAAGTGAGGGGGAGGCAGTGAGAGGCGAGGGCCTGTGCTATGGGGGTTTTGGATTTATTAAATAGTTTTATATATTATAAATATTTGTTATATAAACTATAAATATTGCGAATTTATGTTTTTTTCTCGAAGTGATACCCCACCGAGTTATGCTCGGTTTTTTGGCGAATTTTGACACACCGAGCTCAAAAGGGATAGACGATGCCCAAACACAGTCAGACTAGATTTACTATATGGAGTGATCTTCACCAGGCGGCGCGCTTCACCCCTGGCAGGGGTCGTCTCTTGAAAGGCTCCGTCTGCGTCTCAGAAGTAATTCCAGCATTTTCTACAGACCAGCTCAGTGACAGACCGGCTAATTCTCATTTCCATTTGTTACATCCACAAAGTAGATGTAATGTCGGTGTTTGACATAATGATTAACAATCACACCTCAAGATGGATGCAAGCGTGGAGGCGATAAGCCACGTGTTCGCACACATCCCTACACGTCTGAACCGCCATGTTACTGAACTTCTCAGTGATGGCAAGCTTTAATAGGATGTGCCGCCACATGGTGCTGAAAATATCCCAATCCTGGATGAAGGCATCATCGGAAAAAAAGAACGGGACTATCCGTCCACAATACGAAATTCCTGCCCGGCTCATCGCACTTGACAGTATGTATCCACCTGCAGAGGCGTTAACCGAAGTGACAATCGAGGTGGAGAACCACAGTCCTGGGGTGGCGGTCTGCGCAGGAATGGTGTCCCGGGATTGATGGGCCTATTCTTTCCGCTTGTCCTATCAGGACGGGCGCAGCTTATGTACACCCTGTATTCATGACTGGTTAGATGAGAGGTTCCCAGAGCGTTGCATACGCAGGCGTGCGCTCGTGGAGTGGCCGGCTCGCTTCTCGGATCTTACCGCACCTGACTTTTTTTTTCTTTGGCGCTATCTCAGAGATAAATTGTACGCACGTCCCATTTCAAGACTTCACGACGTGTAGGGTTGCCCAAATTCATACATGCGATAATACGGTGCGTACGGGCGAATGTAAAAACGCATGCAGTCATGTGACGGATGAATCTGAGGCCAGTGATGTCATTGGACTGGCTGTGTAAGGGCATTGCATTAGACATGATAGAACTACTGGGGAGCGGAAACCACAGTTGGTTTCCGCTCGTGCGCACGAAGAACCACTTTTGCATTGCATGCTATGGGCGGTATTTGCTGCAGGATCCAGCGGCGGTCGCCCGCCCCAGACTCCGCAATTCGAATCCGCCCGTGTGCGCTCACCATAAACGTTCTCCAGTCCTCGCTCTTTTCTCACGTTGGTGAAAATCCTATTCAGCCATTTCTGGAGGATCTGTGTGTTGGGTTATATAGCCGCCATTACAGATGTTCTCACCCAGCTTTTCCAGAATCCTGACCGGCAACCCTGCGCTGCAGCGTAAGCTAACCACATTGACTATTCAGGATTCTGACAACGTCTGCAGGAGCGGTAATGGTGGCCAAATACTGATTGTCACCCAGCTTTCCTAGGAAGTGATAGATCTAAGAAGACGCTTAACAGATGAGGGGCTTATATTGATGCCATGCTCAACCAGAGCCCCCCCAGGAGCCGGCACCCCGCTGTCTATCTATAAAGCTGGTCAAGCAGAATAGCGCGGGCGTCTTATCTGCGGACTACAGCTGGAAAAAGGAAAGAAAGCGGCCAAGTGTGTGCCAGCGCTGGAGAGGGCGCCGCCACCACCGGGACGAGGTGCTAATGGACTTGTCAGTATCGGGGGCCGTTCTCCTCCTCAGCGCTGACATCAAGGCTTCGTGTGTTCCTCTTGTGACGCTGCAGACACTCTACATTAGAGAAGTGCTTAAATAGCAACTACATACACGCAAAGCCGTGCAACGACGGAATCTGTGCGATAAACGCATGCAGCGACCGAACTGCGATCGGCTTACGGCCCTTTTACATAGGGCGACGGGTAAATGACGGCGCGAGCTTCTGATGTCACCGCTAAGGTCGTTAGCGCTCGCGCAAAGCGTTTACACAGACAGACTTCCCCGCGGGCTTCTCTCTCAGCACTTCACCTTCTATGTGAGCGGGGAGCGTTTACACGGAATTAGAAGACAGCGATAAAAGCTTGTGAAAGCATCCATAGTGGGGGGTGTTATAATGTGTTTCGCTATCACGCCGCACGATTATCGCTTTGTTTAAACGAACTTTGAGCGATAATCGTTCCATGTAAATGGCCCAATACTGTGAATGGAGGCAAGAGGACGCTCCCAGCTCACTCTTCCCCCTTCCCAGCACAGGAGCGAGCACCACGTATAAGGCTAACTTCACACGGCGAGTGCCGGACCTGGCTGGGAAGCGCGGTCGGATATCGCGCTCGCCAACATGCGGTTTCTTGTATGGAAAATGTCTCATCGCTTCGGGGAGCGTCTCCCATTGTTGTCTTTGCGCTGCATGATCCTACTGAACGCAATGGGCGATGCGAGGACACGCCCAGAGATACGACAAGCCGCCATCTTTTTTTCCCACATCACGGTGCAATGTGGGAGAAAAAATAAATAAAAATCGCTCATGCGTACGACGCCGCTCACAAGAATGGGGTTCGTATTTGTGTGAGATTTGTGCGTCTCGCAGCGCATATTGTGTCTGTGTATACCTACCAATCTGTTCATTGTGTATTATCTGTGGAGTTACATAGGACTGCCGGTCACATCTACTCCATTATCTGTAGTCAGAGAGTTATCAAAGTATTATCTGTGGAGTTACATAGGACTGCCGGCCACATCTACTCCATTATCTGTAGTCAGAGAGTTATCAAAGTATTATCTGTGGAGTTACATAGGACTGCCGGTCACATCTACTCCATTATCTGTAGTCAGAGAGTTATCAAAGTATTATCTGTGGGGTTACATAGGACTGCCGGTCACATCTACTCCATTATCTGTAGTCAGAGTTATCACTGTGTTATCTGTAGTGTTACATAGGACTGCCGGTCGCATCTACTCCATTATCTGTATCGATCTGGTCATTGTTCCATTGTGCGAAACTGAATGCTAATGGTTCAGTGTAAAAGCAGACAGCGACTGAACGATGAACGGCAGGTCGGTCACTTATTGCTCGCCGTATATTTTCCGCAGACCTAAAAAGCGGGCAATAATTGCGCCGTGTAAACAGGCCGTCTTCATCTATAAACAACTGCCTGTTCACTGCGAACGGACGCTGACTGGTAGAGATCTCCGGCGCGCCCCCTCCATTCAGGTGCGATAATCTTTATCTAAGCGTTCAATAACTGTCCTGTGTAGAATGATGCTGACTCCATTACCGGGCCGTGGGTGTCACCGCCTGCTATTTACATGGGACTGCTGATCAAGGTGATCCAGTTATTAGTATGCACAAAGAAATCCGTGCCATAGCTCCCTCAGCTCTGCTTCATCCGTGTATTTTGGCACATGGTTTCTCCCCTGGGATCCTGTGGAGCGCTCCGCTGTGAACGCACGGGGTTAAAGCCATTCCAGAGTCACATGGATATTAAGGAGGTGCAGGTAGGTTCACTGGTCTCCCTCCAGATGCTTCCACCATAAATCAGTGGGGACTGGATCACCCGTGTGATCCAGCAGGGGGCAGCGGTCGTGTACCCCGATCTCTACACTCATGCCCAGGGCTGCAAGGACTACTTCTGCAGCCCACAAACCCCTAGATGTAGCAGAGCTGAATGTGTTCTGTGTTCCTTAGGACTGTATTGTCTGGGGTGCAGGCGGGTCGTGCAGTTGTATGACCTCCGTATGTTGTAGCCTGTGTTACTCCCAGCTGTATACATGTATCTATGCGCACAGGACGCTCACATGATAAATAATTGCTTATTTCCTTTTTCGGGTGGTTTTGCCCTTGGTATAAGGCCGCACTATACATGGGGAGCCTGCAATGGTCGGTGACCACCGTAGGATCGCCCTCGGCTGATATGGGTATGGCCACCCTGTCTGCGCCTTTTAAAGGGACCAGATCCCCTATGTTATTTCTCATTCTCCAGTTATGGCATCTGTGTTTATCTTCTGATTGCAGATTTTTTTCTTGCATTGTTCGTACATGATTATGGGGCGGCCATCTTGCCCGAGCTGCACCAGACAGCACTTAAGAGATCTGCTTTATAGCAGCCTCATGGGGCATACGAGCACAATAGATAGGAGGAAACTCACTGACTTCCATAACAGAGTGTTGTGGGAGAGTTCTGTGACCTATGGAGAGAGGGGGAGGAGGTGAGCTGTGACCAACACTTATAGACTTCTATAGAAGAGTGTTGTGGGCATGCTCTATTGCCTGTGAACTGAGGGGGAAGAAGTGAGCTGTCACCATCACCTATAGACGTGTATGAAAGAGTCTTATGGGCATGTTCTGTGATCTATGGCGGGAGAGGGAGGAGGTGAGCTGTGACAATAATCTAAAAACTTTTATGTGAAAATCGTCAAGACATGTTCTGTGTCCTGTACAGGGAGGGTGAGGTGAGCTGTGACCATCACCCATAGGCTTGTGTGCAAGAGTGTTGTGTGCATGCTTGGTTACCTTGCCGGGAGGGGGAGAAGTTGAGCTGTGACCATCACATATAGACTTCTATGGGAGAGTGTTGTGGGCATGCTCTGTGACCAGAGTGGGGGAGGTGAGTTGTGACCATCACATATAGACTTCTATGGGAGAGTGTTGTGGGCATGCTCTGTGACCAGAGTGGGGGAGGTGAGTTGTGACCATCCCATATAGACTTCTATGGGAGAGTGTTGTGGGCATGCTCTGTGAACAGAGTGGGGGAGGTGAGTTGTGACCATCACATATAGACTTTTATGGGAGAGTGTTGTGGGCATGCTCTGTGACCAGAGTGGGGGAGGTGAGCTGTGACCATCACATATAGACTTCTATGGGAGAGTGTTCTGAGCATGCTCTGTGACCAGAGTGGGGGAGGTGAGTTGTGACCATCACATATAGACTTCTATGGGAGAGTGTTGTGGGCATGCTCTGTGACCAGAGTGGGGGAGGTGAGTTGTGACCATCCCATATAGACTTCTATGGGAGAGTGTTGTGGGCATGCTCTGTGAACAGAGTGGGGGAGGTGAGTTGTGACCATCACATATAGACTTCTATGGGAGAGTGTTGTGGGCATGCTCTGTGACCAGAGTGGGGGAGGTGAGCTGTGACCATCACATATAGACTTCTATGGGAGAGTGTTGTGGGCATGCTCTGTGACCAGAGTGGGGGAGGTGAGTTGTGACCATCACATATAGACTTCTATGGGAGAGTGTTCTGAGCATGCTCTGTGACCAGAGTGGGGGGAGGTGAGTTGTGGCCATCACATAAAGACTTCTATTGAAGAGTGTTGTTAGCATGCTCTGTGATCAGAGTGGGGGAGGATGACCTTTGTCCATTGTCTATAGACTTCTACGGGAGAGTTTTGTGGGCATGCTCTGTGCCCAGAGTGGGGGGGGGGGGGGAGAGGAGTTGTGACCATCACATATACATTTCTTTTGGACTGTGTTGTGGGCATGCTCTGTGCCCAGAGTGGGGGAGCGTGAGCTGTGACCATTACATATAGACTTCTATGGGAGAGTGTTGTGGGCATGCTATGTGACCAGAGTGGGAGGAGATGAGCTTTGTCCATTGCCTATAGACTTCTATGGGACAGTGTTGTGGGCATGCCCTGTGACCATTACATATAGACTTCTATGGGACAGTGTGGTGGGAATGCTATGTGACCAGAGCGGGGGAGGATGAGCTTTGCCCATAGCCTATAGACTTTTATGGGAGAGCATTGTGGACATGCCAGAGTGGGAGGAGATGAGCTTTGTCCATTGCCTATAGACTTCTATGGGAGAGTGTTGTGGACATGCTATGTGACCAGAGCGGGGGGAGGATGAGCTTTGTCCATTGCCTATAGACTTTTATGGGAGAGCATTGTGGGCATACCCTGTGACCAGAGTGGAGAGAGGTGAGTTGCGGCCATCACATATAGACTTCTATGGGAGAGTGATACAGGCATGCTCTATGACCAGAATGAGCTTTGTCCATTGCCTATAAACGTTTACGGGAGAGTGCTGTGGACATGCTCTGTGACGCGGGTGGGGTGAGGTGAGCTGGAGCCATGAGCTATAGTTTTCTATGGGAGAGTGTTGTGGGCATACGGCTGTGATAAGTGCAGGGTGGGGAGGAGGTGAGCTGTGACATCACCTATTGTGAATAGTCCATCCTGTGTTCTCCATAGATAGGTGTTGCTCTCAGTATAATCCTGCCTGTGATGATGATAAGAGAACGGCTCCAGAACAAGAAGTGTCAGACCCTTATAAGGCTTAGTGGTCAGTGTGAGAACTACATCAGAGCATAGAACATTTTAAAAAACGCCAAAAATTCCAAAATATTGAATATGAAATTCAGTTTTTGTATAAGAGGTCATTTGCTGATGACAATCCCGTTAAGCAGACCCCGAGGTCCATGCAGCCTGCGGGGGGAGCACCGTCTTATTCCTGGTCCTCTGCAGATGGGAGTCCTGGCTGCTCGCCTCCCCACCCCCCACCTAGCTGGAGCCCATACACGGACAATAGCCTGGTGTGGTACAGATGTAGCAAAACTGAGTTTGTCATTTGGCACAATCTTCCCTGATACCACAATGTGCAATTGTTGGTTTTACATAGGACTGTAGGTAATATCCACTACATTATCTGCACTCGGAGAGTTATCTGTGGTGTTGCATAGGACTGCAGGTCATATCTACTACATTATCTGTACTTAGAGAGTTATCACTATGTGTTACCTGCAGTCCTATGTAACACCACAGATAACATCTACATTATCTTTACTCAGTTTTCAGTATGTTATCTGTGATGTTACATAGGACTGCCGGTCACATCTACTACATTATCTGTACTCAGAGTTATCACTGTTACCTGCAGTCCTATGTAACATCACAAACAACACAGTGATAACTCTTAAGTACAGATAATGTAGTAGATGTGACCCACAGTCCTATGTAACATCACAGATAACATACTGAAACATGAGTAAAGATAATGTAGATGTTATCTGTGGTGTTACATAGGACTGCAAGTCACATCTACTACATTATCTGTACTCAGGAGAGTTATCACTGTGTTACCTGCTGTCCTATGTAACATCACAGATACCACAGTGATAACTCGGAGTACAGATAATGTAGTAGCTGTGACCTGCAGTCCTATGTAACACCACAAATAACATCTACATTATCTATACAGTTATCACTGTTACATAGGACTGCAGGTCCTACTGCTCTTAGTGTATTATAATAGACGCATAGACATTGCAGCCTCACATGACTAACTCATCTCTGCTAGCCCGTGCACTGCCTCCTAGCGCGGCCTGTTGCTTTGGTGGTCTCTGTTCTCCTCTGAGCACTTTGTCCGCAGAGGTCCCATATGATGGTAGTAGAGGACATGTGACCTCAGCCGCCCCTCCAAGATACGCTATAAGTTTCCTTCACACCTTGCTTCTGAAACTGACATTGAAGGACACTTCTTGCAGTGTTACCCTAAATAACCCGGCGCCCACTCAGGTGCCATCCATCCTGTGCCCAGCAGAAGACTGGCTGTGCCACTGATTGTTACCCCCGGTGCCCTCTGTCTCCAGACTCGCGGGGTTCTCCTAATGAAGCCAGCTGTTCTCCGACGGCACACTGTACTGTATGTGTGGGTGACTGCTGGAGATTCGTCACAGTGTACAGCGCCACAGAAGAAGACCGTGCTATAAAGAGCGCCTACAATAACCTCGCCATCCGCACACCGCACTGACCGCCAGGCTGCAGGTTTACTAAGTGCAATGACATTGCTGTCAGCAGTGCAATAGGGGATATGTGAATATCCCTGGGACCCCCGAACGAGCCCCCAGAAACTAAGCGACAATTGCTTCCCGCTCTGCAGCCTCCTGTAAGCCGGATGTAATTGGGTTCAGCACCCCGCTCTCTCTGAGCACTTTATAGCCCTAATCTCATTTGGAAAGTGTAAATCCCCTTTCACTTGACTTCTATTCTGCTAATCAAACAAATCCGTAAAGTCTGCCGGCTGGTTCGCAGCCGTTCACGTAGATGAACTTCTCCGGCAGCCTGCAAAACTAATTACCCCCTGGATATCTCTTGCCGGAGACCCTGAAAGGACATTTAAATGTCACAGTCAATCAAAAAAAAAGAATAGTCACATGAAGAAAAGTCAGCGGACGGCGGAGGGGTGCGATGCCTTTGTTCACCAGGACGGCGGTGCTGTGGGTGTCCGGCGCTGCACCGGGCAATGTCCCTGGGAACAGACTGCCTATGGATTGCTGACTGTAGCCGCAGGCTGAGCCAAGCACTACACCCATCCGGCAGGACCAATCACACCTAGCCACAATAAGGGACCCCGGGGAGGATGGTGCACCATGCAACATATCCAACTGCCCCAATGGGCTCCGGTAGACCTGACCAGCATGCTGAGGTCGGGATACACGACGCCAAAGAGGGCCAGCAACTAAATCACTTTCATGGGATTGGGGGGGAAGGGGTCTTGGATAGGGAAGGCTGTAAGGTAACCTACTTGGGTGAGTTCGGTGCCCATCAGGATGAGGAAGAACAGGCTCATGAGCTTGCTTGTGGGTTGCATTTCTCGGTGCCAGGTTCAGTCTTGATCTGGTTGCCTCCTCTGGCTGTCTGCCGTGGGGAATCTTTTTTTCCCGATCCGTTCCTTTCTTTTTCTTCCTCCTCTTCACTGTGCTTTTGTTCCAGAGGGGGTCCGTTGTTCGTTCCTTCTGGTGCGTCTCGGCAGCCCTAGGAGACGAGGCGAGGAGTCTGGTGTGTGAAGTGCACACTTTGCATATTTGTATGATATCCCAGATCCTCGCTCCTCGCCTTGTGTCTCTATGTGTGTGGCTTTTTTTTTTAATGGCTTCCTTGATTGAAAGGCATTTGCAAGGAGGAACTCAATGGAGCACAAAATGATGGTATTGCTTTTGCCAAAAGTTTGCCTTGAAAGGGAGGGCAGGGATAGAAGGGGAGGAAAAAAAAACCCAGAAGCGGTGGTTAGCAGTGATGCAGCTAGTGAAAAGGTACCACAATTTTTCCTTAGAGGACTGAATTTCTGCCAGCAAAATGGAAGCTGTAAGGCGGTTGCGGATTGGCTGTTGTGCACCCAGCTGAGATTGGCCATTAATATTCGCCTGCCCAGCTCGCTTACTGGACCCGTCATTCGGTGTGCAGCATTGTGGTGATTGGAGGCTGTGTCGTCCCCTCCGCCGCTCGTCTTTTGTTCTCCTCTCCTCCAGCAATAACAATGCACAGATTGCTGGAAGACGCGGCCGTCACATTACTCTCCTGTTAAACAGCCACATAACCACATCGCTTCCCATTATGCAGAAAATACAAATCAGAGCCGGGAGAGGGGCGGCTGGGGGCATCTGCTGGGAGAGGGGCAGCTGGGGGGCATCTGCTGGGAGAGATGCTGCAGGGAGGGCAGGTGCAGCCATCATGTTGTACAAGGATGCAATGCTGGCCTCTCTCCTCTGCCCACCCAGTGGGGGCCAAATGGGCATTTGTGAAGCTGGCATATAGATTATTGGCTGCGGTTAAGAGCATTAAAGTGGGGTAGTGGGCATGCAGGGATACCCCCCCAAAACAAAAAGTAGGCACAACCCTCCTGCAATAAATGATTAGAGAAACGGCATATGTGCAGCAGTCTTAAAGGGGTTGCAAACTATTGACGGCCCATCCTAAGCATAGGCAATCAACAGTAGATCAGAGGGGGTTCGGTGCCCAGGATACTCGCTGATCAGCTATGCCATAGGTCAGTGTGCGCCTCCACAGCATCTATGGCTGACACTCTCATGGGGTAATGATGTGAGGACATCTGCACCTGGCAATGTTGTGGGAGTACCTGTAGCTGACACTTATGGGGGCATCTGTACTGACACTTTTAAAGGGGTTGTCCATTTGTAAACTATTGATGGCCTGTCAGCAGGGAATACCATGAGTAGTAGATCAGTGGGGGGTTGGCACCCAGAATCCCGCCAATCAGCTGTTCACTAGGCTTGTGCACTGGGCTGATTTCTGCAAGAAGCAGACAGCTCCGTTCCCATTGTAGTGGTGAGGCTTGGTATTACATACAAAGTTCCCAGTAAAGTGAATGTGGCACAGCTTGCAATACCAAGCCTGACCACTGCAGTGGGAACACAGCTGTCCGCTTCCTGCAGGAATCAACTCCGTGCACAAGCACAGCTGACCAGCGAATAGCTGATTGGCAGGAGTCTGAGTGCCAAACCCCCGCTGAACTATTATTCATGGCTTGCCCTGCTGACAGACATTAATAATTTACAAATCAGCAACCCCTTTGAGTGTCAGTACAGATTCCCCAATAAGTGTCAGCCACAGATGCCCCCACAACATTACCAGCTGCACCTGTTCACCAAAGTTTTCCAGCTACAGAAGTCCTCACAACAATACCCACATAAGAGTGCCAGTCACAGATGCCGCCATACGAATGTCAGCCACTGATATCTTCACATTACCAGCCACAGATACCCCCATAAGTGTGTCAACCACAAAAGTCCTCACATTACCAATCATAGAAGCTCCATCAGAATGTCAACCATAGATGTCCTCACATCACCAACCACAGATGCCCCCATATGAATGTCAACCATAGATGTCCCCACATTACCAACCACAGATGCCCCATAAAACTGTCAACGATAGATGCCCCCATAAGACTGTCAACCACAGATGCATCCATATGAATGTCAACCATAGATGTCTTCACATCACTAGCCACAGATGCCCCCATAAGAGTGTCCACCATAGATGTCTTCACATCACTAGCCACAGATGCCCCCATAAGAGTGTCCACCATAGATGTCTTCACATCACTAGCCACAGATGCCCCCATAAGGGTGTCAACCACAAAAGTCCTCACATTACCAATCATAGAAGCTCCATCAGAATGTCAACCATAGATGTCCTCACATCACCAATCACAGATGCCCCCATAAGACTGTCAACCACAGATGCATCCATATGAATGTCAACCATAGATGTCCCCACATCACCAATCACAGATGCCCCATAACTGTCAACCATAGATGCCCCCATAAGAGTGTCCACCATAGATGTCTTCACATCACTAGCCACAGATGCCCCCATAAGAGTGTCAACCGCAAAGGCCTTAACATTACCAGCCACAGATTCCCCCATAAAACCCAGCCTTCTGCCCCTCTGACAGTAGAGGCAGACTAGCGGGCATACAGTACCATCTCACCCTCAGCTGACTGCCTGGCGCTGAGTTATCTTCTGCCAACACGAGGGGATAATAAATAGTACTGAGGATTTTGATGCAATGGACCTGAGAAAACCTAATATACACCACTATAAAAGCTATTCTCTCTATGCTGGGACTTTTAGTTCCACTCATTTGGGACTTCTAACCAGAGGTTGTTACTTTTAGGACCTTGTACAGTCCAGTAAGTCTTGGATTTTGGATCCCATTGTGTAATAGAACCATTACAGTTAACCAGACGGAGCCTCATGAGAGCTTCTCTGTCACTCGCCATCTTACAGCGGCGGCTCCAGGAGGCCGATTCACCGCATGGTTGTATCCGTATCCGGCATCTGCGGAGGGTCATTGGGGGTCCAGCACCATTATTACTTTGACACTGTGCGCCTTTGTCCTCCTCGGGGCCCCAATGTTACTTTCATGTCCTAGAGACAACCTGTGCAGCATCCGAGGAGCGGGCCCATAACCGAGGAGACAGCGGGGTAGAGTTTAGGCCTTGTCACAGGGCTCTATTATCTCCCACCATGAGGGTAGCTTGGGACCCAACGAAGTTACCGCTGGGGGACCTTCATGGGGGTAACCCAATACGTGGTTTACCTTAAACAGTCTTGTCACTCGTGACGCCACCGTTCCTTCCTCTGCGGTGAATCCAGATGATGGAATAAGTGATCCACACACACAGGGAAACTTTAGGAGTGAAGCCGGGAACGGTCGTCAGAGCTCATTAACTTGAACAATATTTACAGTTCAACGGAAGTACAAAATTCACGCCAGCAGGAAAGGGTGCAAAATCACAAAGTGGTGCGACAGAGAGGAAATCACAGGACATCAGAAGAATCCACAGTCCAAGTTATCTGTGGGGTTCTGTTCTGGTACAAACTCCTTTACGCTCTCCAGCTCTCTACCGGTCAGCACTCACATTTGGCAGGCACTCCATGCTGCATGGCGGTTCCACTCTCTCTCTTCTCCTCAGTGGTTCAGGATTCCACTGGCATCTCCTGGGCAAAGCAGGCCCAGCGACAACTGGGGATACCTTTCAGCCTCTTCCATTCTAGCCCACATAGAACTGAAGGTGTCTGTGTGGCTCACGTGCAGAACTCTAGATGCTCCCCTCCCTTGCAAAAACAGAAGACCTTGCACAACACCTTGCAATCAACTATATATAGCATGATCACGTGACAAACAACAAGATACATTTTCCAGACATCTCACATACCTGACAGTTAACCCATTCAGTGCTGCAGTTATGCAATACACATCATAATCATACAACATCAAAGACACTGACAACACATAGGCACAAGACAAATGCATGCATACATTATGGAGGGGCCCCATTAACTCTGGACCACTACACCTGGAGATGACCAGTTACAAGTTCTGTAGGACACGTGGCGCCCCACAGATCGCAGCCACATAGGAGTCCTTGCTGGCGGCTGACATCACAGGGTGCATTTCTTATTCCTTCCATCCTATCCACATCAGTACATCCTCTATCAGAGCACTTAGTTGTTTTTGCATATTTTTGAGCGGAGGTAAAGCCTTCCACTCCTGGCCCCGCATGTGCGTCCGCTAATAACCCGCCACACTGTACCTCACCATTAGTCAGGCTGTATCTACAGTAAATGTCATATAACAATGCAGTCATTGTTTGGAGCTATTGATTTAGTCAGCAAGATGATATCAATTAGTAATTCGTTAGTCAACCACTTGCAGCTCCGCTCCTCTCTGATGGGAGACCTCTGCAGCCCCATCCCTATCCACCAAGTGGGAGAGTCGCTCCACTGCTAGCGGACTGTCTATTAGGGCATCATGGGTGGGTTCCCTCTGTGGGTTCCCTGCCCTGAACCAGAACCAAGAGCGGACAGAACGGCCGCTCCAAGAGAGTATCCTTGAATATAACCTATGCCCTTATGTAGGATCTATGCAGATGGTATAAGAGGGTTCCCTCAATAGGTCTCTTATCTACTAAGGTGCGTTCACATATGGTAGATTTGCTCCAAAGTTTGTCATGGATTTTGGTGCAGATCCACAAAAAAATGCGGAACGTGCGAGCACCAAGTTGCGGCTAAATCCCCAGTTTTCTCGCCCATATACGGCCGGGTGCAGCGTATATGTCATAGCCCGGAATTCCGTCAGCCCCCTCCTTTTGCCGGCTGATTGTGGCAATAGAAGCTCCCATAGAAGCCTATGGGAGTTGCTGGCAAAGGGAGGGGAAGGGAGTTTAGCAGCGTGAGTCGCTTCTATAGTCCCTCCCTCTTCCTCCCTTTGCCAGCATCTCCCATAGGCTTCTATGTGAGTTGTTGGCTGATCACAGCCAAAAGATCAGGCAAGACCTATCTTTTCTGGCTGCACGTAAAAGTGGCCGGCTGGAATTCGCAGCGTATGCACTATCTTTTCCGGCTGGGCTGATTTTTACGCGCCGGAAAATGGCCCATCTGAACAAATGCTTTGGGATCCAATGGATGAGATGGTCGCGATTTTCGGACAGGGTTTTATCGCGGTAAAATAGCCGCGATGAAATATTAGTGTGAATACGGCCCGAGGCTACAAGCACACAAGCGCAAATCTCACGTTTCGCAAGACGCACAAAACTTTCACGAATCTGACCTCTCTTCTTCCTGTAACGTCAGCGAACACAATTTATTATCAGCAGATGTTGGGAAAAATCCAGACGTTGATGGTAAAATAAAATGCGTGTCGTGTGGGGGAGGGGCGGAGGGGATCTGCCTGATCTGTAGCGCAAAATGTACACAGAATCAGTGGGAGAACTCGTAGGAGCGGCCGATCGTCACCTCTGTGGCCACCAGTAGTGGTCTTCATGAGCCGCACCATGTTGGCATCTAAAGACGTTCTGAAGTCCTTACAGGCCAGTATAATCTCTGACCCCCAGCGCCGGTCGGATGTCCGTACCGACATGTTGGGCTGATTTGGGAGAGCAGGAAAGACTTTACAAGTTTCCACTACACTCCGGCCCCCAGAAGAAGTTGTCGTTTTGCTGCAAAACTCGTCCTGCAGTTCCATCTCAGGCAGATCTGTAAATGATGAGAGTTGTGGCCAACGCCTCGTGGAAAGAGGCGCATAAGAGGATGATGGGTGGCGTGGTGATATGTAGGTGTGCGGGGAACATAGGAGGTAGTGGTCCGTATTATGTAGGTATAGAGGTAGTGGTCCTTGATATGGATGTACCGTGTTTCACCGATAATAAGCCCTACCCTGATTTTGGGAGGAGGGGGGGCTTGAAATATAAGCCATCCCTTGAAAAAAAGCCCTAGTTACAATACATGCAAAAAAAAAAAACAATACTCACCTAGCAGCCGACATTCGGGTCCCTGGCGCTGGGCTGCGGCACTGTTGCAGGCTTCCGTGTCCTCCTGCACGCCGACAGAGCATTTCTTCCTGGTAGCGGGGCTTGAATACCCTAATTCCATCAAGCTAATGCTCTGATTGGTTAATCGAGCGCTGTGTCAGCCAATGAAAGCCGGCGCTCGATTATCCAATCACAGCCATTCAATGATGTCTAATATATAGGGCTCACGCTGCGCAGAGACGTAGAGCGTGCTGCGATCTGTTTCCCATGCTGTCCACACACATGTGCATGGATTACGTATTGCGCGGCCGTGCAGCGCACGTGTAATACGCAGTGATAGAACGCCTGTGGACACGAGCCCAAACTATGCAAAATCAAATGGCTGTTGCAGATTTTGGTGGGAATTGCACAAACGTTATGAAACTTCACTTCTACAATCTATGTAACCAGCAGGGGGTGATGGGTGATTGCAGCTCTGGACTGGGTGGCATGGCTGTGGGTGAAGGGCAGAGTCTAATTATTCCTATCAGGCTGAATGGCACTAAGTCCGAATGCCCACAGACAGAATATCGCTGCAGAATTCGTGGTCAGACACCAGACACCCGCTGCAATGGTGTCTGCGCACCGGTTTGCGGGCCGAGATACCCGCGGCGGATCCGGAGAGATGCGTATAGGGTCTCTGGGGGGGGGCTCCGGGGCTGATTGCGCTGCAAGATTTTGCAGTCGAAATCCGACTCGGCCGTGGGCATGAGCCCTTTGTCAGATAGGAACAAGCAGCTCCACCCGCAACACTGCCCCCTCTGGTCTGGAGCTGCAATCACTCCGTCCTAGTTATAGTAAGGCTGGGTTCACACAGGGCGGTTTTGCCGCACGGAATTTCGCCGCGGCAAATCCGCCCACGGCCGCTAATCTCGGGATTAGCCAGCCATGTGCACGAGATTTCTCAGAAACCTCGTCCACACGGGACGGCCAATCCGCTGCGGTAAGTCCGGCTAAAACCGCGGCTGCGGCCGTCGCAGCCGCGGTTTCAAAAGATGCATCATGCCTGTTTATTATTTACTTTCGTCGCGGCCGCGCTCTCCTCTATGGGAGCGCCGGCCACAACGAAAAGCGAGCGGCCGGGTCACTTTAAAGCCGCCGCGGCTTTTTCCGCGGCGGTTCTCCCGGCAGACATCTCACGGTTTTTGCTGCGGCCAAACCGCAAGATTTCCGACGGGAATCCGCCCTGTGTGAACCCTGCCTAAGAGTCTCGAAGGCTGCATGAACTGTGCCCATTGTTTTCAGTTCCTTCACAACCCCCTTACATTTTATATGTGCTGCTGATCTGTTTTCCACCCGTAGGATTATATGGCGCAATTTTCTGCTACAAAAGTATGCCACATATGGCGGCGCCATCAGACCGCGGTAATACCGCCCCAATAGCAATGTTGTATACTGCCTAAATATTACATCATGCAGTGTCTACATAAATACCAAACCGTATCTGCACAATAGTGCCATATGTGCCTAAATAATAGTGCCATATAGTGCTTACACAACAGTGATGCCCAACTAATATAGCCGTATAGCACTTACACATTGGTACCATATAGTGCGTCCACACTAATACCATATAATAATGGTGCCACATAGTGCTCACACAGCAGCGCCATGGAATGCCTAAATAATAGTGCCTCCATCATAGCATCATGTAGTGGTCACAACCCACTGCTATGGAGAGCTCACATAACGGCGCTATATGGTTCCTAAACGTTATCCCATGGCGCTTTATTATAATCACAGGGGGGGGGTAGTTGCTCCGTGGAATCTGCCCCTTTTGCCCCTTCTCACTCCGGACTGAGTTTGTTATCTGACATCTCAATAGCCTACGGCTGCCTGGGTGTGTTTGGTACAGACAATCCTTAAATAGTGCATGAAGGGGTTAACTGGAGTCATCACAATGTGTATCTCAGCCGGAGCCGATAACGAGCCCCACGGACATAATGAGGAGCCTGGCAGAGAGGGAACAATCATGGCTGCACTTTCCTAGCTCCGTCCCCATAACTAGTCACCGACCTTTGGGTGCAATCACTTCCTCTACAGCCGGTCGCCACTTAATTAGCAAAAAATGCAGCAGTTCATTAATAAATGTGTCTAATGTACGTCGTGTATTTGGCGCACGCCAAGGATTGGGCAACAGAACGTCTGTGCATTTTGCCTAGTCCTTTTCTCCCATTGTGGTCAGTGGGCCGGCTGGTTGCTATGGGCTTATGTCCTGCAGTATATCCCTAGCAACCAGTCTGCCTTTTGGCCTCTTTCACACGGGGACCTACATGCGCAAAAAACAGAGACATTTTGGGCTCCTCACATATTCGCAGCACAAACGCATCACCCATAGTGCCCCACAAAGTAACAAGCCGGAATAGTGCCATACTAATGCCGCTACTGTGCCCCCATACAGCAGCAGAATTCACAATGTGCCCCATTCAATAGCGGTGCCCTATACAGTAACAGCATCCTCAATGTGCCCTTGTATAGACATAGCAGCCCCAATGTACCCCCATACACGAACAGTGCCCCAATGTGCCCCATACAGTAACAGTGCCCCAATGTGCCCCATACAGTAACAGTGCCCCAATGTGCCACATACAGTAAGTGCACCCTCAATGTGCCCTCGTACAGTAACAGCGCATCCAATGTGCCCCTGTACAATGGCAGTGCCCCCATACAGTAACTGCGCAACCAATGTGCCCCCATACAGTAATTGCACCCTCAATGTGCTCCCATACACGAACAGTGCCCCAATGTGCCACATACACTAACAGTGCCCCCAATGTGCCACATGCAGTAATTGCACCCTTAATGTGCCATCTTACAGTAACAGTGCATCCAATGTGCCCCTGTGCAATGGCAGTGCCCCCATACAGTAACTGCGCAACCAATGTGCCCCCATACAGTAATTGCACCCTCAATGTACCCCCATACACTAATAGTGCCCCCATGTGCCACATGCAGTAACAGCACCCTCAATGTGCCCTTATATAGTAACAGAGCCTCCAATGTGCCACATACAGTAATTGCACCCTTAATGTGCCATCGGACAGTAACAGTGCATCCAATGTGCCCCTGTACAATGGCAGTGCCCCCATACAGTAACTGCACCCTCAATGTGCCCTCATACAGTAACAGTGCCACATACAGTAACAGTGCCCCCAATGTGCCACATACAGTAATTGCACCCTTAATGTGCCATCGTACAGTAGCAGTGCTCCCAATGTGCCACATACAATAACTGCACCCCCAATGTGCCCCAATACAGTAACAGCGCATCCAATGTGCCCCTATATAGTAACTGCACCCTCAATGTACCCTTGTACAGTAACAGTGCCCCCAATGTGCCACATACAATATTGCACCCCCAATGTGCCCCAATACAGTAACAGCGCATCCAATGTGCTGCTGTACAGTGGCAGTGCCCCCAATGTGCCCCCGTACAGTAACAGCACTCCCCAAAGTAAGAGCTTCCCCATTATGCTCACTAAAATTTAAGAAAGCAACTCGCTCCTCAAGACATGAATCCAGTTGAAGTTCCCACTCACCGGGGTGTCCAGGAGGATCCCTAATTCAGGTGTGTCCCTTTCCCATCATCCCC
Source organism: Eleutherodactylus coqui (assembly GCF_035609145.1). Classification (NCBI taxonomy): domain Eukaryota; kingdom Metazoa; phylum Chordata; class Amphibia; order Anura; family Eleutherodactylidae; genus Eleutherodactylus; species Eleutherodactylus coqui. The sequence continues at coordinate 11,747,543 of NC_089846.1, read as the reverse complement.
TCCAGGCCTGATCTGGGGTGCACCCCTGCGACTGTGATCATTATGACCATATTGTCTTTGTTACTAGATCTTGCCTAATTTAAGGAGTTGTCAAGCTTAGTGAACTTCTTGTGATGGACCCTATCAGAGGATTGTGAGCGGATGGGGAGGGGGGGGGGGCGTCTCTTTCGTATTCCTCACTTTTTGGTCAGTGTGGACAGCGGTTTTAAAGGCAACCTGTCATCACCTATAAGCACCATAATTAAGCTTATGGGGTTATAGGGCGGCGGCTGAGGAGTTTCTATACTTGCCCAGCTCAGTGGGAGGTCCGTGCATCTGACTCACCTCTGACCAAGCGCCAACCTCCAGGGCTAGCAGCGAGGGAACGAGGTGTCGGGTAAGTATTAAAAGCCCACTCCCCAACCCCCTGTCCGATGAGCCCATATGCCTAGCTTACAGCTTCACTTTAACCCCTTAATGATCCGGCCATTTCTCTTTCTCCATTTTTTGGGTTATTTTGCCGCACTTTTAAAAAATCGTTACGCTTTTATTTATCCATCGACGTCGCTGTCTCAGGGCTTATTTTGCAATGGTGCTATTCAATGCACCATGTAATGTACTAAAAAACTTTGTACAGTAATTCCGCCATCTATGAGGCGGTCTTGATTTTACGGCGCAGAAAAAATGACCTGATAACTTTATCCTTTGGTTCAGCACAATTACGACAAAACCAAATCTATATAGTTTTTTTTTCTTTTGCTGTACCAGTTTTAAAAAATGCATTTTTTTTTTCTTTCACCTTCTTGTGATGGCGATTAACTTCTTGTTCTTCCCTTGATACGGTTGTGCGCGGCTCGTTTCTGCGGGACGTCCTGTACTTTCTATTGGCACCATTTTGGAGTTCATATGACTTCTTGATCACTTTTTAATTTGTTTCTTGGAGACGGGGTGACCAAAAAAGTGTGATTCTGGCATAGTGTAATTATTTTTCTGACGATGTCCACTGCGGGGGGTGAATAATACGTTACTTCGATGGATCAGACTTTTATGACCACAGCAATACCGAATATGTGTTTTTTTATTTTTTTTATTATAAATATAAGAAAGGGGTTTTATACACTTTTATTACCTTTTATTGTTGTCTAATAATCAATAAAACTTTTCTTCCTACTTATTTTGTGTTTGTTTTTTTTTTTTTATTTCTTTAGTCCCTGTAAGGGACTTGAACTTGCAGTCATTGGATCGCTCATGCAATATAATGCAATACCGTAGCATTTGCATTACACTGCAGTCTGACCGACAGTTAGGGCTTATTCAGACGACCGTATATCCGGCCGGGTTTTCGCTCCCGACCGATATATGGTGTCCCTCTCTGCAGGGGAAGGAGGCTGGAAGAACAGTACACTGAGCCAAGTCCCAGAACTTAGCTCCGCCATGCCCTGCCCTCTCCCATTGCAAATAGTGGCGAGGGGCAGAGAGGGGGCGGGAGCTCAGTGCACTGCTCCTGGCTCTTCCAGCCTCCTCCCCTTGCAGAGGGACAACGTATATTGGCCGGGCGTGAAAACCCGTCCGATATATGGTCATCTGAAGCCGCCCATAGAATGTAGTGTAATGCAATGTGGCACATCTTAATAGGCAACTGGTCATAACGGCTCAGGCTTCCAGGGCACCTCTCAGCCTGAAGGACCTGGATTGATCTTCATTACACAGATTAACCAATTGATGTGAACAGTGTGTAATTCCTCATTTCACCTCTGGGGGCGCTGCAGGGAAAGCGAGCACTTGCTTCCAGGTTACCTCTCTTGATTATAGCTGCTGCTGGAGGACCCCTTTTAAGTACCCCTGCTTCCACTGGTAATACTTTTCTATCATGTAGCCTCTGCTGAGCAGGAACGTGACACGATGGACCTCACCGATCACAGGATATATGACAACAGCGGTAACAGGGCTGGGGCAGAGCGGGCTGACAATCGTGATCAGTCCTCTACCAGCGGGAGAGCGTCATTATCATCTCCCCCGCACTGCGTCCCCCCTCATGGAGGGCGTTTGACCATTGCAAAAGTCGACCCCCTTCATTACCCTCCTCATGGTTTATGGGGTACCTAAGGTTTCTGAATGATGAAGACATTATTTCCAATTTGGCTGCGTATTTGACAACATCGCCCCCTATGGAGAACCTGGCGTGTAGCGAGGGGCGCGGGGACGGTACTGCAGATCATCAATCATTTTAATATCACTGACTATATAAGAACGCAGAACATCTACCGATTGTCTGTTATCGTCTCCGAGGAGGGGGGGGCTGTTTATTATAAGCCTCGCGAACACTATTCTTACTCCGGGGCTCGCAGGCCGCTAATAATAATGGTTATTAAATTGCGCTGCCTTTTGTCAGGTGCTTCTGTAACAATCTTCCAGCTCCGGCCGTCTCGGCAGTTTGTTCTGTTTGGTTTCCCGTGAGTGCGATAATAATCCCCAGTAGTCGGTCACATGACAATCCCTCAGCCTATCAGGAGGCAGCTTTTCCAGGACATATGCTGTCCTGTTTTTTAGGTCAGAACAATAGATTTTTCTTTTTTTCCCGTGTGGGCTGATTACAGGCTATTCTCCTGTTGTCATGACGATAGCAGTAATTTACGTTTTTTTATGAATAGCCTTAGAAAACGCTTGTTTGTGTGCGACTGGAGAGGAGTATTCGGTCTGTCGTGTGACGGTCCGCACTTCGGGGAGGCATCTTATTTACGGTGGATCGCGTCTACTTCTATAGCCAATTTACAGTACTTGGGGCCTCGGGAACGGATGTTACACCGGGGGAGCGCAGATCCTGCTGCTCACATCTAACGACTGTCAGCGGCGTCGCATTGTCACCATCGGGAAAGTCCTGCTCAATTGCATTTTAGTCATGTGACTTTTCCACCATAGACATCAATGTAAGTCCCATGCGACCAGAGCCAGTCCTGGGTTAGATGGCACTCTTGGTAGATCATAAGAAACCCCAATAGATATTGCACCTACAGGCAGTCTGCCTGAAGATAGCAGGATACCCACATGGGAACAACTCAGTGAATACTGTACCAGAACCAACCTCACTGCATAAATACAGTACCAGAACCAACATCAGAACATGCATACGGCCCTTAAGCCTAGCTCATTGCATAGATTCATTACCAGAACCAAATACATAACAAATACAGCTCGACAACCAAGCTCAGTACATGCACACGGCCCCAGAACCAAGCCCATTACCTAAATACAGTACCGGAACCAACCTCAGAACATTCATACGGCCCCAGAGCCTAGCTCAGTGCATAGATACATTATCAGAACCAAACACATAACAAATACAGCCCCAGAACCAAGCTTAGTACTTGCATACGGCCCCAGAACCAACCTCCAGAACATGCATAAAGCCCCAGAACCAACCTTAGAACATGCATACAGTCCCAGAGCCTAGCTCAGTGCATAGATACATTAGCAGAACCAAAACACATAACAAATACAGCCCCAGAATCAAGCTAAGTACCTGCATATGGCCACAGAACCAAGCTCAGTACATGCATACGGCCCCAGAACCAAGCTCACTACATAAATACAGTACCGGAACCGACCTCAGAACATGCATACAGCCCCAGAACCAACCTGGGAACATGCATACAGCCCCAGAGCCTAGCTCAGTGCATAGATACAGTACCGGAACTGACCTCAGAAAATGCATACAGCCCCAGAACCAACCTCAGAACATGCATACAGCCCCAGAACCAACCTGGGAACATGCATACAGCCCCACAGCCTAGCTCAGTGCATAGATACATTAGCAGAACCAAAACACATAACAAATACAGCCCCAGAACCAAGCTTAGTACCTGCATACGGCCACAGAACCAAGCTCAGTACATGCATACGGCCCCAGAACCAACCTCAGAACATGCATACAGCCCCAGAACCGACCCCAGAACATGCATACAGCCCCAGAGCCTAGCTCAGTGCATAGATACAGTACCAGAACCGACCTCAGAACATGCATACAGCCCCAGAACCAACCTCAGAACATGCATACAGCCCCAGAACCAACCTCAGAACATGCATACAGCCCCAGAACCAACCTCAGAACATGCATACAGCCCCAGAGCCTAGCTCAGTGCATAGATACATTAGCAGAACCAAACACATAACAGATACAGCCCCAGAACCAAGCTAAGTACCTGCATACGGCCACAGAACCAAGCTCAGTACATGCATACGGCCCCAGAACCAACCTCAGAACATGCATACAGCTCCAGAACCGCCCCCAGAACATGCATACAGCCTCAAAACCAAGCTCATTACATAAATACAGTACCAGAACTAACATCAGAACATGCCTACGGTCCCAGAGCCTAGCTCGGTGCATAGATACATTACTAGAACCAAACACATAACAAATACAGCCCCAGAACCAAGCTCAATACATGTACACGGCCCCAGAACCAACCAACCTCAGAACATGCATACAGCCCCAGAGCCTAGCGCCGTGCATAGATACATTAGCAGAACCACATACATAACAAATACAGCCCCAGCACCAAGCTCAGTACATGCATACAGCCCCAGAGCCTAGCTCAGTGCATAGATACATTAGCAGAACCAAACGCATAACAAATACAGCCCCAGCACCAAGCTCAGTACATGCATACGGCTCCAGAAACAAGCTCAGTACATAAATACAGTAGGAGAAATAAACTATTGTGATGCGGGGGGGGGGGGGCTCTGATGGGCTGACAGCTGAAAATCAGAACATCAGAGGGTGCGGAGACAGAATCAGGAGGAAGATGGTTCATGTAGCTCTGCAAGACACTACATGGAGGAGAAATAGCAGCAGGCCAGGCGGACCTACCAGCCTAGGTGGTGCCCTGGGAAACCACACATGTTGCATGTAGCTACGGCCAGCCATGCATCCTACTAGACTTGCCTATGACCGGAGTGTGATTTGGCTGTTATTAATTACCAAACTCCATCTCTGCAGCAGTCTGGTGGCAGCGATGACACAAATGATTAGGAGGCGCTATGTTGCATGACATGTCGCCATGTAGCCCAGCCTTAAGCTGCTTCTTAAGGGGATGGCTACCCACATATCACAGCAATTCACACAAGTACATTTTGCACCATTGGATCATATGGATGTCTTTTGGGGAGTTTCATTTATACATGGTGATTTCTAACGAGCAATATTGTTCGGTTTGGTAAAGCTGAGTTTAGGCTCCGCCTCCTTATATAGGCTTCTCCCATCATTTCTGATAACTTTTTCTCTCACTTGCAATTTAGTTTCTTGTAATTTCTTATCATTCTTGCCATACTAGAAACCAATTCTCCATGCACTGACTTGCTGCCGTTATTGCTAGGCACATAAGCTTGTCCAAGCAAGAATAGAAGAGATGCAGTGTAAAGCATGGGGGAAAGTGCTCCAAGCCTTGAAAAGAAGATGAATTTCAGACAGACTCCGAAGTGTCTAAGCTGCAATCACTGGTCATAAATTTGGCCTTATTAAGTACTGCTGCACTGTACAGTGTAGGGGCAGCGTGGCATCGTTGACCATTGATGTATCTTAAAGGGATATTCCTTTCTTCCACAGGATATGCTATGAATATCTGATAGATGTGTGATGCGCACCTATTGAGAGAACAGAGGTCCCCCGACCCCATGCTGTCCGTCTGCCACATACAGGCTGTTATTCAATGCAGAGATGGCCGAAATGACAAATACAGCCAAAGTCGCTGTGCTAAGCTATTTCCATAACTCCCTATTAACAGTAATGGACAGATATATATTGCATATCCATTGACCCTCAGCTGGCATACCCCTTAAATACAAGTCACCTCATTCTGGCAACTGATGGACAGATTCCAGAGGGGTTGAATAGACCAGAATATTCACCTAGTGTTGTACCCCTCTTGCTCAAGTGCTGTGCTGGCTCTTCGGACCAACACAACGGATCTCAGACATAATGAATCTTGATGATTGACCACCAGAGAGGGGAAGGATCATCGCGCTCATGTGAGCTTCATGTCGTGAAATAAAATGCGTAAATATTGTCGCTGTGATCCGGACACTATAAATTGTGTCCTGTGCTGGAAGTGAGGATAAAATGGAGCAGAACGTCGGATCCTTGTCTGCAGATAAGAACGTGTTATAATCTTTATACACGATGGCTCAATTGCCCATAAAAAGCTACAATAACGTGTCTAGATGAGAGGCTTCAGGGTCAGAGAGTCACTTCACTGGTGATTCTGAAGAGTCTGGAGTCAATTATTGAAAGATGATGATATTGAAGTCCAAATCCTAACACTGCACGGCACCCAACCAGAGGCTTTGCCTTTCACTTACTAGTAGGTAGGATTATGATTCATGTACAAGAATATAACTACTATAATACTGCCCCCTATGTACAAGAATATAACTATTATAATACTGCTCCCTATGTACAAGAATATAACTACTATAATACTGCCCCCTATGTACAAGAATATAACTACTATAATACTGCCTCTATGGACAAGAATAGAACTACTATAATACTGCCCCTATGTACAAGAATATTACTACTATAATACTGCCCCTATGTACAAGAATATAACTATAATACTGCCCCCTATGTACAAGAATATAACTATAATACTGCCCCCTATGTACAAGAATATAACTATAATACTGCCCCCTATGTACAAGAATATAACTATAATACTGCCCCCTATGTACAAGAATATAACTATAATACTGCCCTCTATGTACAAGAATATAACTACTATAATACTGCCCTCTATATACAAAAATATAACTACTATAATACTGCTCTATGTACAAGAATAGAACTACTATAATACTATCCCTGTGTACAATAATAGAACTACTATAATACTATCCCTGTGTACAATAATAGAACTACTATAATACTGCCTCCAATGTACAAGAATAGAACTACTATAATACTGCCCCTATGTACAAGAATAGAACTACTATAATACTGCCTCAATGTACAAGAATAGAACTACTATAATACTGCCCCCTATGTACAAGAATATAACTACTATAATACTGCCCCCTATGTACAAGAATATAACTACTATAATACTGCCCCCTATGTACAAGAATATAACTACTATAATACCGCTCCTATGTACAAGAATATAACTACTATAATACTGCCTCTATGTACAAGAATAGAACTACTATAATACTGCCCCCTATGTACAAGAATATAACTACTATAATACTGCCCCCTATGTACAAGAATATAACTACTATAATACTGCCCTTTATGTACAAGAATATAACTACTATAATACTGCCCTCTATGTACAAAAATATAACTACTATAATACTGCTCTATGTACAAGAATAGAACTACTATAATACTATCCCTGTGTACAATAATAGAACTACTATAATACTGCCTCCAATGTACAAGAATAGAACTACTATAATACTGCCCCTATGTACAAGAATAGAACTACTATAATACTGCCTCTATGTACAAGAATAGAACTACTATAATACTGCCCCCTATGTACAAGAATATAACTACTATAATACTGCCCCCTATGTACAAGAATATAACTACTATAATACTGCCCCCTATGTACAAGAATATAACTACTATAATACTGCCCTCTATGTACAAGAATATAACTACTATAATACTGCCCTCTATGTACAAAAATATAACTACTATAATACTGCTCTATGTACAAGAATATAACTACTATAATACTGCCCCTATGTACAAGAATATTACTACTATAATACTGCCCCTATGTACAAGAATATAACTACTATAATACTGCCTCTATGTACAAGAATATAACTACTATAATACTGCCCCTATGTACAAGAATATAACTACTATAATACTGCCCCCTATGTACAAGAATAGAACTACTATAATACTGCCCCTATGTACAAGAATATAACTACTATAATACTGCCTCCTATGTACAAGAATATAACTACTATAATACTGCCTCCTATGTACAAGAATATAAGTACTATAATACTGCCCCCTATGTACAAGAATATAACTACTATAATACTGCCCCTATGTACAAGAATATAACTACTATAATACTGCTCCTATGTACAAGAATATAACTACTATAATACTGCTCCTATGTACAAGAATAGAACTACTATAATACTGCCCCCTATGTACAAGAATAGAACTACTATAATACTGCCCCCTATGTACAAGAATAGAACTACTATAATACTGCCCCTATGTACAAGAATAGAACTACTATAATACTGCCCCTATGTACAAGAATAGAACTATAATACTGCCCCTATGTACAAGAATAGAACTACTATAATACTGCCCCTATGTACAAGAATATTACTACTATAATACTGCCCCTATGTACAAGTATATAACTACTATAATACTGCCTCTATGTACAAGAATATAACTACTATAATACTGCCCCTATGTACAAGAATAGAACTACTATAATACTGCCTCCTATGTACAAGAATATAACTACTATAATACTGCCTCCTATGTACAAGAATATAAGTACTATAATACTGCCCCCTATGTACAAGAATATAACTACTATAATACTGCCCCTATGTACAAGAATATAACTACTATAATACTGCTCCTATGTACAAGAATATAACTACTATAATACTGCTCCTATGTACAAGAATAGAACTACTATAATACTGCCCCCTATGTACAAGAATAGAACTACTATAATACTGCCCCTATGTACAAGAATAGAACTACTATAATACTGCCCCTATGTACAAGAATAGAACTACTATAATACTGCCCCTATGTACAAGAATAGAACTATAATACTGCCCCTATGTACAAGAATAGAACTACTATAATACTGCCCCTATGTACAAGAATATTACTACTATAATACTGCCCCTATGTACAAGTATATAACTACTATAATACTGCCTCTATGTACAAGAATATAACTACTATAATACTGCCCCTATGTACAAGAATATACCTACTACAATACTGCCCCCTATGTACAAGAATATAACTACTATAATACTGCCCCTATGTACAAGAATATAACTACTATAATACTGCCCCCTATGTACAAGAATATAACTACTATAATACTGCCCCTATGTACAAGAATATAACCACTATAATACTGCCTCTATGTACAAGACTATAACTACTATAATACTGCCCCCTATGTAAAAGAATATAACTACTATAATACTGCCCCCTATGTACAAGAATATAACTACTATAATACTGCTCCCTATGTACAAGAATATAACTACTATAATACTGCCTCTATGTACAAGAATAGAACTACTATAATACTGCCCCCTATGTACAAGAATATAACTATAATACTGCCCCCTATGTACAAGAATATAACTATAATACTGCCCCCTATGTACAAGAATATAACTATAATACTGCCCTCTATGTACAAGAATATAACTACTATAATACTGCCCTCTATATACAAAAATATAACTACTATAATACTGCTCTATGTACAAGAATAGAACTACTATAATACTATCCCTGTGTACAATAATAGAACTACTATAATACTATCCCTGTGTACAATAATAGAACTACTATAATACTGCCTCCAATGTACAAGAATAGAACTACTATAATACTGACCCTATGTACAAGAATAGAACTACTATAATACTGCCTCAATGTACAAGAATAGAACTACTATAATACTGCCCCCTATGTACAAGAATATAACTACTATAATACTGCCCCCTATGTACAAGAATATAACTACTATAATACTGCCCCCTATGTACAAGAATATAACTACTATAATACCGCTCCTATGTACAAGAATATAACTACTATAATACTGCCTCTATGTACAAGAATAGAACTACTATAATACTGCCCCCTATGTACAAGAATATAACTACTATAATACTGCCCCCTATGTACAAGAATATAACTACTATAATACTGCCCTTTATGTACAAGAATATAACTACTATAATACTGCCCTCTATGTACAAAAATATAACTACTATAATACTGCTCTATGTACAAGAATAGAACTACTATAATACTATCCCTGTGTACAATAATAGAACTACTATAATACTGCCTCCAATGTACAAGAATAGAACTACTATAATACTGCCCCTATGTACAAGAATAGAACTACTATAATACTGCCTCTATGTACAAGAATAGAACTACTATAATACTGCCCCCTATGTACAAGAATATAACTACTATAATACTGCCCCCTATGTACAAGAATATAACTACTATAATACTGCCCCCTATGTACAAGAATATAACTACTATAATACTGCCCTCTATGTACAAGAATATAACTACTATAATACTGCCCTCTATGTACAAAAATATAACTACTATAATACTGCTCTATGTACAAGAATAGAACTACTATAATACTGCCCCTATGTACAAGAATATTACTACTATAATACTGCCCCTATGTACAAGAATATAACTACTATAATACTGCCTCTATGTACAAGAATATAACTACTATAATACTGCCCCCTATGTACAAGAATAGAACTACTATAATACTGCCCCTATGTACAAGAATATAACTACTATAATACTGCCTCCTATGTACAAGAATATAACTACTATAATACTGCCTCCTATGTACAAGAATATAAGTACTATAATACTGCCCCCTATGTACAAGAATATAACTACTATAATACTGCCCCTATGTACAAGAATATAACTACTATAATACTGCTCCTATGTACAAGAATATAACTACTATAATACTGCTCCTATGTACAAGAATAGAACTACTATAATACTGCCCCCTATGTACAAGAATAGAACTACTATAATACTGCCCCCTATGTACAAGAATAGAACTACTATAATACTGCCCCTATGTACAAGAATAGAACTACTATAATACTGCCCCTATGTACAAGAATAGAACTATAATACTGCCCCTATGTACAAGAATATTACTACTATAATACTGCCCCTATGTACAAGAATATTACTACTATAATACTGCCCCTATGTACAAGTATATAACTACTATAATACTGCCTCTATGTACAAGAATATAACTACTATAATACTGCCCCTATGTACAAGAATAGAACTACTATAATACTGCCTCCTATGTACAAGAATATAACTACTATAATACTGCCTCCTATGTACAAGAATATAAGTACTATAATACTGCCCCCTATGTACAAGAATATAACTACTATAATACTGCCCCTATGTACAAGAATATAACTACTATAATACTGCTCCTATGTACAAGAATAGAACTACTATAATACTATCCCTGTGTACAATAATAGAACTACTATAATACTGCCTCCAATGTACAAGAATAGAACTACTATAATACTGCCCCTATGTACAAGAATAGAACTACTATAATACTGCCTCTATGTACAAGAATAGAACTACTATAATACTGCCCCCTATGTACAAGAATATAACTACTATAATACTGCCCCCTATGTACAAGAATATAACTACTATAATACTGCCCCCTATGTACAAGAATATAACTACTATAATACTGCCCTCTATGTACAAGAATATAACTACTATAATACTGCTCTATGTACAAGAATATAACTACTATAATACTGCCCCTATGTACAAGAATATTACTACTATAATACTGCCCCTATGTACAAGAATATAACTACTATAATACTACCTCTATGTACAAGAATATAACTACTATAATACTGCCCCTATGTACAAGAATATAACTACTATAATACTGCCCCCTATGTACAAGAATAGAACTACTATAATACTGCCCCTATGTACAAGAATATAACTACTATAATACTGCCTCCTATGTACAAGAATATAAGTACTATAATACTGCCCCCTATGTACAAGAATATAACTACTATAATACTGCCCCTATGTACAAGAATATAACTACTATAATACTGCTCCTATGTACAAGAATATAACTACTATAATACTGCTCCTATGTACAAGAATAGAACTACTATAATACTGCCCCCTATGTACAAGAATAGAACTACTATAATACTGCCCCCTATGTACAAGAATAGAACTACTATAATACTGCCCCTATGTACAAGAATAGAACTACTATAATACTGCCCCTATGTACAAGAATAGAACTATAATACTGCCCCTATGTACAAGAATAGAACTACTATAATACTGCCCCTATGTACAAGAATATTACTACTATAATACTGCCCCTATGTACAAGTATATAACTACTATAATACTGCCTCTATGTACAAGAATATAACTACTATAATACTGCCCCTATGTACAAGAATAGAACTACTATAATACTGCCTCCTATGTACAAGAATATAACTACTATAATACTGCCTCCTATGTACAAGAATATAAGTACTATAATACTGCCCCCTATGTACAAGAATATAACTACTATAATACTGCCCCTATGTACAAGAATATAACTACTATAATACTGCTCCTATGTACAAGAATATAACTACTATAATACTGCTCCTATGTACAAGAATAGAACTACTATAATACTGCCCCCTATGTACAAGAATAGAACTACTATAATACTGCCCCTATGTACAAGAATAGAACTACTATAATACTGCCCCTATGTACAAGAATAGAACTACTATAATACTGCCCCTATGTACAAGAATAGAACTATAATACTGCCCCTATGTACAAGAATAGAACTACTATAATACTGCCCCTATGTACAAGAATATTACTACTATAATACTGCCCCTATGTACAAGTATATAACTACTATAATACTGCCTCTATGTACAAGAATATAACTACTATAATACTGCCCCTATGTACAAGAATATACCTACTACAATACTGCCCCCTATGTACAAGAATATAACTACTATAATACTGCCCCTATGTACAAGAATATAACTACTATAATACTGCCCCCTATGTACAAGAATATAACTACTATAATACTGCCCCTATGTACAAGAATATAACCACTATAATACTGCCTCTATGTACAAGACTATAACTACTATAATACTGCCCCCTATGTAAAAGAATATAACTACTATAATACTGCCCCCTATGTACAAGAATATAACTACTATAATACTGCTCCCTATGTACAAGAATATAACTACTATAATACTGCCTCTATGTACAAGAATAGAACTACTATAATACTGCCCCCTATGTACAAGAATATAACTATAATACTGCCCCCTATGTACAAGAATATAACTATAATACTGCCCCCTATGTACAAGAATATAACTATAATACTGCCCCCTATGTACAAGAATATAACTATAATACTGCCCTCTATGTACAAGAATATAACTACTATAATACTGCCCTCTATATACAAAAATATAACTACTATAATACTGCTCTATGTACAAGAATAGAACTACTATAATACTATCCCTGTGTACAATAATAGAACTACTATAATACTATCCCTGTGTACAATAATAGAACTACTATAATACTGCCTCCAATGTACAAGAATAGAACTACTATAATACTGACCCTATGTACAAGAATAGAACTACTATAATACTGCCTCAATGTACAAGAATAGAACTACTATAATACTGCCCCCTATGTACAAGAATATAACTACTATAATACTGCCCCCTATGTACAAGAATATAACTACTATAATACTGCCCCCTATGTACAAGAATATAACTACTATAATACCGCTCCTATGTACAAGAATATAACTACTATAATACTGCCTCTATGTACAAGAATAGAACTACTATAATACTGCCCCCTATGTACAAGAATATAACTACTATAATACTGCCCCCTATGTACAAGAATATAACTACTATAATACTGCCCTTTATGTACAAGAATATAACTACTATAATACTGCCCTCTATGTACAAAAATATAACTACTATAATACTGCTCTATGTACAAGAATAGAACTACTATAATACTATCCCTGTGTACAATAATAGAACTACTATAATACTGCCTCCAATGTACAAGAATAGAACTACTATAATACTGCCCCTATGTACAAGAATAGAACTACTATAATACTGCCTCTATGTACAAGAATAGAACTACTATAATACTGCCCCCTATGTACAAGAATATAACTACTATAATACTGCCCCCTATGTACAAGAATATAACTACTATAATACTGCCCCCTATGTACAAGAATATAACTACTATAATACTGCCCTCTATGTACAAGAATATAACTACTATAATACTGCCCTCTATGTACAAAAATATAACTACTATAATACTGCTCTATGTACAAGAATAGAACTACTATAATACTGCCCCTATGTACAAGAATATTACTACTATAATACTGCCCCTATGTACAAGAATATAACTACTATAATACTGCCTCTATGTACAAGAATATAACTACTATAATACTGCCCCCTATGTACAAGAATAGAACTACTATAATACTGCCCCTATGTACAAGAATATAACTACTATAATACTGCCTCCTATGTACAAGAATATAACTACTATAATACTGCCTCCTATGTACAAGAATATAAGTACTATAATACTGCCCCCTATGTACAAGAATATAACTACTATAATACTGCCCCTATGTACAAGAATATAACTACTATAATACTGCTCCTATGTACAAGAATATAACTACTATAATACTGCTCCTATGTACAAGAATAGAACTACTATAATACTGCCCCCTATGTACAAGAATAGAACTACTATAATACTGCCCCCTATGTACAAGAATAGAACTACTATAATACTGCCCCTATGTACAAGAATAGAACTACTATAATACTGCCCCTATGTACAAGAATAGAACTATAATACTGCCCCTATGTACAAGAATATTACTACTATAATACTGCCCCTATGTACAAGAATATTACTACTATAATACTGCCCCTATGTACAAGTATATAACTACTATAATACTGCCTCTATGTACAAGAATATAACTACTATAATACTGCCCCTATGTACAAGAATAGAACTACTATAATACTGCCTCCTATGTACAAGAATATAACTACTATAATACTGCCTCCTATGTACAAGAATATAAGTACTATAATACTGCCCCCTATGTACAAGAATATAACTACTATAATACTGCCCCTATGTACAAGAATATAACTACTATAATACTGCTCCTATGTACAAGAATAGAACTACTATAATACTATCCCTGTGTACAATAATAGAACTACTATAATACTGCCTCCAATGTACAAGAATAGAACTACTATAATACTGCCCCTATGTACAAGAATAGAACTACTATAATACTGCCTCTATGTACAAGAATAGAACTACTATAATACTGCCCCCTATGTACAAGAATATAACTACTATAATACTGCCCCCTATGTACAAGAATATAACTACTATAATACTGCCCCCTATGTACAAGAATATAACTACTATAATACTGCCCTCTATGTACAAGAATATAACTACTATAATACTGCTCTATGTACAAGAATATAACTACTATAATACTGCCCCTATGTACAAGAATATTACTACTATAATACTGCCCCTATGTACAAGAATATAACTACTATAATACTACCTCTATGTACAAGAATATAACTACTATAATACTGCCCCTATGTACAAGAATATAACTACTATAATACTGCCCCCTATGTACAAGAATAGAACTACTATAATACTGCCCCTATGTACAAGAATATAACTACTATAATACTGCCTCCTATGTACAAGAATATAAGTACTATAATACTGCCCCCTATGTACAAGAATATAACTACTATAATACTGCCCCTATGTACAAGAATATAACTACTATAATACTGCTCCTATGTACAAGAATATAACTACTATAATACTGCTCCTATGTACAAGAATAGAACTACTATAATACTGCCCCCTATGTACAAGAATAGAACTACTATAATACTGCCCCCTATGTACAAGAATAGAACTACTATAATACTGCCCCTATGTACAAGAATAGAACTACTATAATACTGCCCCTATGTACAAGAATAGAACTATAATACTGCCCCTATGTACAAGAATAGAACTACTATAATACTGCCCCTATGTACAAGAATATTACTACTATAATACTGCCCCTATGTACAAGTATATAACTACTATAATACTGCCTCTATGTACAAGAATATAACTACTATAATACTGCCCCTATGTACAAGAATAGAACTACTATAATACTGCCTCCTATGTACAAGAATATAACTACTATAATACTGCCTCCTATGTACAAGAATATAAGTACTATAATACTGCCCCCTATGTACAAGAATATAACTACTATAATACTGCCCCTATGTACAAGAATATAACTACTATAATACTGCTCCTATGTACAAGAATATAACTACTATAATACTGCTCCTATGTACAAGAATAGAACTACTATAATACTGCCCCCTATGTACAAGAATAGAACTACTATAATACTGCCCCTATGTACAAGAATAGAACTACTATAATACTGCCCCTATGTACAAGAATAGAACTACTATAATACTGCCCCTATGTACAAGAATAGAACTATAATACTGCCCCTATGTACAAGAATAGAACTACTATAATACTGCCCCTATGTACAAGAATATTACTACTATAATACTGCCCCTATGTACAAGTATATAACTACTATAATACTGCCTCTATGTACAAGAATATAACTACTATAATACTGCCCCTATGTACAAGAATATACCTACTACAATACTGCCCCCTATGTACAAGAATATAACTACTATAATACTGCCCCTATGTACAAGAATATAACTACTATAATACTGCCCCCTATGTACAAGAATATAACTACTATAATACTGCCCCTATGTACAAGAATATAACCACTATAATACTGCCTCTATGTACAAGACTATAACTACTATAATACTGCCCCCTATGTAAAAGAATATAACTACTATAATACTGCCCCCTATGTACAAGAATATAACTACTATAATACTGCTCCCTATGTACAAGAATATAACTACTATAATACTGCCTCTATGTACAAGAATAGAACTACTATAATACTGCCCCCTATGTACAAGAATAGAACTACTATAATACTGCCCCCTATGTACAAGAATATAACTACTATAATACTGCCCTCTATGTACAAGAATATAACTACTATAATACTGCCCTCTATATACAAAAATATAACTACTATAATACTGCTCTATGTACAAGAATAGAACTACTATAATACTATCCCTGTGTACAATAATAGAACTACTATAATACTATCCCTGTGTACAATAATAGAACTACTATAATACTGCCTCCAATGCACAAGAATAGAACTACTATAATACTGCCCCTATGTACAAGAATAGAACTACTATAATACTGCCTCAATGTACAAGAATAGAACTACTATAATACTGCCCCCTATGTACAAGAATATAACTACTATAATACTGCCCCCTATGTACAAGAATATAACTACTATAATACTGCCCCCTATGTACAAGAATATAACTACTATAATACCGCTCCTATGTACAAGAATATAACTACTATAATACTGCCTCTATGTACAAGAATAGAACTACTATAATACTGCCCCCTATGTACAAGAATATAACTACTATAATGATCTTTTTATTTAAAACTTGCAACAAAATTATTACAATATACTAACTATAAACACATAAGAGTCAACAACGAAAACAGAACATCAGAACAGAAAAGCAGAACAAAATAAACTTCAGACCAACCGCACAGAAGTTGGTACCCGGATTCTCCTCCAGTTTATACTATGTACATTGTTTCTGTTCTTAGTCTTTACACTGTTCCCATTTATAGAGCAGACTCTCAAAACTCATTTAAGTCACTGGTCTTTCTTGCTTTTCCTCCTCCGTCCGCTGCTGTCACCTGCAGAGCCCCATCTTTTGGTGGACACTGATGGCTGAGGTTCCTCTTCCTGAAGGTCATCATCAGAGTTATGTAAAGAGACACATTCTTTTTCCGACTTCTCTGATTCTTCTCCCAGCACTCCATACTGTCCGGAAGTTATGGCCGGCACCGGCTGATACGGGATTTTCTTTGCAAATTCTGCTCGAAAAATCGCCGCAGCAGTTTTATTCTTTCTTTTCACCGCCTGGAACCCCTCTTCATCCACAGAGGGGCGTCTGGACCTTGCGGCTCGGTCGGAGGGTTCTGCAGCCTTACATGACTTCTGTTCAGTTGATTTAGCAACAGGTTTACTGGATATTTTCTTCTTTTCATGAGGTTTCTCTTCAATAGCTGGTGCTTGTAGTACAACAGGGGATATTTCACTTCTTACAGCAAGGATTTTTCCTTTTCCATCAGATGCATTCTCGGTGGCTGGTACTTGTACTGTAGTGGGAGGACCATCCATCTCTCCCTCTGCTGGTACTTGTAGTGCAGCGGGTGAGTTATCAGTCTCTAAAGCAGGGTCACTGGTACTTTGCACTACATTAGTATTAGGACTGTTGGATTCTGGGGCTGTATCTGCTCTTGCGGCGACGTCCTCTTTACCTTCCTCCATGGGCTCTATGCCGATATCATCACCTCCTTTATTATGCTCTGCATGTGGACACTCCCGGAATGTATGCCCTGCTCCTAAGCACAGGTTACAAATGACGGGTCCTCTACAATCGCTTTTTGAATGTCCAAACTCTCCACATAATGAACACTTGACTCGAGAGCAGTTGAAAGCGAGGTGTCTGCCCCCACACCTATGACATAGACGAGGCTGACCAGGGTAATAGCATATTCCTCTCTCTGAGCCTAGATAGAAGGAGTGCGGTAGATGTCTGGTCACACCATTGGCTCGCTCTAATTGGATCTTTACAGTGTATCCACCATTCCAGATTCCCTCCTCATCATAGATTTTTTCTGGATAGTTCATGATCATACATTGCCTACTCAGCCAGTGCTCCAGATCTGCCAGCGCCACCACCTCAGACTGGAACAATATGGTGGCCCTCACCACCTGAGGCTTGGACAGCTGGATCACCTGGAGATACTCCCAGATTGACTGTCCCCTTGTGTCATTATATATACTCCAGAATGCATCCAAGTCATATTGCAGCTTAAAGCTGATGTCGTAGATTCTGCTGGAGGGGATATGGATCAGAGCGTACACCTCAGAGGCTTTAAACTTCATAAAGTCTTTTAGGAGACTCTTCCCGATGTACAGTCTGGAGGGAATGTTCTCTTCTGGCCCTGTGTACTTAATCCTGACAGCGTTTCTCCTCTGTGGTGGAGGGGGAGCTGGCTTTGTGACATTGGAGAATAGTCTGTTGAATTGTGGACGGTCAGCAGAGGGATGAGTGCCTGACCTTTCCTCATCAGCAGGCTTACTGACTCCTGATTGATCTGCAGACACACCTGCGGTGGTTTCACACTGTCCTGCAGACACACCTGCGGTGGTATGAGACTGTCCTGCAGACACACCTGCGGTGGTATGAGACTGTCCTGCATATTGCTGTACACACACCTCTGCGGATGGCTGAGAACCTTCACAAATCTCCACCATATCTACTCCGGACAATGCAGTTGTCTCTTCACTCATTATACTGCACGGTGTTTCATTTACAATGTCAGTACCTGAAGCATACACCAGTTTACTACTTGCATTCATTTCATCAGCACTGCAAACAGAGTCCTTTGCAATTAACCCCTTATTGGCTGTCACATTTTGCTCCTCAGTATTAGCAGCATTTTCAGAGTCTGATAGCTCAGCTCCCATACTCAGTGACCCTCCAGGCGCTGCACCCGCACATCTCAGAGGGGTTCCCTGCTCCACCATACCATACACAACATTATAATCAGTACCTTTTTTCTCAATGACTTCTTTAATCTTCATGTTTTGCACTCTGGCCTCCCTCTTCATATTTTGCACTCTGGCCTCCCTCTTTTTCTCCATTGCCCAGTTTTCTACTTTAGGTATTGCATTTGCTTCTTTGTCTAGTCGCTCCTTTAATATAGCGAGCTCACGTGTGCAATTATCCAGGCACTCACACTTCATCAGCTTTGTCTTTGCATCCGTCTCTATCTTAATCTCTTCTCTTAACTTCAAAATTTGTCTTTCCAGTTTAAATAAACTTTTCTTAGTCACTTTCATACTCAATCCAAATGCTTTACATGATTCAGTAATCTCACCAGCCACCATTTCCTGGTTACCACTTTCTTGATCTCCATGCTGCAAGCCACACTCCAGGCTCTGGGCTCTCCCAGGATCGTCAGCCCAGCTGCACTCACTTCCTCCTGGGTCAGAGGCCATGCCTCCTCCCTACTGGGAGCTCACAAGCACACGTCTATCCTCTCCTATGGACAAGAATAGAACTACTATAATACTGCCCCCTATGTACAAGAATATAACTACTATAATACTGCCCTTTATGTACAAGAATATAACTACTATAATACTGCCCTCTATGTACAAAAATATAACTACTATAATACTGCTCTATGTACAAGAATAGAACTACTATAATACTATCCCTGTGTACAATAATAGAACTACTATAATACTGCCTCCAATGTACAAGAATAGAACTACTATAATACTGCCCCTATGTACAAGAATAGAACTACTATAATACTGCCTCTATGTACAAGAATAGAACTACTATAATACTGCCCCCTATGTACAAGAATATAACTACTATAATACTGCCCCCTATGTACAAGAATATAACTACTATAATACTGCCCCCTATGTACAAGAATATAACTACTATAATACTGCCCTCTATGTACAAGAATATAACTACTATAATACTGCCCTCTATGTACAAAAATATAACTACTATAATACTGCTCTATGTACAAGAATAGAACTACTATAATACTGCCCCTATGTACAAGAATATTACTACTATAATACTGCCCCTATGTACAAGAATATAACTACTATAATACTGCCTCTATGTACAAGAATATAACTACTATAATACTGCCCCTATGTACAAGAATATAACTACTATAATACTGCCCCCTATGTACAAGAATAGAACTACTATAATACTGCCCCTATGTACAAGAATATAACTACTATAATACTGCCTCCTATGTACAAGAATATAACTACTATAATACTGCCTCCTATGTACAAGAATATAAGTACTATAATACTGCCCCCTATGTACAAGAATATAACTACTATAATACTGCCCCTATGTACAAGAATATAACTACTATAATACTGCTCCTATGTACAAGAATATAACTACTATAATACTGCTCCTATGTACAAGAATAGAACTACTATAATACTGCCCCCTATGTACAAGAATAGAACTACTATAATACTGCCCCTATGTACAAGAATAGAACTACTATAATACTGCCCCTATGTACAAGAATAGAACTATAATACTGCCCCTATGTACAAGAATAGAACTACTATAATACTGCCCCTATGTACAAGAATATTACTACTATAATACTGCCCCTATGTACAAGTATATAACTACTATAATACTGCCTCTATGTACAAGAATATAACTACTATAATACTGCCCCTATGTACAAGAATAGAACTACTATAATACTGCCTCCTATGTACAAGAATATAACTACTATAATACTGCCTCCTATGTACAAGAATATAAGTACTATAATACTGCCCCCTATGTACAAGAATATAACTACTATAATACTGCCCCTATGTACAAGAATATAACTACTATAATACTGCTCCTATGTACAAGAATATAACTACTATAATACTGCTCCTATGTACAAGAATAGAACTACTATAATACTGCCCCCTATGTACAAGAATAGAACTACTATAATACTGCCCCTATGTACAAGAATAGAACTACTATAATACTGCCCCTATGTACAAGATAAGAACTACTATAATACTGCCCCTATGTACAAGAATAGAACTATAATACTGCCCCTATGTACAAGAATAGAACTACTATAATACTGCCCCTATGTACAAGAATATTACTACTATAATACTGCCCCTATGTACAAGTATATAACTACTATAATACTGCCTCTATGTACAAGAATATAACTACTATAATACTGCCCCTATGTACAAGAATATACCTACTACAATACTGCCCCCTATGTACAAGAATATAACTACTATAATACTGCCCCTATGTACAAGAATATAACTACTATAATACTGCCCCCTATGTACAAGAATATAACTACTATAATACTGCCCCTATGTACAAGAATATAACCACTATAATACTGCCTCTATGTACAAGACTATAACTACTATAATACTGCCCCCTATGTAAAAGAATATAACTACTATAATACTGCCCCCTATGTACAAGAATATAACTACTATAATACTGCTCCCTATGTACAAGAATATAACTACTATAATACTGCCCCCTATGTACAAGAATATAACTACTATAATACTGCCTCCTATGTACAAGAATATAACTACTATAATACTGCCCCCTATGTAAAAGAATATAACTACTATAATACTGCCCCCTATGTACAAGAATATAACTACTATAATACTGCTCCTATGTACAAGAATATAACTACTATAATACTGCTCCTATGTACAAGAATAGAACTACTATAATACTGCCCCCTATGTACAAGAATAGAACTACTATAATACTGCCCCTATGTACAAGAATAGAACTACTATAATACTGCCCCTATGTACAAGAATAGAACTATAATACTGCCCCTATGTACAAGAATAGAACTACTATAATACTGCCCCTATGTACAAGAATATTACTACTATAATACTGCCCCTATGTACAAGTATATAACTACTATAATACTGCCTCTATGTACAAGAATATAACTACTATAATACTGCCCCTATGTACAAGAATAGAACTACTATAATACTGCCTCCTATGTACAAGAATATAACTACTATAATACTGCCTCCTATGTACAAGAATATAAGTACTATAATACTGCCCCCTATGTACAAGAATATAACTACTATAATACTGCCCCTATGTACAAGAATAGAACTACTATAATACTGCCCCTATGTACAAGAATAGAACTATAATACTGCCCCTATGTACAAGAATAGAACTACTATAATACTGCCCCTATGTACAAGAATATTACTACTATAATACTGCCCCTATGTACAAGTATATAACTACTATAATACTGCCTCTATGTACAAGAATATAACTACTATAATACTGCCCCTATGTACAAGAATATACCTACTACAATACTGCCCCCTATGTACAAGAATATAACTACTATAATACTGCCCCTATGTACAAGAATATAACTACTATAATACTGCCCCCTATGTACAAGAATATAACTACTATAATACTGCCCCTATGTACAAGAATATAACCACTATAATACTGCCTCTATGTACAAGACTATAACTACTATAATACTGCTCCCTATGTACAAGAATATAACTACTATAATACTGCCTCCTATGTACAAGACTATAACTACTATAATACTGCCCCCTATGTACAAGAATATAACTACTATAATACTGCCCCCTATGAACAAGAATATAACTACTATAATACTGCTCCTATGTACAAGAATATAACTACTGTAATACTGCCCCCTATGTACAAGAATATAACTACTGTAATACTGCCCCCTATGAACAAGAATATAACTACTATAATACTGCCCCCTATGAACAAGAATATAACTACTATAATACTGCTGCTATGTACAAGAATATAACTACTATAATACTGCTGCTATGTACAAGAATATAACTACTATAATACTGCCTCCTATGTACAAGAATATAACTACTATAATACTGCCCCCTATGTACAAGAATATAACTACTATAATACTGCTCCTATGTACAAGAATATAACTACTATAATACTGCTCCTATGTACAAGAATATAACTACTATAATACTGCTCCTATGTACAAGAATAGAACTACTATAATACTGCCCCCTATGTACAAGAATAGAACTACTATAATACTGCCCCCTAAGTACAAGAATAGAACTACTATAATACTGCCCCTATGTACAAGAATAGAACTACTATAATAATGCCCCTATGTTCAAGAATATAACTATAATACTGCCCCCTATGTACAAGAATATAACTACTATAATACTGCCTCTATGTACAAGAATATAACTACTATAATACTGCCCCTATGTGCAATAATATACCTACTATAATACTGCCCCCTATGTACAAGAATATAACTACTATAATACTGCCTCCTATGTACAAGAATATAACTACTATAATACTGCCCCATCTACAAGAATATAAGTACTATAATACTGCCTCTATGTACAAGAATATAACTACTGTAATACTGACCCCTATGTACAAGAATATAACTACTATAATACTGCCCCCTATGTACAAGAATATAACTACTATAATACTGACCCCTATGTACAAGAATATAACTACTATAATACTGCCCCCTATGTACAAGAATATAACTACTATAATACTGCCCCCTATGTACAAGAATATAACTACTATAATACTGCCCCCTATGTACAAAAATATAACTACTATAATACTGTCTCCTATGTACAAGAATATAACTACTTTAATACTGCCCCCTATGTACAAGAGTATAACTACTTTAATACTGCCCCCTATGTACAAGAATATAACTACTGTAATACTGCCCCCTATGTACAAGAATATAAGTACTATAATACTGCCTCCTATGTACAAGAATATAACTACTATAATACTGCCCCCTATGTAAAAGAATATAACTACTATAATACTGCCCCCTATGTACAAGAATATAACTACTATAATACTGCTCCCTATGTACAAGAATATAACTACTATAATACTGCCCCCTATGTACAAGAATATAACTACTATAATACTGCCTCCTATGTACAAGAATATAACTACTATAATACTGCCCCCTATGTAAAAGAATATAACTACTATAATACTGCCCCTTATGTACAAGAATATAACTACTATAATACTGCCCCCTATGTACAAGAATATAACTACTATAATACTGCTCCTATGTACAAGAATATAACTACTATAATACTGCCCCCTATGTACAAGTATATAACTACTATAATACTGCCCCCTATGTACAAGAATATAACTACTATAATACTGCCCCCTATGTACAAGAATATAACTACTATAATACTGCCTCCTATGTACAAGAATATAACTACTAAAATACTGCTCCTATATACAAGAATATAACTACTATAATACTGCCCCCTATGTACAAGAATATAACTACTATAATACTGCCCCCTATGTACAAGAATATAACTACTATAATACTGCCTCCTATGTACAAGAATGTAACTACTATAATACTGCCCCTATGTACAAGAATATAACTACTATAATACTGCCCCCTATGTACAAGTATATAACTACTATAATACTGCCCCCTATGTACAAGAATATAACTACTATAATACTGCCCCCTATGTACAAGAATATAACTACTATAATACTGCCTCCTATGTACAAGAATATAACTACTATAATACTGCTCCTATATACAAGAATATAACTACTAAAATACTGCTCCTATATACAAGAATATAACTACTATAATACTGCCCCCTATGTACAAGAATATAACTACTATAATACTGCCCCCTATGTACAAGAATATAACTACTATAATACTGCCCCCTATGTACAAGAATATAACTACTATAATACTGCTCCCTATGTACAAGAATATAACTACTATAATACTGCTCCCTATGTACAAGAATATAACTACTATAATACTGCCCCCTATGTACAAGAATATAACTACTATAATATTGCCCCCTATGTACAAGAATATAACTACTATAATACTGCCCCCTATGTACAAGAATATAACTACTATAATACTGCCCCTATGTACAAGAATATAACTACTATAATACTGCCCCCTATGTACAAGAATATAGCTACTATAATACTGCCTCCTATGTACAAGAATATAACTACTATAATACTGCCCCCTATGTACAAGAATATAGCTACTATAATACTGCCTCCTATGTACAAGAATATAACTACTATAATACTGCCCCCTATGTACAAGAATATAACTACTATAATACTGCCCCCTATGTACAAGAATATAACTACTATAATACTGCTCCCTATGTACAAGAATATAACTATTATAATACTGCCCCCTATGTACAAGAATATAACTACTATAATACTGCCCCCTATGTACAAGAATATAACTACTATAATACTGCTCCCTATGTACAAGAATATAACTATTATAATACTGCCCCCTATGTACAAGAATATAACTACTATAATACTGTCCCCTATGTACAAGAATATAACTACTATAATACTGCTCCCTATGTACAAGAATATAACTACTATAATACTGCTCCTATGTATGAGAATAGAACTACTATAATACTGCCTCCTATGTACAAGAATATAACTACTATAATACTGCCCCCTATGTACAAGAATATAACTACTATAATACTGCTCCCTATGTACAAGAATATAACTACTATAATACTGCTCCCTATGTACAAGAATATAACTACTATAATACTGCTCCCTATGTACAAGAATATAACTATTATAATACTGCCCCCTATGTACAAGAATATAACTACTATAATACTGCCCCCTATGTACAAGAATATAATGTCTGTAATTAGGCTATAGGTGTAATAATACATTTATTCTTAGTTACAAGCTCCTTAGAGCCACATGACATATGACATAAGGTTTGATTACTAATGGAGATGAGCGAACGTACTCGGTAAGGCCGATTTCGCAATCGAGCACCGCGATTGTCGAGTACTTCACTACTCGGGTGAAAAGTACTCGGGTGCGCTGTGGGTGAGCGGGGGGTTGCAGAGGGGAGTGGGGGGGAGAGGGAGAGAGCTCCCACCTGTTTCGTGCTGCTACCCCCCACTCCCCTCTACAACCCCCCGCCCCACAGCGCCCCGAGTACTTTTCACCCGAGTAGTGAAGTACTCGAAAATCGCGGTGCTCGATTGCGAAATCGCCCTTACCGAGTGCGTTCGCTCATCTCTAATTACTAATCTTGATCCTGGCCTCCTCCGTTCATGATGATTTCCACTACTCGTTCTTTGGTTCTCATCTGGATGAAAGGTTAATTATAATGTATAATATTTCCACAAGACGATGCTAATTAGGTCAGAGTGCTGCTGCAGACCAGATCTGGAGGCGCTGACGCCACAGGAGGAGGGGACCGGACAGATCCTCGTCTTCACCTTAGCACAATGAGTTCTGCTCCGGATCGCCTCGCATCCGGCTGCCCAGAAATAATTATGCGCCATTTCCTCCCTGTGTATCTGGTGATTCGCCCGGACGTCCGCAATGCTTCTGATTCTCCTGTTATAGAAGGTAGTTGATCTTTTAATGTGACCCGGCATAAAAACCCCGTAAAACTAGATGGGCGCAGTTACATGCTGGATGTAGACTGCGGGAGCAATAAAAACGCCTTTACAATGTGTTATGAGACAAACTCCGCAGCGCGAGAGGCGAGAGCGCCATGTGGGACGCAGGTCAACACTTGGCGCGACCACTAGGGGGTACCGGGGGTCACAGCGGGCGGCAGGCTTCTCTGTATCCAGGTATTTAGATTAATCGCTGCAGCGCAGAGAACTTTAGGAGGGCGGTTATGTAGTTGCGGACTTTGCACTGATGTGAGAATGGCGCTTAGAGACTGAGGCCGTATTTCCGCAGCCGATATACCCGTGCGTGCTTTGTGCGTTCGTTGCGAGACACACAACTCGCACGAAAATGGAATCCATTATTTTAAATGAGTCCATTTTCATGTACCGATTTTTCTCTCCCAGGGATGCCTCAAGATGGAAAAACTGCCGCACGTCTTATTTACCTGTGAAAACGCCGAAGACTCATCTGTAATTTGGTATGAGTGGGTAAAAAAAATCCCATCCCGCTCGCACAAAACTCAAGCGGGTACAAGCAGGTTGCATGCAGTGCGATTTTTACATTTTTCCTGCTACAATATGCAATTTTGACCTGCGTGAAAATCCGATGTACCGCCATGATGGGTCTTTTTTATCGTAAATAAGAGAGATAGAACAATTCCTCTACAGCGCCACCTATTGGATGGCAGCAATAGGCGTTACATAGTGGAAGCTCCAGGGTCCGCAGCAGCACAGAGAATTTCTGGAGGAGCGTGCGCTGGTTTAGTATCAGTATGGCTGGCTCTACACGGGCGAGCAAATTGTGCGATTTTTGCTAAGAACACAGAATTATGAGACCAATCATTTTTAATTGTTCACTTCACATTTGCGATGCTGTGAGGAAAAAAAAATCGTGCACACTGGCGAGGGCGACATCGGCCGTGATTCACTGATCTCGCTCTCGCAATCCTTCTGAAAACCCCTGGATGCGAGGCGTTTGCACATGGAAAAAGCCTTGCATCTCTGTGGGGTTCTCTTCATCCCCGTCGCGGCTCCCACAACCGCGGCAGGAGATCACGCAGTATCGCAGGAGCGAAAACATCGCGAATGAGAATGAAACCATTGAAAATCATTGGCTTCATAATCATGCGTTTTCAGTCAGTCTCACATCACGCAAAAATCGTGCAATTTTCTCACCGGCGTGAAGGAGTCCTGCGGCCGCTCTCACACGCTTGGCTTTTTACCGCAATTGATTCTAATGTGCCTTCACAGACCTGCGCTCGAACGCGCCATTTCTAACAACGCAATTTTCAAGTGCTGTCTGTTCAATTTTTGTGCAATTTCACGGTGTTTGACGTACTTCATCACCCATTATGGGGTACGTTAAAAAGCGCGGTCAAATGCTGTACCATGTGTTCAAAAACATTGCTCGAAACCGAGGTAAAATTCTTGCTATTCCAAGCGGCATATTCTGAACACAGGTGTGGGAGTGGCCTAAGTGATTCAGGTAGGTATGGTAGGGCTGTATGTAGCAAGTGCTGGCTATCAATGGAGACAAGTGGAAGGACAGACATAGTTACAGACAGACATGGGTCCCCGAGCAGCACAGAGTATTTCAGGAGGTGTGGGTCCTGCTGCTGTAAGAAGCAATGGCCTGTCTACATCTAGGATGGGTTGTATGTGACAGGGTACAGCGTTACAGAATGAGTAGAGGAAAGCCAAAAAGTGGCCAATCCAACACTGACAGTTGCATATTGGAGTAAGCGGGCAGCACAAGGAGACAGCGGGGGCAGAGCCTAGGAGACAGCGGGGGCAGAGCCTAGGAGACAGCGGGGGCAGAGCCTAGGAGACAGCGGGGGCAGAGCCTAGGAGACAGCGGGGGCAGAGCCTAGGAGACAGCGGGGGCAGAGCCTAGGAGACAGCGGGGGTAGAGTAGTTCACTTGTCACAGTGGCTCTACTGTCTTTCACCCAGAGGGTAACCGGGGACACGTCCAAGGGGCGCGGACAGACTATATTAAATAGGGAAACCCATGAGTGGATTACCTGAGTCCTTATTGTCACACGTGATGCCACCATTCCTTCTTCTGCGGTGATATCATGGGGAATAAATAAGAGTCCACACACGGAGTAGAATTCAAAAGGCCAAACCGGGAACAGTCGGTGAAGCCGTTTACTGAGAAACTTGAATAAACACTTCCATAACAGTCCTCTTTACATCCAATGGCAAAATAGTGATGGTTGAGAACATGTGAAGCGACAGGGAGGAAACATGGGAGAAACAGGGTGACTTACACGGGTCTAGTCATCTGTGGTTCTCTGGTCCAGGACACCGACTCTTGAGAAACTCCACCAACAGTCTACCGGTCTGCTCTCACAGGTCTTGCAAAACTTTTCACCTCACACCGCACGGCGGGCAAACTCCACTTGTACCCCACAGAAACAGGAAAAGGGAATGAAGGGATTCGCAGCATTAAAGGGGTATCCGCTCAGCCTCTTCCATCTCTTCTTGTATTCAGACTAAAGGTATCTGGGTACAGGCCAGGTTCTCTTTCTCTCTCCCAGAAACCAAAGAAAAGACCGATTAAACACAATGTACCCCTTTTGGTTACTATACAAAGCTTAACCCATCTAAGTGTACTTTTGACTACTTGAGACGTCACTTTCTATATACAGTGTAATTCTATGACAGGATGTAAGGAATATTTGTATTGCCATACCGTTTTGAGAAAACTTGTTAGGCGGGACGGAATCCAGGTTGCACTAACATAAGCTATGGGGCACATATATAACTCTTCTCCCCAAAGACAAAAGTGAGAGAATACATCACTGTGACTACATATAAAATGGAAAAGGGTGATTGCAGGCAAAAATGAAGGGTAAGTGGAATGACCATCACCTCCCAAAGATCTCATGCGGGGTGGTAACCTGAGGTATATACCGCCAGCCCAGCTTGACTGAAGAGAAAAATATTAACAAGGCTGTGATTTCCTGAAACAAATGAAATCACAGACTGACACTGGAGCGCCTGGTAATTAGTAGGGTAGCGTCTAGACTGGATGTCTTGCATACTTCAAACATACTTTAAGCAGGCATACACATTCCTAAGGGCAATCAAAATTGCACATTCCTTTAAAGTTATTTTATTTGCATCATTTTCTATTGTTCATGCAAAGTTTATATACAACGTTAATGTTTAAAGTCTTTTACGATGATGATGAAAAAACAAAGTCCAGAAATATGCAAAAAAAAAAAAGTCTCACAACCACGGGAGTCTCTTTTTCAAATAAATTTAGCAAAATAAAGTTCTAACAGCAAAAGGCTGTCTGTGTGGGAGTATCTTAACACCAAGTGACTACTTGATGAGTAGCAGTAGGCTCCTCAGCTTCTGACTCTGTGGTGAGTCCAGTGGGCGTACGGTAGGATGACCATGACTCAATCCCCATAGACGAACACAGCGAAGGGCTCTTACAGAAAGAGTCTTACCTCTTCGTCCTCATTGTCCTTAGGATCTAATGTGGGTTGCAAGGGCATAAAACAGTTTACCTCCGACTGCCACCATATAACAGTCCAGTTGGATACGGTGCCGCAGTCAGGGTCCTGGGTAGGAGTGTAGACCAGAGGGGGTCCACTAAGAGGATGGCGCAGTCCTGCCATTGGTGCCAGTTGCGTCCGAGCATAGAAATAAAGTTGGACTTCTGGGTCCTCAAACTCTCGTATATGGGGACGCAAGCCAGGTAAAATGGAAGCTCGGGCCTCTGCATTACTACAGTGGATTACAATCCAGGGCACAAAGCATAGTTCCGCTCGATGTTGAAAGATGCTTGTGCCTTGGGCAGACGTGGATTCCGCCTCAGAGAAATAGAAGTTGGAGGAGACCTTTTACTCGTAGGTCTCATGTTTCCAGGCCTGATGAGAGACTTCTTGGGAGGCTCCAGTCAGTGCTCACTCAGCAGCGGGGAAAAAGGTACTGGCAGCAGCTTCGCCAAGTCTTGTAGCTCCGGCTCGTTGCCCCAATAAAAGCGGGGACATGTAGGAGGATAACCGGCTGGCACTTCTATGACGATCCCTGCAGCCATGTCTTCAGAGAGAGAAGTTGCTCTGTGCTGCAGAGAGAAGTCCAGCGGTTCACTAGCGTCAGAGGAAGTCTCCTCCTCTGGGCGGTCTCCTGTTGCAGATTGATGCTCTGCGGTGGGGGCGGCCCCTGCTACTTTTTCTCCAGCAATGGCGGGAAGTTTGTGGTGGGAACTTTTTTGCAGGCTCTGCAGCCGTGGATGAAGAAGGCTGAGCCCCATTTTGTAACTCTACTCCTTCAGTTTCTTGAACAGTTAGGACACGTAGGTCAGGCAATATTGCAGGGTCCCGTAACTCTACAAGTCCTTGCCTCAGGGCATAGCGCATCCTGGCAACATACACATCAGGTGTAGAAAAAGAATCCCCTTGACTCTGCATTACTTTTTCTTCTCTGTGGGAACATAGTCTTGTCCTCCTTATAACACTTCAGCAGGCTCAGCGAACTGGAAATATAGGAATTTAGACACTCCAGATACGGGCATAGCAAATTTTTTTTCCTCCGATCTGGGAAGGTAATGGCGGAGGCGTCCTCACTCCAACCAAGTGTGTACAGGCACAGAAGGAACTTATGTTCTTCGTGACACCAAGATATAGCTCCGCCCTGCAGCATCCGAGTAGCGGACCCCAACCTAGGAGACAGCGGGGTAGAGTAATTCACTTGTCACAGTGACTCTACCGTCTCCCACCCAGAGGGTAACCAGGGACACATCCAAGGAGCACGGGCAGACTATATTAAACTGTCACTCGTGACACCACCATTCCTTCCACCACGGTGATCTCTCCGGGGAGTAAAAAAGAGTCCACACATGGGGTAGAATTCAATAGGCCAAACTGGGAACGGTCGGTGAAGCCGTTCACTGAGGAACTTGAATAAACCCTTCTATAACAGTCCTCTTTACATCCACCAGTAAAATAGTGAGGATTCAGAACAAGTGAAGAGACAGGGAGGAAACACGGGAGAAACAGGGTGACTTACACAGGTCTAGTCATCTGTGGTTCCCTGGTCCCGGACACCGACTCTTGAGAAACTCCACCAACAGTCTACCGGTCCGCTCTCACAGATCCTTGCAACCTTTTCGCCTCACACCATATGGCGGGCAAACTCCACTTATACCCCACAGAAAAAGGGGAAGGAGAAGAAGGGGTTTGCGGCAGTAGAGGGGTATGCGCTCAGCCTCTTCCATCTCTTCTTGTACTCAGACTGAAGGTGTCGGAGTACAGGCCCAGTCCTAGCTCACTGTACACGGAATCCTCTCTCCGCAAACTAAACTCAACAACAACCACTTTCATCCACATATATATAAAAAACAAGGTCACATGACATACAAATAGATACTTTCTCAGACATAACCCAGACAGTAACCCATTCAGTGCTGCAAAGGTACAATACACATCATATTCATACACAGAAGACAGTGGAAAAACAAAGAAACACAAGACTACATAGACCATCCAGAAACTTCCAGAACACATGTTGACATTAACTTCTGTACACTCCATATATATGTTTTGTTATATACGCAGTAGCTTGGGACTTGCAGACAGCAGCCTCGTCTCTTGAGATCCGCAGCTTCAGAGTTCGACAAACAATATAAAATGTTACTTTAGGTTAGCGGGAACGGTGTTCAGAAGGAACCTTGTGACTCCTCGTTCCCGTACGGCTGTGGGGTCAGAGAACATATCAGCGCCTCTTCTGTTATACTTTAGTAAATGGCGGCTCAGTAATGATGTGTTTTGAGCCGTGGGCCCTGAACGCCCTCGTTGCGGCTCTGATTTATGCGCGTTCCCCGATACGGAGAGCGGTGAGGCTGGAGGAACGTGGAGTCATTTCTCTAAATTGCACTGTTGTGTTTTCCTCCTCATTGTTATTCACCTGAAACGTGTAAAAAGTTACCCGCTCCGCCATCTGACAGCTCTCTCCGGATTGAAGTGCTGCATATTTGTGCTACAAGATATTGAAAAATTGCTGGCGGGCAGAAGACGGTGTGCAAAACAATTTCTGCGGCTCTATCGCTTCCTATTTTTGTTCTATGTCTAAAGGTTAACACTATGGAAGGGCTGGACTGTGTCAGAATGATGCACGCTCCCAAACTACTGAGCGTAACGACCAGTCGTAAGGCCAGCATATATACTGAGCCATGTAATCTATACTGGCAGGATATCATGCCATGTGACCTATATAGCCAGCATATATACTGCGCCATGTAATCTATACTGGCAGGATATCACACCATGTGACCTATATAGCTAGCATATATACTGAGCCATGTAATCTATACTGGCAGGATTTGATGCCATGTGACATATATAGCCAGCATATATACTGTGCCATGTAATCTATACTGGCAGGATATCATGCCATGTGACATATATAGCCAGCATATGTACTGTGCCATGTAATCTATACTGGCAGGATATCATACCATGTGACCTACATAGCCAGCATACATACTGCACCGTGTAATCTATACCGACAGGATATCATGCCATGTCACCTACATAGCCAGAATATATACTGCACCGTGTAATCTATACTGGCAGGATATCATGCCATGTGACCTACATAGCTAGCATATATACTGCACCGTGTGATCTATATCAGCAGGATATCATGCCATGTGACCTATATAGCCAGCATATATACTGTGCCGTGTAATCTATACCGGCAGGATATCATGTCATGTGACCTACCATATATAGCCAGGATATGCCAGGGTTATTTAGAAAGAAGGAGCAGATTTGGGGATTTAATTACTAACAAACTACATAACCCGCGGACACGATCCTCACATCGCTGAAAGGAGGAAGGTTCAAAGTTTTTTAGGACTTACCGGTAAGTTCCATTTTCTGCCACGCCGCAGCTCTGCTTGTTTATAGGAAAATGCCGACATCACAGGAGAAAACGTTTTATGTGCTTGAGTTTGAGAAGTGTGAATCTATTGTTGAAGTGCAAAGTGAATTCTGGCTTAGATTCTAAAAACAGACGGCTTGTCACAAGCAAATATACGAGCGGCACAGAACAATGGTTGAGTTTGATTGCACATGCAAACAGAAAAGCACTGGTGACCCCCACACGTCTCATGGAAATGGACCTTACTGGTATGTCATAAAAACATACTGTACCATTCAGCAGATACAGCCAGGATTTATACTATGCACAGTAATTCTTACAGCCAGGATCTCTATATGGTACCATGTGCTATATACAGGCAAGTTCTACACTGTACCACGTAGTGTATGCAGCCAGGATCTATATTGTACTATGTAATATATGCAGTGTCCGAGCGAGGCGCGCCAATGTGGGGAAGACCACGGGCAAAACAAGATGGATGTCACGGTGGCTATGTGATCTCTCCCTACAATGGCGGCGGAGGCCTGGCTTGGTCGCGCACAGTGGCAAAAGGGGTTGCTACAGTTAGCAATTATTAACGGTGGTTTGTCACGTGACGCCAGTACCTCTTCTCTGAGGGACTCAAAGAGTCAATGGACAAGTAATTGACGCAAGTCCTGGTAGCTTTGATTTGCAAACTGGAGGTACTCAGTTTACTTCAGCTTTTGTAACACTTGACAAGACAACAAGTACAGTTCATCAATGTGCAGTGGTATTGCTTTGCATTAAATTACATTGCTCCAAGTTTTCGTTTAGTACTTCATTGAACTTCAATGCTCCTCCTTCACTTCCTGTCTTCTCTCCCGCAGTTTCTCTCCAAACTCCTCCCAACATCCTGCCTCATCTTGCTCATGTACCTGCTCTTGGCTCTGGCCCTTCCCCATATACCAATCAGGAATAGAATGACAAGCAGCCAATCAGCAGCCAGCTGTTGCCAAGTAGTTAGCTAAAGCTTGTGAAGAAAGGGGAAAGATGGGATCTTTCCAACGTAAATCACCCTATATATGGCCAGGATTTATACTGTACCACGTAGTACATACAGCCAGGATCTATATTGTACCATGTAGTACATACAGCCAGGATCTATATTGTACCATGTTGTATATACAGCCAGGTTCTATACTGTACCATGTAGTAGATGAAGCCAGTATCTATATTGTACCATGTAGTATATACAGCCAGGAGCTATACTGGACCATGTAGTACAAGCACCCAGGATCTATACTGTACCATGTAGTACATACAGCCAAGATCCATACTGTACCATGTAGTACAAGCAGCCAGGATCTATACTGTACCATGTAGTACAAGCAGCCAGGATCTATACTGTACCATGTAGTATATGCAGCCAGGTTCTATACTGTACCATGTAGTATATAAAGACATGATCTATACTGTACCATGTAGTACAAGCAGGCAGGATTTATACTGTACCATGTAGTACATACGGCCAGGACCTATACTGTACCATGTAGTACAAGCACCCAGGATCCATACTGTACCATGTAGTACATACAGCCGGGATCTATACTGTACCATGTAGTATATACAGCCAGGATCTATACTGTACCATGTAGTACAAGCAGCCAAGATCTATACTGTACCATGTAGTATATAAAAACATGATCTATACTGTACCATGTAGTATATATGGCCAGGATCTATACTGTACCATGTAGTATATACAGCCAGGATCTATACTGTACCATGTAGTATATGCAGCCAGGATCTATACTGTACCATGTAGTACAAGCAGCCAGGATCTATACTGTACCATGTAGTATATGCAGCCAGGTTCTATACTGTACCATGTAGTATATAAAGACAGGATCTATACTGTACCATGTAGTACAAGCAGGCAGGACCTATACTGTACCATGTAGTACATACGGCCAGGACCTATACTGTACCATGTAGTACAAGCACCCAGGATCCATACTGTAGCATGTAGTACATACAGCCGGGATCTATACTGTACCATGTAGTATATACAGCCAGGATCTATACTGTACCATGTAGTACAAGCAGCTAAGATCTATACTGTACCATGTAGTATATAAAAACATGATCTATACTGTACCATGTAGTATATATGGCCAGGATCTATACTGTACCATGTAGTACATACAGCCAGGATCTATACTGTACCGTGTAGTTCATACAGCCAGGATCTATACCGTACCATGTAGTATATCTGGCCAGGATCTATACTGTGCCATGTAGTATATACAGGCAGGATCTATACTGTACCATGTAGTACAAGCAGCCAGGATCTATACTGTACCATGTAGTATATAAAAACATGATCTATACTGTACCATGTAGTATATACAGCCAGGACCTATATTGTACCATGTAGTATATACAGCCAGGACCTATATTGTACCATGTAGTATATACAGCCAGGATCTATACTGTACCATGTAGTACATACAGCCAGGATCTATACTGTACCATGTAGTTCATACAGCCAGGATCTATACTGTACCATGTAGTACAAGCAGCCAGGATCTATACTGTACCATGTAGTATATAAAAACATGATCTATACTGTACCATGTAGTATATACAGCCAGGACCTATATTGTACCATGTAGTATATACAGCCAGGATCTATACTGTACCGTGTAGTACATACAGCCAGGATCTATACTGTACCATGTAGTTCATACAGCCAGGATCTATACTGCACCATGTAGTATATATGGCCAGGATCTATACTGTATCACGTCGCTGCTGATATATATTATACGGCTGCACATTTCATCTGGCAGCTGCTTGCAGAGTGTGTGAATACTCTGAGGACGTGTTTAGGTAAAAATATTTTTAACTCTCGGGATACAATTTTAGCTCTTGTATTTCAGATGTTTTCTCGGAGGCACAGCAGACTTTATCCCAGCCTGCCGGAACCGCTGCGTGGTCTGGGACCTCATACCAGTACATAACCGCGCCGCGGGCTCTTGGGGATGTGGGTGCTCCCTTGTGGTGGGCACACATTGGACATAAGGGGGTCTCGTGGTCTCTGGATTCTCAGCAGCTGTCTGACCTACATACCTCTGCAATATACGGGACAGTTTGATGTTCTCCTGGGAAAACCTATCTCCGCACCCCGGCATTCATATCCGGTTCTGCCTCATATCCTGCGCAGTTGTGCAACGATTAATAGCTCGGTTATCTGTGCCGTCGTTTACACAAATATTTCCAGTAATGCAAACTACAAGGTTCTCTCCCCCTACAAATATAATATACCGCTGAATGTGCCATGAGTGTCTGACGAGGCATCGCGGTGGAGGGAGGCAGCACAAGTACCAGGATACAGAGCGGAAAACAAAGTTACAGAAATGGAATATTTTATTAAAATTACTATATCGTAAGGAGGAAAACAGTTTCCGTGAGGCTAGTGTCACATGAGCGAGTGCGATATGGGGCCGAGAAACTCGCCTGATATGGCGCTCATCATCATTTGTTTAAACTGCAATTTTCAGTCAAAAACGTCTCATATCTCTTCTGTAAAGTTCCGATCCCCTCGCACGAGTTTCATGGGCGCTGGAGGATCGGAAGTGTTTTATTGATTTCAATAGAATCCTTGCATGCACATCGCAGAGAGAGCCATGTGATGTATTTAAAGGGGTTGTCCCGCGCCGAAACGGGTTTTTTTTTTT
The DNA here is from genome assembly GCF_035609145.1 of Eleutherodactylus coqui. Classification (NCBI taxonomy): domain Eukaryota; kingdom Metazoa; phylum Chordata; class Amphibia; order Anura; family Eleutherodactylidae; genus Eleutherodactylus; species Eleutherodactylus coqui. The sequence goes on along the minus strand of NC_089846.1, from coordinate 11,709,578 downwards.
ATTCAATAGGCCCCCCGTTCCGCGCGAGACAAACCCAAGGGATGGGTTAAAAAAAAAAAAAAGTTTATTGCTTACCCGAATCCCCGCGCTGCGGCGACTTCTTTCTTCCTTTACCAAGATGGCCGCCGGGATCTTCACCCACGATGCACCGCGGGTCTTCTCCCATGGTGCACCGTGGGCTCTGTGCGGTCCATTGCCGATTCCAGCCTCCTGATTGGCTGGAATCGGCACACGTGACGGGGCGGAGCTACAAGGACCAGCTCTCCGGCACGAGCGGCCCCATTCACCAGGGAGAAGACCGGACTGCGCAAGCGCGTCTAAAAACGCCAGAAGACAGCGAATTTAGACGGATCCATGGCGACGGGGATGCTAGCAACGGAGGAGGGAAGTGAATAACTTCTGTATGGCTCATAATTAATGCACGATGTACATTACAAAGTGCATTAATATGGCCATACAGAAGTGCTGAACCCCACTTGATTTCACGAGACAACCCCTTTAAGGGAGCATTGCAATAAACTTTAATGGCGCGTTACTTACTTTGTAAGTAGTTTTTGTACTCCAGAAACTTCGTTTTTGTGGCTGCCACAATAATATTGCATTTACAAATTCTAATATTTATCCACTCTATTCGTATTTCTTTGTTCGTGTGCATTAACTGCACAATAGGATATGAAAGCAATTGTCTGTCCGTTCCATTAGTTTGATAAACAATATATATTTTTTCCCTATTTTCAGAAAACCAGAAGTCAGTAAGGTCTTGAGGACCTCCAGATTCTGATAGAACATTGTACTGGATAGTATTTTCTCCAGCAGGTTTCAGGGTATTCTGTAGCTTCCAAGTTAGACACAAGCTATAAGTCTCAAGTCTAAACTGGATCTGGGCGTACCCTCACTTTATTGAAACACATAATACCTGCCCTCTATGGGCGTATAACACATTACATCACTAACATATAGAATTCTCCCCACCCCCTCCCCACCTCTCTCCCAAGTCCAGTGTATGAGCCAGTCTTTGCCCCCCTCAACATGTGATTAGGCAAAAGTAGTTTCTTTGTCTCAGAAGTTGAGAGTGGGGGAAGGGCAGGGAAGACGCCCAACGTGGATACAAGTAATACAGTATAGGAATGTGACTTTAACTCTTAGAGGCTGCAGAGGAGCTTTATATTAGGCTAACTTTATAGAACACACATCTTTCACCATGCCATTGTCCAGCAATTACCATAATGAAATTATGGCTCAATGCCCAATCACAGCCCTTCATTGACTGTCTCAGCCAATCAGAGTTTGCCGGCGCTGTTTGGCTGAGACAGTCAATGAAGGGCTGTGATTGGGCATCGAGCGCGCCGACAACCAATCACAGTACTCTATTGCTGGAGGCGGGGTTCTCAAACCTGGCCTACGGCAATAGACTTGGAAGTGCTGGGGAAGCCCGGATCAGCGACAGAGACCAGTGGCCGCGACCCCAACTGCAGCGGCTAGGTGAGTATTACTTTTTTTTTTCTTTTCAGAATCCTTGGCTGCGTTTTCAACCAAGCTGAAAACGGAGCCAAAACGCTGGCATAAAGTATGCCAGCACTGCTGAAACAGGGTGGAATCTGCAGTAAACGCAGCGTTGAAAAATGCTGCTTTTCTGCAAATGCCCTGTGTGAGGGAGGCCTAAAGCAGTATTAGACCATAATGGTAACAAGTATCCTTCTCTTCCCTTTGCCCATTCAGTTCAACTTAAAGAAGACGACAAAAAATGTGAAGAGATGGCTAAATGCATTGAAATATGAGAAATACGGTTGGGAAGTTATCGGAGACTTCGAAATGGTTACATTCCTGATGGGCCTTCAAGGAGGGTCTTCTAAGTCTCCATGCTATCCTGTCTTTAGGATAGCAGAGATACTAGAGCAGACCACCACAGACAATATTGGCCTGAACGTATGGGGTTTTATGTGGGAAAGAATAACATTAAATGGGAGCCACTTCTAGACCCTCGAAAGGTACTAATGCCACCTTTGCACATTAAGCTAGGCTTCATGAATTTGTCACCGCTTTGGACAAGGGATTAGCGGCTTTCAAGTATTTACAAGATCTTTTCATGAAGCTTTCAGGAGCAAAAGTTAAAGCTGGTGTTTTTGTTAGACTTCAAATCAAGAAGGTTATTGAGTGTCAAGAGTTTCCCAACCGTCTCAAAGAACAGGAAACGCTTTGTTAAGGTAGTTAAAGGCTTCCTTGGAAATCATAAAGCTGAAAACTAGGTTGAATTGGTTGAGACTCTGGTGAAAAACTATAGCAAAATGGGCTGCAGGATGTCTTTAAGAGTAGATATCCTTAATGCCAACCTTGGTAGAGTTAAAGGGGTTGTCCCGCGCCGAAACGGGTTTTTTTTTTTTTCAACCCCCCCGTTCGGCGCGAGACAACCCCGATGCAGGGACGTAAAAAAAAACCGCTCAGCGCTTACCTTAATCCCCGCGCTCCGGTGACTTCTATACTTACCGGTGAAGATGGCCGCCGGGATCCTCTTCCTCCGTGGACCGCAGCTCTTCTGTGCGGTCCATTGCCGATTCCAGCCTCCTGATTGGCTGGAATCGGCACGTGACGGGGCGGAGCTACACGGAGCTACACTGAGCCCCATTGAAGAAAGCAGAAGACCCGGACTGCGCAAGCGCGTCTAATTTGGCCATTCGACCATTTTAGACGGCGAAAATTAGGCGGGCTCCATGGAGACGAGGACGCCAGCAGCGGAGCAGGTAAGTGAAAAACTTTTTATAACTTCTGTATGGCTCATAATTAATGCACAATGTACATTACAAAGTGCATTATTATGGCCATACAGAAGTGTATAGACCCACTTGCTGCCGCGGGACAACCCCTTTAACATATATGCCTATTCAGAGGAGCAAGGAGGGCGCTTTCATCAAGATATCCTACAATTTGAACATCACTACCAGGGGAACTACAATGGAAACATGATGGGGGACTACATTTGGGGACTGATCCGTGAAAGCGATCTGACATACCATCGCAAATATTGCAAAACTACACATTTCTAGGTTCCTTTTCATCCATTTGTAGCATTTTGGTTAAAATATATGGTTGGTTTGATATATAATGGTGTTTTTTATCCTTCTATTACCTAAAACCCAAAAGCCTGTAATTTTCCTTAATGAAAATATGCCATTTTTAACCTTTCAAAAAACCCAAAGTATTTGCAGTTTAATAAACGTTTTAGATGTTTTTATGATAGAACCAGCTAGGAAATTACTTTTATAACCCAGGAACAAAAATTGTGTTACATAGTGACTTTGTTCAAAGATATTTCCCTGTATAGAAGTCAGGCTCACAGGCCTGTAGTTTCCTGGATCCACCTCCGTTTATACAGTGCAGGCGTGAAAACATAAAAACGCCATCGCCGTATATCGACTCGTGTGAAAGAACCCTCATAGCAAGGTTCTCACGTGTATTAACCCCTTGCCTGACTTCGTCATCAGGCATGCGTTCGGGAGGAAAATATTTAATTAGTCTCCAATGCATGCCTGACAATGCGCGAGAGGGTCTTGGGCCCCATTGAAATCAATGGGTGATGATCATTATTCGCTGCCACTGCTGTACCAGCAGTGGAAGAGGATTCCTTCATCCTCGCTGCAGTCCCCTCATCGCTGAACACTGACAGTGCTGTCACAGTGTTCACTGAGGAGGGGACACACCACGGTGTTGCAGCCGTTCTGAGGCCTGCACCTTGCTTGCAGGCCAGACCAGATTTTGGGCGTGCCCTTGCTTTTCCGGGAGCTGAGGGGTGTGGTAGCTGCAGGAGTAATGTCAATCAGCACCTGGTGCTGAGTAGCCTGGCTCCTACTTAAACAGTGCCAGCATTATCTCCTGTGCTGGTCAATTACTTCAGTTGCCTTTGGACAGCGACGGAGGAACACACCTTGGCTGAAGCTCTCCATGCTAGCTAAGTGCTTTTCTGTTTCATTTGGTTTTCTGTTTTGCCTTTCTTTTGTGCTAGGGCTCCCTGATAGGGATTTGTCAGTGGCCTAGGCATGTGTGCGGGCTCGCACTTGTCAGAGCGATCGATCCGCCGAGTATGCAGGGCCCCCTCCGGGGTTAGGGGACTATAGGGAGAGAATTCCCCTTAGTTTTATGTTTCCTTTGCACAGTTTGTGCCTTTTGTTTGTGTTATTGTGGTTGCACGTCCGGAGGACGCAACACACGGGAATGATTTTCGGGGGAAGGCTTGAAATATAAGCCCTTCCCTGAAAATCATCCCAAAAGGCTGTAAAGAATTAAAAAAAACATAAATACCTGTCCACCGCTGTCGGGGTCCAGCAGGTCTTGCCTCGTGTCACCCCGGCTCTGCACTAAAGATCTTTCAGCTGGCGGGGATTTAAAAATCCCCGCAGGCTGAAAGCGCTATCTCTGAATTACTGAGTGCTCAGCCAATCATAGGCAGGCCTCCGTTATTTCTTGAGAGACAGCTGAGCGCGGCCTGTGATTGGTCACAGCGCTCAGCCAATCACAGACAGCACTCAGTCCATTCATAGAAGTCAATGAATGCACCGCGTGCTGCCTGTGATTGGCTGAGCACTGTGACCAATCACAGGCAGCACTCAACTGTCACTCAAGGAAGGGCTGAGGGCTGCCTGTGATTGATTGAGCATTCAGCCAATCAGAGACAGTGATTTAAAATCCCCGCCGGCTGAAAGATCTTCAGTGCAGAGCTGGGGAGACATGCTGTAAGACCCGCAGGACCCTGACAGCAGCAGACAGGTGAGTATATATATTTTTTTATTTTTAACACAAGCTAGGGAGGATTTTAGGGTGAGGAGAGGTCAGTACACAAGCTAGCCGGGGATGCTGGGGGAGTCAGGGAGCCAAGCGGCAAGACCCACTGGACCTCGACAATGGCGGAGAGGCGTGTGTATATATATTTTTATTTTTAACACAAGCTGGAGATGATTTTTAGAGTACCATTTGGAGAGGTGAGTATAATTTTTTTTTTTTACACCAGATAGGGATGATTTTCAGGGAAGGGCTTATATTTCGAGCACTTCCCCAAAAATCACTACTGGGATTGCCTGCAACCCATGGCATCCTATCTCCTAAACTACACTAAATATTATTTTTTAAAACCTTACACTCCCAAGTACAGAAAAAAACATAGAACTTAAATTGCTAATAAAAAAGTGACGTTTTTAAGCCCGTAAAAAGCGAAAAAAGCGTCACTTTAAGTGGTCAGTTAGCTGTATACTTTTACCTGGTCTTTCTCCTCCCAAGTCACAAGTCCTGGATTTCTTTGGTTAGATAAGTTTATAGAACGTTACGTGTAGTGCGTGCACTGCTCATTGTTTTACGAGGCTTTCCTCACTTACTGTACTGATGCAGGAGTACTCCTGATCCCGTTCCAGCCTTGCTCTTGGCACTCTCCCATGCATGCAATCTCCACAGAAGACGTTCCTGAAAACAACATTTCTTTCCCTGCAGAGGGGGCAATTGGTTCCACCGATCTTCTACTCTTTTTTTAATTGCAGCAGCTGCTCTTCTTTTAAGACGAACCCTAGAAGCTTCTCTTCAGTTATAACTCTTGCAGTTCTTCTCTGGTCCACACAGCAAAACCACCCAAATTGGTCCAAGTTGCAACACCCCAGAGGGTTGACCCTGGGCACCTGGTTAACGTGAAGAGCTGGGAGGGATAAGTGCTGTCTCTTCACAGTGGCACTTACCAGGCTCTGGTCCCAGAGGGATGACACAAAGCGATCGCAGGCCAGCTTTGACACTCCTTTGGCAGGGAGTGCCAATAAAGGGGATGTGGGGAGTAGTATGCATCACTCGTGACGCCACCATTCCCCCACACCGGTATTCTATGCGGCGGAGTAATGAACACAGAGACTTATGTATAGTAACTCGGGTCCCTAGGAACGGTTAGGGCCCGGTATAACCTTTACTTGAATATCAACTAGTATAACAGGTAATGCAGGTACAATTCACTTTAAGACATTTACAGGCTACAGCTTAGGGGTAGGGAGGATACACAGGATAAGTATGGCCCTACAGTCCATGTTATCTGTATGTCACCAGTCCTGGATTGGGAGCACTCCAGAGGAGGAAGGGGGTTAGGGGTCATTCCGCATACACTCTGACAAGAACAATTATTCAAGGAAGGCTTAGCCAATATACACCCCGCACAGCAGACGTGTGGGTGTCTCACTAGAGTACCTCTGTGCGGTGATCCTAATGCCTGGACAGCCGCACAGGAAAAGCCCGTGATTTGAACAAGTACCTGTTTTAGAAACTGGGGTTGCTCTCTCTTTCTATTGTTGGGACTCACTCCTCACATCCACACTCCAAACGCTACAGGATGTCGCTCCTCCTCTTCCATCTTCACGTACATGGAAGCTAAAGGTGCTCCATGTGGCTCTGTGTTAGCACTCTCTTGGGTCGCTGAACAAGATTACACTCACAGGTTGTAGATAGAACTCCTTTCCTGCTCTCAGACACTCTTATTTATACCTTCACTTATACCACATGACACCATAGAATAGACACATTCAGCAGACAGAGCTGACAAGCAATGATTTTATTAACGTTAACCCTTCAGACGCTGCAGCTGTGCAGCACACATACAGAAAATGACATGACAGCTTTGCACAGTGCATCCACATAAGACAATACAAGTATGACATTTATGGAGGGGACCAGGATGGTGTTCTGGGCCACTACAGATTCCTCCTACTTAAGAATGAAGCCGTCCCCGGTGCCTCTAAAACAGAGTGTATACTGTACATCCAGAGTAATTAATAGTTTCATTTATAAAACCAACTATTAAAACAAAATATACATTGAGCTCCATGTTTTTTTCAAATCAGGAGAATGACATACATGGTCAGTAAAAAAAAACTGATGAAAATGGAATCCATCTACATATGACGAAAACAATGTTGAAACTATATAATTGCCTGTAAGAGAAATTGGGTAAAACCCGACCCAGTAGATCCAGTGCTTCATAATAGCCGTGCATATTCCGGGGGAGTAAAAAGGTTTTATGAATGAAAGTGACTGATGAAACGCCTACTGCGCTCCATCAAGATAGCGGATACCGTATATGGCTACTACAGCGCATGTTCCATTGTAGTAAGAACTATTTTATGAATGAAAGAAATCAAATAGAACACACATTGCGTTCCACTATGAAAGAAAGGGACGTATTTAGTCACCTGCGTGGGAAGTACCTCCCACAAAAGTGACGCCACAAACTGCCTCCGCACCAGCATCCACCATGAGGGAGGAGATGTAAGTGGATTTTAATTTGTATATATAAATGGATGTGTTTTATGTATTTTATGTATCATTTACTTGAAAAAGGCAATAGAAGATTACCGAAACGCGTTGTATAATAAACCAACCGTACAAACCACGGACAAATGGCTGATTCCTCTGTGTTCCGGAGCGCGGGGATTTTTTCCTTTATTCAAACTGCATTGATCTACTACTGATATCCTATCCTGCAGATAGGCCATCCGTAGTTTACAAATGGACAACCCCTTTAATGTTGCTTTTATTGCATATTGGGATACAGACGGGTAGGGGGGGGGGCTGAACTGGGGCCCCTTCTCATGGACTTGCTTAGCTGCCTCTTTGTACATAGCTTTCTTCATGGCTCTGGTGTGAGCAGGAGGCAATAATAACCCGACATCACTCAGTGCAAGATTTTAGTTAGTAAACGAGGAGAAAAAAATCAGAGCAGCGAGTAAAAGTGACATCTTCAAAAAATGAGGATGATTCTGGTAAATCTGGAGCCATGAGTGAGGTAATGCTCCGTATACCTATATGTCATATACACAGCACATAGGCATGGCTGCTGCTGAGTACTTGCCCGAGGACTCCTCTGCCGCAGCAAAAATGATCCTGCTGCCTGTCAGCCCCTGGAATCTGTCTACACTGCGAATCTTCTGCACTTCAGGTCCTCCAGGTATCAGGTATGGAATTGCTGGCAGCAGGCGGGCAAAGTATCTCATTGCACATCAGAGGTTGGGAAGAGTCAATAGGCAACATATGTGAGGAGATGATGTGAGCTACTGACACATGGGTTACAAGCTAATTACCCTCTGACACTTGGGGACAGGGTAATGACACGCTGACACTTGGGGGACGGGATAATGACCCGTTGATACTTAGGGGATGGGATAATGACACGCTGACACTTGGGGGACGGGATAATGACCCGTTGATACTCGGGACAGGATAATGACACGCTGATACTTGGGGGACAGGATAATGACACGCTGATACTTGGGGGATGGGATAATGACATGGTAACACTTGGGGGACGGGATAATGACACGCTGACACTTGGGGGACGGGATAATGACACGCTGACACTTGGGGGACGGGATAATGACATGCTGACACTTGGGGGACGGGATAATGACACGCTGACACTTGGGGGACGGGATAATGACACGCTGACACTTGGGGGACTGGATAATGACACGCTGACACTTGGGGGACGGGATAATGACACGCTGACACTTGGGGGGACAGGATAATGACACGCTGACACTTGGGGGAAGGGATAATGACACGCTGACACTTGGGGGACGGGATAATGACACACTGACACTTGGGGGACAGGATAATGACATGCTAACACTTGGGGGGGACAGGTTAATAACCTGTTGATAATTGGGGTACAGGATAATGACACGCTGACACTTGGGGGGGACGGGATAATGACACTCTGATACCTGGGGGACAGGTAATGACACACTGATACTTGGGGTACAGGATAATGACACGCTGACACTTGGGGGATGGGTTAATGACCCGTTGATACTGGGTGGGCTGCAATAATGACACGCTGATACTTGGGGGACGGGATAATGACACGCTGACACTTGGGGATGGGATAATGACCCGTTGATACTTGGGGGACAGGATAATGATATGCCAACACTTGGGGGATGGGCTAATGAGACACTGACACTTGGGGATGGGATAATGACACTCTGATACTTGGGGGTCGGGATAATGACCTGTTGATACTTGGGGGACAGGATAATGACATGCTGACACTTGGGGGGCAGGATAATGACCCGCTGATACTTGCACTCTTCACTTTCCTAAGACGCCTCAATCCCCTGAAGCTGCAGTGAAACATAACTATCGCCTTCATAAATCCCCTAATCACCTGCTCAGTCTTGCTGTACTGCTGTTACTAGCAGCAAGGGATATTTCTCCCAATCCTGGCCCACCCTTCAGTGACCCTAACTATTACCCCGCACCTGCCCCACTAAGACAGCCTTCTAGCCCAACCACTAGTCCCTGCATACCGTCCCTGGCTTCCTTTCAATGTGTGCTCTGGAATTGCTAGTCAGCATGCAACAAACTCCCCACCATCTATGACTTTTTTACTGCTAAATCCCTTAAACTTCTAGCTCTAACAGAAACATGGATACAGCAGTCTGACACGGCCTCCCCTGCTGCACTGTCTAAAACCCCATTTAGACACAACCATTATTGCTCAAAATTTGCTCAAAAGACATCTTTTGAGTAATAATCTTTGTGTCTAAATGTGCCCATATTTCAGTTTTCCGCCGAACTATAGTTTTCAGTTCTGCTTGAAAACCATCCTTCAGCAGAACAGCTGATAAGCAGGAAACACACTGTGTTCTGCCAGCTGAGATCTGCTAACAGCTGATAACATTGTTACAGTTCTCACTTTGGCCAGCAGAACAGCTGATAAGCAAGACTGCACACTGTGACTGCTGTCCATGGTGCTGAATTCTGCATAGGGAGCCCATGGCTGAACAAGACAGCTAATTACAGAGCTCAGACTTCCTGCTGAGTTCTGTAACAGCTCCCAGAAGCTTATTTGCATGCAAATGAAGCTGATAAGTACTAATAACCATTGGTGCCTATTAGTACTTTTATGCCAAATGATCGCTTATCTTTCAATCTTTTGAAAGATATCTGTGTGTATAAATAGGCCTTTACAATGGCCTGCAGTTCTCCCATACCCCAAAACTGGAAAACAGGTGAAGTGGAGGAGTAGCTGCTCTCCTCTTCCCACAATGCAACTTTCAGGTCATCCTCCCAGTACCCTCACTCACTTTTCTATCATTCGAGGTACATGCCCTACAACTTTTCTGTCCGCTGTCCACACGTGTAGCAGTTATCTACCACCCCCCAGGTGCTCCTCACCTGTTTCTGGATCATTTTGCTGCCTGGCTCCCCCACTTCCTCTCCTGCGAAGTTTAAACCTTCATCCTAGGAGGCTTTAACATCCCCACTAATGACCCCATCTGCCTCTTTGCTTCTATCGCTCACCTCATTCCTTGGTCTCTCACAACTCACATCCTCTCCCACTCACAAGGATGGCAATACTCTGGATCTCGTCTTCCTCCGTCTCTGCTCTGCTTCCAACTTCACTAACTCCCCTCTCCCGCTCTTGGACAATAACCTCCTCTCTTTCTCTGTCAAGCTTCCTAGTATCTCCCCAGCCCCTCCTACCTCCCGTACATACAGGAACCTTCAGGCCATTCACACCCATAACTTTGCCAAGTCTCTACAGTCCTCTCTGTCCTCTATCTCTCTCCTCTCCTGCCCCAACCTAGCAGCCACACATTATAACATAACTCTCAAACATGCCCTGGGTGAAGTGGCACTCTCTGTGAACTAAGCCACCTGATGCAGACCTCGGCAACCCTGGCTCATGCCTCAAACGCGTGCTCTAGGTGCGCTGAACGACTGTGGATAAAGTCCCAAAAGTCCACAGACTTTCTCCAATTCAAATTCATGCTCAGAACCTACAAGCTCGTCCTCCACCACGCTAATCAAGTCTACTTCATCTCTCTCATCTTCTCACTATCTCACAACCCTAAAAGACCCTTTGACACTTTCCACTCCCTTCTCAGCCCAAAATTGCAGCCCCCAGTGACGGATCTCAGCGCTGAAGAGCTGGCTGCTTACGTCAAAAAGAAAATGGAAATAACCTCCCAATCCCAGACTAGCCCTGATCCTAGTCTCGTCAGTACTGCATCTGGCTCCTGCTCACTGTCTGTACTCAGACCAATGATACAGGAAGAAGTCTCCAGATTGCTCTCCACTGCTTGTCCCACCACTTGTGCTAGCGACCCTCTCCCCCCACACCTCCTCCGGTCCCTCTCCCTGGGGGTTTACTCCCATCTCACCACTATATTCAACCTCTCTCTGACCTTTGGCATCTTTCCCTCCTCATTCAAACATGCCATTATATCCCTACTGCTAAAGAAACCGACTCTTTACTTGACTGACGCTGCCAACTACCGACCCATCTCCAACCTCCCCGTTATCTCCAAACTATTAGAACTCCTGGTTTACTCCCACCTTATAAGCTATCTATCAGAGAACTCTCTTCTTGACCCCGTACAGTCCGATTTCCATCCCTCTACACTTGACAGAAACCACCGTTACAAAAGTGTCAAACGACCTCCTGAAGGATAAATCGAGGGGCCACTACTCCCTGTTGACCACAAACTCCTCCTCAGTATGCTTCGCTCCATTGACCTAAAGGACAGTGCTCTCTCCTGGTTCTCCTCCTGACTGCTCATTAAGTGTCTTCTTTGCTGGCTCTTCCTCCCCTCCTCTTCCCCTCGTTGTTAGGGTCCCCAAGGGCTTGGTCCTTGGTCCCCTCCTCTTCTTCATCTAAACAGCCCCTATTGGACAAGCCATCGGGAGGTTTGGCTTTCAATACCACCTCTATGCTGACGACACCCAGCTATATACCTCTTCTTGTGACATCGCAGCAACATTCCTTCAGAATGCCACCGACTGTCTGTCCACTGTCTGTAACACTATGTCCTCTCTCTATCTAAAACTGAATCTCTCAAAAACTGACTTACTGGTATTTCCACCCTCCACTAACCGACCTCATTCTGACATCTCTATCTCAGTGTGTTGTTACTATAACTCCCAGACAGCACGCCCGCTGCCTTGGGGTTATAATCGACTCTGATCTCTCCTTTACCCCCTACATCCAATCTCTGGCTCAAACATGTCAGCTGCACCTCAAGAACATCACAAGAATCCACTCTTTTCTCACCATGGAGATGCTAAAATCGCTCTCTGTTGCCCTCATCTACTCTCGGCTCGATTATTGCGCTGCTGATTGGCCTCCCCGGCTCCAGACTCTACCCTCTCCAATCCATCCTGAATGCGGCAGCCAGGCTCATCTTACTGTCCAGCCACTACTGGGATGCCTCTGCCCTGTGCCGGTCACTGCACTGGCTGCCCATCAAATACAGAATACAATTTAAACTCACTACCCTCATCCACAAAGCTCTCAACAGCGCAGCGCTGCCCTACATTACATCCCTTATTTCAATCCACCAACCAGCCCAGGCTCTCCGCTAATGAAATCAGACTAAGTGCCCCTTTATTACGAACCTCTCATTCCCATCTCGAAGACTTCTCCAGAGCAACACCGGTCCTCTGGAACGCGCTACCCAAAACTATCCGTGCAATCACTGACACACAAAACTTCAGGCGTGCTCTAAAAACGCACCTCTTCAGGGAGGCATACCACATCCCCTAAACCAAATGCCTCTGTACTCCACCTGATAACGTGCCCCTGTCCGACTGCAATCCCTGCGAGCTGCCATCAACCACCCCCGGCAGTCATACCGATTCAGCCACTATACGGCCCAATTTGAATATTGTCTGTGTGTATAGCATCCCTCACTCTCCACCTTGCCATACCGTGCACATCTCCAGCCCCTTTAGCTTCTGTATCACCCCATTATTTGTAGTATGTAAGCTTGTTGGAGGCCCTCACCCCTATTGTTTCCATCAATTCATTACTACATGTAACCGTGGTTTTGTTTCTGTTCCCCCTGTCTTGTAAGTGCTGTGGAATAGGTTGGCGCGATATAAATAAAGATTATTATCATTATAATGACCCCCTGACACTTAGGGGATGAGATAATGACAGGCTGACACTAGGGGGACGGGATAATGACATGTTGATACTTGGGGGACGGGATAATGACACGCTGACACTTGGGGGACGGAATAATGACACGCTGACACTTGGGGAATGGGATAATGACACGCTGACACTTGGGGATGGGATAATGACACGCTGACACTTGGGGTACAGGATAATGACACGCTGATACTTGGGGTACAGGATAATGAGACGTTGACACTTGGAGTACAGGATAATGACACGCTGATACTTGGGGGACAGGATAATGACATGCTGATACTTGGAGGACGGGATAATGACACGCTGATACTTGGGGGACAGGATAATGACATGCTGACACGGGGGGGGACAGGATAATGAGATGTTGACACTTGGGGGACAGGCTAATGACCCACTGACACTTGGGGGACGGGATAATGACACGCTGATTCTTGGGGGACAGGATAATGACACGCTGACACTTGGGAGACGGGATAATGACATGCTGACACTTGGGGGACGGGATAATGACATGCTGACACGTGGGGGATGGGGTAATGGTACGCTGACACTTGGGGGACAGGATAATGACACGCTGACACTTGGGGGACGGGATAATGACAGGGTGACACTTGGGGTACAGGATAATGACAGGGTGACACTTGGGGGACGGAATAATGACAGGGTGACACTTGGGGGACGGAATAATGACAGGGTGACACTTGGGGGACGGGATAATGACAGGGTGACACTTGGGGGACGGGATAATGACAGGGTGACACTTGGGGGACAGGATAATGACATGCCGACACTTGGGGGACGGGATAATGACACGCTGACACTTGGGAGGGACAGGATAATGACACGCTGACACTAGGGGGATGGGATAATGACACGCCGACACTTGGGGGATGGGATAATGACACGCCGACACTTGGGGGATGGGATAATGACACGCCGACACTTGGGGGATGGGATAATGACACGCCGACACTTGGGGGATGGGATAATGACACGCCGACACTTGGGGGATGGGATAATGACACGCCGACACTTGGGGGACGGGATAATGACACGCCGACACTTGGGGGACGGGATAATGACACGCCGACACTTGGGGGACGGGATAATGACACGCCGACACTTGGGGGACGGGATAATGACACGCCGACACTTGGGGGACGGGATAATGACACGCCGACACTTGGGGGAAAGGACGCATCAGTCCTATCTGATTGCAGCCTTCCTCCTGATGATGATGAGCTGTTGCTGCATTAGGCAGTGACCTTGCTGTTCTGCGCCCCGCTCCTCCACCCTTCTCCCGCTATGTCTTTATGATATTCTGCATCACTTCCTCGCTGCTTCTTATTCTTCATTCACTAATGTATTTGTAAGTTTTCTTCGTTTCTTTACTTCCACTTACATAAAGCCACTTTCCTCTCTGCTGAGGGTTTTGCATCGGGGCTTTGTACTCACTGCTGCCTGGAATACAAAGTAATTGAGTTCCGCAGTAATCAGTCGCTGGGTGTTTTCCCTCTGAATATTCAATGTTTATTAGGATTTTTATAACTTAGCAGAAATAAGTGGTAAATGGAGGAGTTCAGGGTCCAGATGTACCAGACAGCACGGTATCCATAGGGGAAAGGAAAAGGAAAATGGTAAGAGGAAATAGGGGGTCCTAATGTACCAAAGAGCATGGTAGCCAGAAACGCCATCTTTTCTGCTTAGGGAGAGCACCTAGATGGTGAGTGAAGAGACTTAAAAGGCCATTTATGCACCTCTGGGTAATATGCAAATAAGGGAGATGAAATAATACCTCCACAGTGCCACCTATTGGAAGGCAGCATTCCTTCAAGTCAAAGTTAGACTCTTTATGCAAGCCTTGTAACAATGACCGGGAATTGAAAGCAAAGCCAAAAGCCACTCAAATCATTTTCCACTATTGATTCTGCAAAATGGCGGCCTGCCCCATCTTACATAGCAGATGAGTTTATAGCTGAGTAACTGTGGACAGTTACCTAGTTCCTGCCTCCTGGTCATGACCCTGCCTCTGTTCTTGATTGTGCTTCCTATAAAAGCCTGGCCCTGCCACTTCCTCAGTGCGTGATTGTTCTGCTTCCCAGCAGTGATTATCTAGCACCATTTCTGCCGCTCCTCTGCTTTTGTGGCAAGACCTCCTGATACCGATTTCTGGATTTCTATCTGACTACGTTAGCCGCCTCATCCACTTGTACTGCAAACTGAGACGTCCCATTGCTGACTCCTGGCTCATCCCTGATTACCCTCCAGACCTGCGGCTATTACACCTGATGCTTCTATCCAGGATGTCTGTTTAAAATCCGAAAAACGAAACCCCTGGATGAAACTTATCTTGGTCACCTAAGAAAACTGCTGAAAGAGAGATCATTCTGTGCCAGAAAGGAAAGCGTGGTAGACTGCACTTTTCATTCCAACAGAATGGTGCAAATGAATGGAAACATGCCAAAACAGAGACTAAATGGTCTCCGTTTCAGCAGATTCTATAATGACCAAGATAGGTTCCATCTAGGGGTGCAATTTTCAGGATTTTAACCCTTTGACACTAAAGGGAGTACATACTCACCCTTCAGCGGCTGGGTTCGTATGGATTGGGAGCTGAACCTACTCCATACATGGCAGGTGCTGGCTGTCTTTGACAGCTGATACCCACCCACAACAGCCACAATCAAATTCACACTGATTGCAACTGCTAACCCTTTGTATGCTTAAATGTCCCGGTCAGAGTTCATGTGTCGCAAACACCCCCATCATCCCACGATGAGAACGCAAGGTGCCATTTGGTGGCCATGGCAGTCTATGGCCTTCTGAATGCCCCCAGGGCTGCCATGTATTTCTGCCTATTAGGAAAGACCGCATTGATTGCTTGCAGAAATACTATACATGGCATTTCTTAAGTACTGCAGTATATAGTATGTATTCAAATAATTGCAAGTTCAAGTCCCCCATGGGGACTAAAAAGAAAGTTGAAATAAGTGGAAAATAAAGTTTTTTATCACAAAAAAAGATACTAAAAGTTTTTTAAAAATTCCCATTTTTATAATAAAAATATCAAAACAAACAAAAAAAACATTTAGTATCCCTGCATCCATAAAAGTCGGATCTGTCAAAATAACACATTATTTGTCCTGCACTGTGACCGTTGTCAGAAGAAGAAAAATACACAATGCCAGAATTGCACTTGTCACCCTGTCTCCAAGATAAAATGTCATTAAAAAACAATCAAAAAGTCATATGTACTCCCAAATAATACCAGTAGAAAACACGGGTCGTCCCACAAAAAGCAAGCCATCAACAAGCCCGGCGATTGACATTGTTGTGATCGTACTGACCCAAGGAATTTATATTATCATGTCATTTTTGCCGCAGTGCGTACATCGTGAAAACAATATCCTGTGTTTTGGTTTTTTTCCATTTCACTCCACTTTTTAAAGTTTTCAGTACTTTAAATAGTACCACTGAAAATTGGAACTTGGCCTGCAAAAAACAAGGCTGCTATGGTAATGGAAAAATAAAAGAAAAAAAGGACACCGTGATGAGACCCTCAGACGGGGGTAAACATGATGTGTATACAAGCTAAGGGCTCTTTCAACGTTTTCACAGCTGGCCATTATACTCTACGATATGAGGAGTAAAAACTTGTGAGCGGATGCACAAATCGTTTGTGCGCCCGTTCAGACGCCGAGGCCGCCATGCCGTTGCTCCTTCCCCTTCCCTCCCCCTTGCTGGCTCACCTCCTCTCACCTCCCCTCTGGCTGTTCGCAACGGGAGGGGGTGAGGCAGGGTGGAGCTAAGCTCCCAACCCCGCCCCTTGTCTGGGAGGAGTCGGGACGGGGTGGCACTTAGCTCTGCCCCCTCCCATTGCAATCAGCTGAAAAGGAGGAGAGAAGGGGGCAGGAGTTTAGCAGTCACGCTGCTAAACTCCCTCCCACCTCCCTTCTCCGGCCGCTATCATTGGCTCCCATAGGAGCCCATCCAGCGGCCTACATATTCGGGCCCAAAAGATAGTTCCAGGACTATCTTTTGGGCCCGACGTAAAAGCGCTCGCCGCTATATTGGCCCGGCCGGGCGCTTTTACGTCACGGGAATACGGCCATATGATCTGATGCATTGGAATCCAATGCCTCAGATTGCAGCGTATATCGGCCGACCATGAAAACGGCGGGCCGATATACACTGGTGTGAAAGATGCCTGACACGGTTGATATCAGTGAGAGTGTCAGGTTATATGGCTACACAGCAATCTTTGGTCACGCAATACCCACCATGGTTAAAAGTCACAAAGGGCAAGAAACTGCTGCGAGTTCCATCCAATGTGATATGGCCAGTACTTACATGAGTCAAGAACCCATTTTTTTCATGTGTTTTGCACACAAGTGATGTCTCTCTCAGGCCACAAATCCAAGATAGAAAAGTCGCAGCATGTCCGAATTTTGGGCGATCCTTGTTCAAGGATTGCCCATTATTTCCTATGGCTGCATGAAAAAATTTACATGCAAGTGTGATGAGTTTTTACCATATTTACTATTGGAACAACATGCAATTTTTTTTTTTTTTATAAAGCATGTGAAAAACGTGGGTGAAAAATTCCATGTCCAGCAATGTGGTGCGCAAAAACATCGTAATCGCTGAAAAATTGCAGAAAAAGCCAGTGCTATATAGGTCCAATTTTCTCTGACCTATATCGCACTCGCCCGTGTACATGCAGCCTCATTTTTACAGGGTGAAAGCTTATTTGCGGTACCGTATCTATGTGGTTAGCTTGGGTCTGGTATCATCTCTGTGTAGTAAGCTCAGTTCTGGATTTGTATCTATGTAGTAGATGGCAGATCATTTTAGAACTATAGTCTTGTCAGGTGGAGGAGGGCGGAGGACAATTTTCATACAGCATCGGGCCCTTAGTAACCTTAATCTGCCCCTGTGCCCAACTCTACCATAGCCTCAACCATGATGCCCCCTCCACCATAGTTCCAATCATGATGCCCCCTCCACCATGAACCTAAACCTTCATGCCCTCTGCACCAGGCTTCAGTTGAAGGAGGCTTTGGTGTTGGTGTGTTGTGTTCTTCTTGCTCCAAATATAACATTGTCCTAAAGACTAAAAAGTTTGTCTCCTCTCTCTATAAAACATTTCACAAAAGCATTGTGGAAAATCAAGGTGGTTTCGGGCAGACATAAGATGGGTGGCAATGTCTTCACCAGCTACCATTCTTGATCAGCGTTTCTCTAAGGTCTAATTCACACGAGCGTAGATAAGACAATGGCTGCCAAATACACCAGCCAATGTTTAGACGCAACTTAAAAAGGTTTTGCCCTATCTTTCGTCCGCGATCAGCTGGAGGCTCTCATAGGCTTCTATGAGAGCTGCCAGTAAAGGGAGGGGGAGGGAGTTTAGCAGTGGCTAGTGCTACTGAAACATGTCAGCTGGGTTTATTGAGCCATTAGAAGTCTTTTAGAAGATTTATCTCGGCTGCAGCATATATACGCCACACCCGGCGTATATATGAGATTTAGTAGCGTCTTGGTCACGACACTCGTGTGAAAGAGGCCTAATAGTGAACACATGAACAGAGATTTCTGCAGTCTGTAGAGTCTTCTGTAGGTCTTTTGCTGGTCCTCTTGGGTTTTTTCTCTTTCAGGATCATACGTGGTGCTCTTGGGGAGAGAAGAACAGTGCTAAATATTCTCCGTCTGTAGATAATAACTGTGGATTGATGTACATCCAGAACTAGCCTTTGTAGCTTTTTCCATCTTCATGCATCTCTATAACAAGTCTTCTGAGGTCTCCTGAAAGTTGCTCACATAGAGGCATGGCTCACACTAACCAGAGAAGAACAGATGTATCAGTAACCATGCTCCGTATGCCTTTATTTAAAGGGCAAAGCTCCTGTGAAACCTGCAATATTAATCTCATCTCCTTAAGGGTGCATTCACATGGGCAACAGTGAGTCGCGCCCAACATTCTTCGGCACAACTTGCGTCGCACAGCAGTTCACCCCATCCGTATACTGGACGAGGTGTGGGAGACCGCACATCTACATGCTCTAGTCTCCGACAAGACTCGCTTGAAAAAAGAACATGCTGCGACTTTTCTGTCTCTCAGCATTGCTGCACAATTGCCCATGTATAAACACGCATTACAAAACATGGGTTGTATTTTCATGCGAGTTTTGTGCGTCTCGCAATGCGCACAACTCATCTGGTTTTCTTGTCCGTGTAAAGGCACCTTAAGTGAAACACTTTTTGCCACTTACCTCTCAGTGAAGTCCCTAACATAGAGGTTCACTTACTTTTTCTCCCTGCACTGTGGATAATGAACAGTACAGCTGTCTGTGGGTTGTTCGTTACATTGTGTTGGTCTATAATTGTAACATGGATACAATCAGACTACATTGTATCAGGTAAGGATGTGTTCACAGATAGCGATGAGCGAATATACTCGTTTCCAGTAATTACTCGATCGAGCACCGCAATTTTCGAGTACTTCCGTACTCGGGTGAAAAGATTCGGGGGGCGCCAGGGGGAGGCGTGGTGAAGTGGGTGGTAGCAGCGGGGAACAGGGGGGAGCTCTCTCTCTCTCCCTCTCCCCCCCCCCACTCCCCGCTGCAACCCCCCACTCATCCACGGCGCCCCTCGAATCTTTTCGCCCGAGTACGGAAGTACTCGAAAATCGCAGCGCTCGGGCGAAAAAGGGGCGTGGCCGAGTAGGTTCGCTCATCTCAATTCACAGCATATTTCAGCCTCCGCTCCTGGTTTCCATCCTGGGTTTCCAACTGGATCACTGATAATGGCAGAACCCTGTTTGGACCGATTAGGCTTTTATTAGTCAAACGGGGGTACGGTCTCTGTTCCTTTCTGGTTTTTTCTGCCGGACAGAATAGTCGACTACACTGCGCTCTGGGGAACGGTCGAATGGCCAATAATAATCATATTAGTGTCACCCAGCTTTCCTAGGAATGGATATCAGTAATGTATGATGACCGGTGTATATGTGTGATGTAACTGTGACAATCCCCCCCCTCCCCTCCAAATAATACGGCAGCCAAGGTGTTACAGCCGGAGCCGGCAGCCGCTGACTCTACTGCCGATTGCTGCAAATGCTCAATAGGCGTCTGATGCAAAATGAGTATTTTATTCTGTGTTTTCGTCAATATCCTCCATTCAGCTGCATCTGGGGACGGACGTCAGCCAGCCCGCAAAATACATGTTAATTGGCATCTGATTTAAGCTTTGGGTGAAGGATTTTTTCTTCTCCAGATTCTGTTCGCACCTCATTGTCAGCAATGACTGAATGATATCAATCAGTTTTCAGTCCTCGGCAGACGTGATTTTAATCACAGCATTTTGTTCTAAAGCTAAAAGCAGGCAGAGAAAGCGCTTCCCATAAAGATGAGCCCGGCAGCTGAATGTGCCGAACCGGGCGAGATGGTGTGGGTACAGTAATGTGGGAGACCTGGGTGGTGGGGGGCTTAGAGCAGGGCACCCCATCTCCACAAACACTGCAACAATTGCGGGGACCTTGCGCTTATCTCCGCTTGACCAGCACATGGTCTCCCAATACTTCCAGCAATGGATGCCATATACACTGAATGGCCACTTTATTAGAGACCTCCATCTAGTAACACGTTGGACCTCTTACTACAGAGAGCTGTGAAGATGCAGCCTCCATGTATAGAGAATAGAGGGATTTAAAGTATCGCCCCCTACCTGAACAGATGTGAATATTCTCGGTGCAAGAGGCGACTTATATAAAGCTAAGAAGCTGCGCCACATGAGTAGCAGCACAGGGAGAGCCCCAGAGGGGGGACCAGGGACTGTAAAAGTGGCGGAAGCTGCATATTAAGGAAAGTGGTGAAGGCCATGTTCCCCTGTCGAGGGGCAGCCCAAAGAGGCATCCACTACTAAAGCAGTTGAGTGGATGGCTGCAGCAGAGTCTGAGAGCCAAGCAAGTCGTGAGTGCAACTGTTTGCCATGCTGGGGGACAGCCAGGGGCCAAGCGATGGGAGGGCCCTGATGACCCGGGGGCAGAAGATAATGGTGACATACCATGTGAAAGGAGAGGGAGGCTCCCTCCCCACACGGGACTCAGTCCTGGAAGCAGGCAACGTTGCCACAGAGCCAGAAGAGCTCTTGATACATATGAATGGTCTCTAATGTGAGGTTGTAGTCTGCACAATATAGGGGCCATGACGGATGAACATTATGGGGATTAGGACGCAGCGTTTATAGTTGATCGTGTTAGTGAATGGCGGCATGTGTAATGGAGTTATGGGGTATCGTATCTATATGAGCGATGTCTTGTATAGATACGATACCCTTTGTAACGGAGCAGCAAAGTAAGGCCTCCTGCACACAGGCAACCACGATACTGGTGCTACGAAATCTCTGTGATTTTGTAGCGTCAGTGGTGTTTTTTCTTGTGTCGCTGCTGCATGCGATTTTCTTGTAAGAAAGTTAATAGGAGTTTCTAATGTTAAAAATGTAGTGCATAGCACGAAAATCGCAAGTTCTTGATGTGTGATGCGATAAGCAAGGAGGCTCCATAGGGGAACATAGGCTACAAAAAATAGCACATCGCAGAAAGATAGAGCGCGGCGCAATTTTTATCTTCTAGCAACAGAGCATCAGACAAAACATTGCTAAGGCTGCATCCGCACGGGCTACAGAATCTCGCTACAAAACATCACTCATGGGAAAGGACCCATTGGAGACCATGGGCTCCACATTGTAGCGAGATTTTGTAGCCCGTCCGGATACAGCCTCATGGTAAGGAACCCATTGGAAGCCTTGGGCTTCATATAAATGTATTTTGTAGCGCTGTCGCATCGCTACAAAATGGCGCGATATTTTAGCTCCATGTGAAAGCGGCCTAATTATAATGGGCATTAAAAGTGATTAAAGTGCACGCTGGATGAGGGTTGCGGTTGGCATTCTGTGTGGTACTATTGGCATCTGCGGTGCGATGTACAGACATCGGGCTAATGCCAGGGACTTATGAAAGTATAGTAAGCCGAGTATGGCGCACGATGATGGTTGGATACAAGTAAAGGACGAGTTACAAAGTGCGTTTTTGTTTAGATATGGATTTTAAGTGTGAAATTCTGGTTAAAAATCCATAACATTTAAGCAATTTGCGCCTTCCTCCGGAGCGAGGCACGACACGTTTCAGGATAAGTAAAGTATTGATTTGAAAAATCCTGCCTTTGTCTGTCTGTCAGCTGCTGAGCGGTCATGGAACTGCACCTCGGGCGTCTTACCCGTGACCGTACACGGACAGGGAGCTTCTTGTAGTTGCCGCAGATTAGATGGAGGTGCTGACCGGTTCTGACCAGCTGACAGGAAGGGGGCATCGATGCATGCTGCTTGCACCAAATTCTGACCTCCCATCAGCACTGGATCCATCTGCAGCAATAAGGAGTTGGCAGGCGCAGCTTGAGTGATGCGCTAACTCTGACCTTGTCATGGTGGTGGCTACTCTGCCTCAGATGGTGGCTCGTGCAGTAGGTGGAATTGCAATGGAGCTCTGGACAAGTACAATTAGTGTAAGTTCGATGTGACGCCAGTGCCTTTGAATAAAGGTGTTGCGGTGACAAAATAAAGAGGCAAGTCCAAAGGGCTTTAGTAAAACCGAAGGCACACAGTTTACTTGAATCTTTGGGTACAATGCACACTTAGGAAATAATTGGAGAATTTTCTGTTTTCTTAATTTGCTATCTGTTGCTGTGCCATACATTTACTCCTTGACTCTCTCCTAATGAATGGGGTAAGACTGCCCAACCAGGTTGCAAAGGACTCCACTCCCTCTCCGGGCACTGTCAGATCCCGACTCCTGCACTGCTTCAGCTTCTCCCTCTCTCTCCCCAACTGCAGTCCACCCGCACTCTCTTCTTCCTTTCTGCTGACTCACCCTGACCCTTGCTTCCGCTCTCCTCTTTCTCGCGCTACTTTCAACATCTCCCTCGTCACATGGTCAATGTCCTCCAATCACATAAATCCACCCAAAGGAGGGAATGGCCAATCAGGAAATTAGTTAACGGAAGTCAATCAAAGAGGACGCTGTTACTGGGCAGATACCCTTTTACTCGGATTTCAGGGCAAAACAGGGTTTTTCCCTAAAAGTCTGCCTCCTATGTCCACCGAAGGGTTCATAGCGATGTCCCCAGGACCTATTAACCCTTTGCCTACCCTGTACGATCCTAGGGGTCACTACACCTCTAACCAGGTGATGTTCTCATTGCTTAGTGATCCAATTTTCTGTGCTCTTTTGCCCACTAGGGTCTCACTTTTCTTTTTCTCTTAGACACAATGGTGCTGAAACCGTTCCATGAAATGAGGAAAATTGGTTTCTACCTCATTGGGGTTTTTTGCCTTCCTCTGGATAAACAGAGGCTGAGTTGGGATAGGGACCTTGTGTGGCGCAGACCTTCACAACCTGGTCACAAGTACAATCCCCGCCTGGTTCAGGTAGCCAGCTCGAGGTTGACTCAGCCTTCCATCCTTCCGAGGTCCGTAAAATGAGTACCCAGCTTGGTGGGGGGTAATAAATTACCTGAAAGCGCTGTGGAATAAGTTGGCGCTATACAAATAACAAGTCCCCTTCCCCCCTAAAATACGATGTTACTGTCTGCGGTGCATTTGGACACTTTAGTGGGACATTAGCATTGTATTCACTGTTCTTCACCGTACAGCGCCTGTTGATCAGAATGATTCCGGACATCCTCCTCTGACCCCTTTCGGCGATCAGCTGTTTCCATCCACATGATCCCCTTTCATTGAATGTTTTTCTTCGATCACGCCATTCTCGGTATACTCTCCACGCCATTACACGAGAAAACCCCCAAGGCCTCTTCAACGAACTCTTCAAAACAGCCATGCAGCTCAGGTCAGATAGGTGGGGAGATAAGCAGCTGCCAGATACCTTTGGTGCCACTTACCTTACACAAAACCGAGGAGGGGAGAAGTAAAAACCCAGCCTGCTCTGTTCTTGCATCCATTGACTATCAGGGCACCGGAAGAGGGTGAAAAGAAATACCATTTTGGGTCAGGGCCCCCATTCTGATTCCTGACAGCCCCTCTATTCTGTATTTCCCCTCCGTTGAGGATTTGTCTTGCGGTCTTACATTAGTTTCCCATCTCTTGCCTCCACTTCCCGCAGATCCCTCCTGCGCAGTTATTTAGTCTTTTCTGACAATCAATACGACTCCCCAATTAAGCTGACAGTACGAAAGCCTTCCCAATCATTCAGCCGACCTGCAGCAAATGTCGATATAGGAAGCCGCAGGCTCCTGCGCCGGCAACAAAGGTGAGGAGCGGAGAATATTTATCTCTATCAGTGGGGGTTTACACGCACGGATTATATACATAATCATCGACTTTCCGCAGATATCACATTTCGGCTCCAGCTCATTTCTTCATATTGGTCGTAAAAGCGTAAAATAAAACAAAGCGCAACACGAACGGCGAGATCTGGAATAGATCATTCTGCATTGATTATTAGGTGAAGCTTTAGATTTTATATAGCGGTTTATCCGGTTATATATCCGATTCTGCGGGAAATCGCTGCATTTTGTCTTTTATATACTCATGAATATAAACCTCGCGGTGAATTGCCGCTTTTATCACCGCGTTGGTTTTGTAGTTTGTGCGGATTCATTTCGGAATACATTGCACACAAAAAAACTCATTCTGTTCTTGATGCAATTTTAACTGCCTCTCAACTGCCCCGTGTAAATACAGCTGCGGCCTGTAGAGGGCGCCAGTAACACGTAGTGATAAACCGCATGCAGCGCTCCATTACCCCCTTACATTCGCATGGGGCGGTTCAGATGGTCGGCCGATATACGCTGCAATCTGATGCATTGGATTCCAATGGATCAGATCACATGGCCGCATTCCCGTGACATAAAAGCGCCCGTCCGGCATATATAGCGCCGGGTGTTTTTACGTTGGGCACAAAAGATAGTCCTGGAACTATCTTTTGGGCCAGAATACGTCGGCCGCTGCATAGGCTCCTATGGGAGCCACGGACAGCGGCCAGAGAAGGGAGGTGGGAGGCAGTTTACCTGTGTGACTACTAAACTCCCTCCCTCTGCTCTCATCCCCACTTGCTCTTTGCAATGGGAGGGGTCAGGGGCGGAGCTAAGCAGCACCCCATCCCGCCTCCTCCCATTGCTGGCTGTGGACAAAGGGCAGGGAGGGGGCGGAGCCTGAGGCTTCTTTTCCCTCTGGCGTATATCGGCCGACCATCTGTAATACGCACCGTACGGCATCACTATTCCATCATTGCTTGGTCTTTCTGCCTCCGTATTTCCCGTCTTTTTGCTTTCTCCTGGTTCCATACGGATTCTTATTTGCCAAATAAGGAATAATACAAATGATTGCAAAGATGGAGGAAAAACACAAACAAAAGTAGCGCAAGCCGCGTTATTAAAAAACGGCCATGAAAACTGCAGCCATGTAAATAAAAGCATAGATTCACGTTACCTCCGTATTACAGCCTGCAAGACCAATAGGGAGTGAAGATCGGCTCCTCTGAAAGTGGTTTAGGCTGCATTCACATGGGGCGGTGCAGATACAGTAAAAACATGGGTCCCATTTACAAATGGCATTGGAAGTGGTGGGCTTAGTAAATTCCCCCAAGCATGCAGTGAATGGGCGGTGTGAGCGGCTGTCATCAGGGTTTTGCACCTGTGCCCCTCCCCATGTAGTAGTTTACCTTTTTCTTTTGCATGCTGCTGGTTTGGTTGTTGTGTGCGCCCTCGTATCTGTAAGTATGGCCACGGCGTGGGGGGTGTTATATATTCATAGTGGAGAAATTGTTTTATTCTGATGAGCTGCGCAGCGGCCCAGGAGCCCCAGGCGCAGCGGCCCAGGAGCCCCAGGCGCAGCGGCCCAGGAGCCCCAGGCGCAGCGGCCCAGGAGCCCCAGGCGTAGCGGCCCAGGAGCCCCAGGCGTAGCAGCCCAGGAGCCCCAGGTGTAGCGGACATGCCGGGATGCTCGTCTGTTTTACTCCTTACTTGGTCCATGTCTTGCAGGCTGTAATAGTAGCCGCAGCGGCCCCAAGAGCCCCAGGCATAGCGCCCATGCACGCTGCACCCATGCCACCATACTGAGAACTTGTAGTACTCTGTGATGGATTCTATTTTCCCCTAAAACCAATGAATCAAGAAGGAATAACTCTGTAATGCGGCATCCAAGGAGACCTGCCATGGCGCCGCCCAGTAAGCAATTCTGTAATATACCATACATGTACTTCTAGAAGCGCCCTCCGCTGCCGCAGCGCCATCTACAGGATGCTGACAATTCCTAATTAATTAGGAAAACTTATTTAAATATGTAGAGACAGGTGAACCTCCCCCCCCCCCAATCCTCTCCTTCCCATTGGGGTTCTCGTACCCCGGGCTGCAGCGCCTCCCGGCTTCGTGTAGAGACCCTGGTGACGCAGCCGCCACCTCGCTTTATTCTGAAGTGCTGAAGGACTTTTCCTCTGCGGGATATAAATATAGTTCTCACCCAAATGTTCTGAACACGAGAAGTAATGTTCTCAGGCTTAATTATAGGTGTGAGTTTCACGGTTGTTGACAGTGTATCAGCGACTCGCTGTGCGGAGTGGGAAGGGGAATAATTGTTGTCGAGGGCCTATATTTACCTATCCATCTGTTCTCGCAAGATGCCACATGTTATTCCTGGACAAAGACGTTTCCGAACAAGCGACGCAAACAGTAATTAAGGGTGCGACCTGAGATCAAGTGTTATTGAGTGCAGGAAATAACTCCAACACTGCCTGCTATGGCCAGTATATGCGGCAGAGCACCGTCCGCGGCACAACGGCATCTGTGCACAACGGGTTTTGCATAGTATATATATGGCAGAACACTTATTGCATGACTAGGTATATAATGCAGACCGCTGTAAGATTATCACCGATATACAATGCCGAACACGAGAACTGTATAAGCCATGTACACTGCAATACAAGAGCTGCAGTATACTGCAGAATACACCGTATGACGCATTACAATAGTGTCACCCACATATTGCCATGACCCTTATATAGCATATGCAGAGTCCTGCATGAGCAACGCCCAAGAACACGACGGGGTGCTCCAGCTGAGACGTCGGGCGACACTGAATGATTTTACAGAAAGAGATATATATTCTACAAGTTGTTATATTTGCAACATATCTCAAGTGCGATAAGAGATGCCGATAGTAGAGCCCCCCCCCCCCCCCCCCCCCCCCGGCGCCCCCCATCCCAAAATACTAAATGCTTTTTATATTGTTTTAATGCGCCTTTGAAAATAGGAAAATGGAGCATTCTGCAGTTTGGGGGGTTTTTTTTCCGTAAATGACCGAAATGCAAAGGAAAAATTTGCATATGTGATCGAACCGATAGAAATGAATGGGTTCTATTATCTGCGTATTGTGAATCTGGCCTTTATCAGTGCAGGAGCGTTATAAGAGGAGCGCTGATACCAGTTAGGTATACTGCATGTGATGTAAGCTTATATCAGTGCTGGAGCGTTATACAAAGAGCGGCTGATATCAGTCACATACAGATGTAACAAAGTTTAACTTAACGGCTAAAGAAAATGTTAAGTGTTGGTTTATTCGCCTTCCAATAGCTTTTCAATGGCTAGACATAAGAGTCTCTATAGGATAGAAATCTCATCTCATTGATGAACACTGCAGCCAGTCTCTTCCCCAGCTGATAGCAGAGAGCAATAGATTGTATTTCTCTGTCAGACAGTCAGCTAAACCCTAGCTTAAAATGAATGATAACGGGGAGCAATAGCATTTATGAGTCCTGCAGTTCACTTAGAGTTCGGTTTAGTTTGAGCAGCTGTAATAGAAGTCACAGAGTCAGTTGTTGGTGGGGATCTTGCAGTGTGGACCTCCCCTGGGGTCTTTGCTCTTGGACCCCTCTGCTTTTCCTCTCTACGTGTAATGTATCACTATATAACCTGGCCCCTCCCCTTTGTCCGTCTTGCCGTGGCCGCCAGTAGTCATGTATCTCCTCGCCGTGTCGTTGGCCCTTTGGCTTCTTTGTCGCTGCCTCATTCATTGTGATTCTTCAGTTAATAAAATCTACTGAGATCAAATGCGTGCGGTTACTGGAGGCGACGCTTCCCGGGCGCGGATCACGCCTCAGCGGAGGACTGCGACCCCTCCGATGTGGCGGCTGATTCATGAAAAGACCCCAGTAACCTGCAGCTGTATATATAGTCACAACACCGCTCACAATTACCTCTCATGTCCCCGCGGACCCGGCGACAGCAATATTTCTGTATATACACAGAAAGTATGGAGAACTGACAGACGGCGCAGGGCGCTGCAAGCTCCCGACCTGGTCGGATGGCGCATGGCGCTGCGAGCTCCCGACCTGGTCGGATGGCGCATGGCACTGCGAGCTCCCGACCTGGTCGGATGGCGCATGGCGCTGCGAGCTCCGCGACCGGGTCGGGCGGCGCGGGGCCCTGCGGGCTCCACGACCGGGTCGGGCAGCGCGGGGCGCTGCGGGCTCCACGACTGGGTCGGGCGGCGCGGGGCGCTGCGGGCTCCGCGACCGGGTCGGGCGGCGCGGGGCGCTGCGGGCTCCGCGACCGGGTCGGGCGGCGCGGGGCGCTGTGGGCTCCGCGACCGGGTCGGGCGGCGCGGGCCCTGCGAGCTCCGCGACCGGGTCGGGCGGCGCGGGCCCTGCGAGCTCCGCGACCGGGTCGGGCGGCGCGGGGCGCTGCGGGCTTCCCGACCGGGTCGGGCGGCGCGGGGCGCTGCGGGCTCCACGACCGGGCCGGGCGGCGCGGGGCGCTGCGGGCTCCACGACCGGGCCGGGCGGCGCGGGGCGCTGCGGGCTCCACGACCGGGTCGGGTGGCGCGGGTGTCTAATATTATGGATGTGTTATATGGAACGTCCGTAGTTTTATAGTCCGGATAGAATGTAGAACACAGCGGCTTGGAGGACCCTTCCGCCAGTCCCTTCCCTATCAGCCCCGACTCAGTGCGACCCATATAATAATGTAACTGTATTAGCGGCCACAGAGCGGGATCAGTATTCTCCAGGTCCGGGGTGGCTCCTGTCGGCCGTCCATTAGGTCCTCTAATGACTGTAATGCAGTAGTCCGGCGGCCGCTCTCTTCTCTCTCATTATTGTATTTATTTCAGGTTCTACGGAAGGAAAGTTATAAATATTTAAGGCAACTTTAAATGCTTCTCCCGAGTGGCAGCTGAGTATTAATATTCAGTGATTTTACCCTAAAATGGGACACACAAGAAGCGCCTGCCGGTGACACCGCAGAGACTCTTCTCGTTAGATTTTATATTTTTCTTGTAATCTAATTAGTAAGATGTAAATAATGAGCCTTAGAATGCATCGCCAAGTGCAATAAGCCAGCGGACTTCGAGCTGTGTCCCTGGCAGGGCATGCTGGGAGTAGTAGTTTCACAGCGGCCCAGAGAGACTAACACCTGCAATATAAGGAAAACCATATTCCATGCTGCTCCCAGTACGGGCTCCGGTCCCGATATTCACACCCCCGACCATTCTGCAGTAATCCTATAGGGTGATGGCCAGCTGGTGCCAATCATGCCAGCGCCTATACATGCAGTGCTGATACCATTGAGGGCCGAAGTAGGAAGACTAATGGGCAACTTCACTTCCACTAAAATCAATGGGAGTGAAGCCGCCTATTAGACTTACTGCTCTGCCCCCGATGACTGGTCCGGCCCCACTGCACTGACAGCAGGCCAGGCGGTCAATCATTGACTATTCTGAGGATAGGTCAACAGTAGTAAAAGGCCGGTAAGTCCCTTTAAGTCTGTGGAATCGGCATCAAGATATCTGCTCGTGGTGAAGCCCCAATAGAAGTTTTAGCAGTAATTTTTTGCAGCACCGCATGAGGCAAATGTACATTGGTTCCGCCACGGATCGTGCCACATTCGACCTCGTCTACACTTGTCAAAAAAAAAAGACACAATACTTCTTGACACGGATTTGGTATCAGGAAAACCGTGCATAGTTTTGCCTACCATGTTTCCCCCAAAATAAGACAGTCTTATAATTTATAACCGACAAGAGGCGCTAGGTCTTATTTTTGGGAGATGTATTTTTACTTACCTAGCAGGCTCGGTCCAGGTCCCTCCCGCTGCTCTCCGGAGCTCCGACACGCTTCTTGCAGTCCTCGGCCACCCACAGAAGATCACTTCCTGGTTACGGTATTCATAAATCCCACCTCCAGGAACTGATGGCTCTGATTGGTTCTTCGAACACTGCTTTGATTTTTTTTTCTTTCAACGCTGCTCAGCCAATTATAGCGATCACATTGAGGAGGTTGGGATTCAGGAATTGGCTGAGCCACGGCATTGGCAAATTCATAAATCCTGCCTCCTCAAGATGGCTGTGATTGGTTCTTGAGCGCTGCATTTTTTGCAGCGATCGAAGAACCAATCAGAGCCATTGCTTCCTCGAGGTGGGTTTTATGAATCCAGTAACCAGGAAGTGATCTTCTGTGGGCGGCCGAGGACTACAAGAAGCAAGTTGGGGTTCCGGAGAGCAGCGGGAGGGACCTGAACCGAGCCTGCTAGGTAATGTATTCCCTTTTTTTCCTTAGGACCTAGCTGCATTACATATTTGCTGGATAGGGCTTATATTTCAAGCCTTTCCAAAAAATCACGATAGGTCTTATTTTGGGGGGAAACAGAGCAGTTGAAAAATGGGATCTGCTGTGTGGATCTGTGGCAAACTAAAGGGCATGGCTGCATCTTAGCTGCGGATATTGAGGCAGAGAAATATGAAAGTAGTCGACGACTACATGAATACGCAACAGATTTTCTGTCATGCATGTAACACGGATTTTGACTGGGATTTTTAATGCAGATTTCAAATGACCAGGAGGTGAAATCCCCGTCAAAATCTCTGTGTTCCATGTGAATTTGGACGCGGAAGTGAGTCGCCTCCAATCCGCCGTGCCTTTCCTATATAAGGATGCCGTTCTGTTTTTTTGTAGGTGATGTCTCCTGAGTAAAAGCTGCTGTCTGGCCCACTTAATATCGCTCAGCTTGGTTCGCTCTCCTCCACCGCAGATCAAAACGTGTTATTCTAGTCTGATTTATTCTCCAAGCATAGAGGGCATTGTTACAACCGCGCATCTTTTCTGCATCTCGCTCCTGACGGGGGGACACGCTGGATTCATCACTGTGATTACACCTAAACTGCACTTACCGTCCCGGTGATGTGTGCGGCGCAGTTGTATAAACACCGTGATTTGCAGCTTTTAGCCTCTGCGCCGAAGGTAAAAAAAAAAAAAAAAAACGTTTTCGGAATAGGAATCCGCGCTCTTCAATTTCATCTTTTCCCATACACAATTATGGTACGTAATATGTTTTCCTGCTGCCTAAGTCCCCTGTGCAGATAGACTATCGCCGCGGTCAGGAGCCGGCGCTGTCCTCTAATAACACATCCTGCCTCGGTCTTGTAGCACAAACTGAACTTCAAAACTGCAAGGTGAGACTTTGCATCGGCGCCGGAGCTGAGAACGGCACGGCGAGGATAATTAGATGGCAGATTCCACTCTGTAGGGACGGATCGGGAGGGGCGGGGGGTGTTCTTCAATCTAGAAAGATTACTCAAGGCCTGATCTCCAATTGCACGGGAAGAAATTCATTTAAAGGCGATGCTCGGAATGATTTACAAAGGTGAAATTTACAAGCATGTTAATAAGAGCTCTGGGCCCGCAAGATATACTATCTGCAGGCTAATAGGATACGGCGACTCGCCGCGTGCCGAGCGCCTGTAAATCTCTGACAATTTCATCTCTGCTATAGAATTAAGCAAATGGCTTTTGTTGCCAAAACGCCTTTTATGTTGAGTGGTCAAAGTGAAGGATTTAATGCAGCGGCGGCTTTTAAAAGTAAAAATCCATACGTATGAATGAAGCCGGGTCCGTCCTAGAGGGAAGCCCGCTATCCTTAATAAGCCCTGGCCCTTAGTAGGAGGAGCATTTGAAGTTCTCCGCACCCTTATTCTCCTCCTCTGTGGAGTCCCTGCGCTGAGGAAGCTCTCATTCTGAAAAGAAATTCACGAATTTCAGCTTTTTATCAACTTTTTGGAACTAATCTGGAGCAGCAGATCCTGGAGCAGCAAGAAAATGGCATCTGGAGGAGGACGAGACGACTTTTTTTGGTCGTAAGGGGTAGTACAGTACGGCCTCCAAAAGTGTGGATTTTAGAAATCGACCTCAGAATCTGAAATCTGTCTGACGCTCAAATCCACGTAAAAATCCGCAGGATTGTCGAATACAGATTGAGTTGAAATCCGTTCAGAATTTGGAGAACCCTGAGAATGTGAAAGTATCCGTAAAGGGGATTTTCCAGGAAAAATACTATTGATGACCTATGATCAGGATAAGTCATCAGTGGTTGATCGACTGGGGTCCACCACTCAGGACTGCAGGGAGTCGGGCACCCGGTGTCAGTGCTGCAATACACGGGTCAGAGCAGAGGTTTAGTGGCCGATGCTTGTAAGTGTAGGCGCTGCTGTAATTCATTTCAATGGGAGCTGCACCTGTAGTTGCAAGTGCTGGCTACTATACAGGGTTTGGAGCAGCGGCTTCCACTCCAACCACTAGCGCTGACAGCAGGGACAGTGAGCAGAGCCGAGCGCAGAACAACAATAAGGGGAAAGACAAGCGGCGATTGAGTTGGGAGTCAATGGCGGCTCTACTGCTCCCCTGGGCGTGGAAAATCGTGATCTGGTGTGGTGTGCCACATGCAGTGATAAATTTGGCTGTCCTTATGGCCTGCTCACCGCAGGGTTGGGTAGGGTAAGATGGTGGTACCCCAGTGGAGTGCTACCTGCAGAGTTGGTAGGGAAAGATGTTGATTTGTTGTGACGTCAGCTCATGTACGGGTAGGGACCTGTTCTACGCAAAATAATAAAATGCAAAAAGTGGAGAACTAAGCAAAAATGGGAGTGAAACTTCTGTCCTGCCTGGAGTGCTTAGTGTGGTACCTCAGTGCAGATGTTGCAGATAGAATGGATGGTAGGAAGGGACTCCAGGAGTCAGATGTAAAAGTGAGCCAAAACGGTTTTGTTCTTCAAGAGCAAAAAAGGAAATAACGCAACTTGTTGCATACAGTTCACATTAGATGACTTTAGAAGAAACCATTACAGTTGCAGGAATTAATTGCGTTTGCAGTTGTTCAGGGGCTTGGTACAGGGAGCTACATTTGTTATCTGTGCTTTTCCTTCCAGCTTTACTCCCTGGCTGTGCCTATGTACGGCTGACTTAGATCTCGTTCTGCCCTTCTCTTCTCTCTCTTCATGCTCTTGAGTACTTTTGATGTTCTCCTTCCCACTGCACTGGCTTATCTCTGATGACTTGGTAGAGATGGTCTCCTTGTTCCTCCCTGGACTAGACTCCTTTAACTCTGCCCACTCTCTCCTTTTGTACTGTTACACCAACCCAGCCTAACCCTGGCTAAACACACCCCTGACTGTTGCTAGGTGACTAGTACTCACTAAGGGCTGGAGGATATTACCAGTAAACCTAATTCAGGAATAAGAACACTATAACATTGCACACATATCATAAACCACATTAACCCTGTTGGAACACTGTAATCATCACAGAAAGTGCTGGCGTACCCAACTCTGGGGTACTACACAGGCACCCAATCAGCTGATCGGCCAGGCTCCCAATCTGCGCACCTGACCCGATTTACTATTGATGACCTATCCTGATGATAGGTCACCAATAGTATTCTGCCTGGAAAATCCCTCCAAACTCCCCATGACAGATAGTCTTGGGGGAAAGAAGGATCAGGCTTGTTGAATTGCCGAACCCACTCTTCCCACTGCAAATACATGGATGCTCCGCCAAAGAAGCATTTTGTGTATGGGAGAGTTGAGAGAAATAGCTGTTGGCTAAAAGAGCGCTCGTGTGAATGGGGGGAGTCGGGGGAAATAGTTATCGGCAGAACAAGCATTCATGTGTATGGGTGAATTCGAGGAAATGGGTGTCGGATGAATGAACATCCATGTACTGTATATGAGGGAAGTTGGGGGAAATAGTTGACAGTAGAACCAGCATTCATGTGTATGGGGGGAGTCCGAAAGAATTAGCTGTCAGTAAAAGGAGTGTTTGGGTGTATGGGGGGAGTCGGGAGAAACCGCTGTTGGATGAAAGAGTGCTGATGTGCATTGGGGGCAGTCAGGGGAAATCATTGTTGGTAGAACAGGCATTCATTTGCATGGGGTAGTCGGCAGAATTAGCTGTCAGATGAATGGTGTTCATGTGTTTGGGGGAATCGGGAGAAACCCCTATCGACAGTATAAGTCACCGTTGGATTTAGGTCAGTGGAGGCATCCTCTCCGTGTCTCTAATTGCACCGCAGTGACCAGCGACACCTTGGATATGTTCTCTCATTGATGTTTTCCAGGCCACGTCTTACAGACTCTGCTGCTCGGAGGCGCCAGTGATTGATGTTTTAATTGAGATTGTCCAAGTTGTTCTCAGAATTGCCTAGCAGCAGCAGGCTGCATTGTAATATTGTGATTTCTGTGAAAAGCCGTTAACCATGTACTACCACTACTTCCTCACAAAAACATCTTCCAAACCAATGACCCTCCACAACGATTGTGGTGATTGTACTTGTTGGCTGTATTACTCCAAAGATGCTGTTGATGGCGCCATGACTATCATCTTGTGTCATTGGTTGTATCCAGACTGGTGCATTTATGTATGTACCAGACTGGGTATGTACTGTAATCCTCACCATAACTCAACAGGTATGATAAGGCTGGGCAAAAGGGAGACATGCTTCTGGGCCTGCAATAACCTGCTCTCCGCCAAGGACAATCTGCATCAGAATGAATGGAGTGGAGTGTTGGGAGTTCCTCCTAGTACTTCTTCTGCACTTAAAGGGGTATTCCCATCTGAGAAATTCAAGACATATCCACAGGTAATATTATGAAAGTCTGATAGATGTGGGTCGCACATACCTCTAGTTCTGGCCCTGACCTTCCTGAATGTGGTGGCCAGAGGTGGGCAGGACCTAAGTGGGCAGTGCTGTACTGTTTC
This sequence comes from Eleutherodactylus coqui, assembly GCF_035609145.1. Lineage (NCBI taxonomy): Eukaryota > Metazoa > Chordata > Amphibia > Anura > Eleutherodactylidae > Eleutherodactylus > Eleutherodactylus coqui. Next base: position 11,674,536 of record NC_089846.1, on the reverse strand, counting down.
TGCAGCTCCCCTAGAAGTCTAACGCTGTGAACTACATTGTTTCTTCTGCTCCTGAGTTACAGAAACAGTGTAGTTCACTAAGCTACACTGTTTCCATAACTCTAGTAGACTTTTGTAGGGCTGCTGGCTCATTTGTTTCTGTAAGTCCGGACCACATCAGCAACTGCATTCAGCCTGGCCATGGCTATGGGGACAAGGACTAGACATGGATGTGGGTACCAGAGGTGGAGCTCGCATCTATCAGACTTTCATGGCATATCCTAAGGGACTACCCCCTATACTAGTATTATGTGTTCAGTGTATGGTACTGTTACTGAGACTCTGTAGCATCACTTTTTAGACAGACTGCGGTACTATATGGCCCCAGTATTTATACATAATGACATATTGTTGAGGTACTATATCTAGTTTCTACTTTCAGCGCTGAAAGAAACTTTTCCAATCTACACCATCAAGGACGTGTATTCCCAGCAAGTACTGAGGAAGAGGTTCACTTACCTCCAAACGCGTTTGTTAAATCAACTAATACTACTTTTGGCAAAAAAAAAAAATTAAAAATATGACAGTCATCTTGATCTGAAGGTTGCACCAAAGCCTCTCCTCCCAAAAAGTTTTTCTCTCTTAATTTTGTCTGCGGCTTTAGTACTTTACGGCACTATTCATATTGAAGCACTCCATGGCGGTATTACATAGGCAGGCTACTACATAGATGCTCCTTGGCGATATTATTTAGAGATTGTCTCTATTTAAGCACTATTTAGTGCAGAATATAATGCAGTTATAGGTTTTGGTCATGGGCCAGCAGAGATCTTGATCCGTTCCAGGCAGTGAATGATTATGAGGTTACCCACACAATGGGCTCTTCTACTGTCACAAATAGTTTATATTGGAAATCGACCCTTTCTATTCCATGTTCAATGGAAAGCCAATCTATTCTGTAAGAGGTGCGGTAAACCTGTAGACCACTAGGTTTATGACCGGCCGCCGGCATCTGATCAGAGGCTTCTTTGTTCACTACCGGTTAGAACCGTCTAGTCGAGGTCTCCATCTAGGCTACTGAAAACTCCTCCAGTTCAGCACCAGGGACAGCGCCGCACACTACTCTCCTCTCCCACCTACCGGCAGAGGACACACCAGGGACAGCGCCGCACACTACTCTCCTCTCCCACCTACCGGCAGAGGACACACCAGGGACAGCGCCGCACACTACTCTCCTCTCCCACCTACCGACAGAGGACACACCACGGACAGCGCCGCACACTACTCTCCTCTCCCACCTACCGGCAGAGGACACACCAGGGACAGCGCCGCACACTACTCTCCTCTCCCACCTACCGGCAGACGACACACCAGGGACAGCGCCGCACACTACTCTCCTCTCCCACCTACCGGCAGAGGACACACCAGGGACAGCGCCGCACACTACTCTCCTCTCCCACCTACCGACAGAGGACACACCACGGACAGCGCCGCACACTACTCTCCTCTCCCACCTACCGGCAGAGGACACACCAGGGACAGCGCCGCACACTACTCTCCTCTCCCACCTACCGGCAGACGACACACCAGCAGCACCGCTTTACTGGCACTGATCTTGAAGTGTTTTTAGGGTTTCTTTGTGGCGCTGATACTGAATATGGTATCACTTTTCCTAGATTGGCTCTAATGTTTGAGATCTAGATGTCCCGTTGCAAAACATGTATTATAGCGGCATCACATGGAAAGGTAGGAAACATTTGGGTTGTTTAAGCTTCTTCATGGAAAAACTCAGATTCCCATGCAATAAAAAGTAAAAAATATAATATTATATGCTGTTAGAGATGAGATTAACCCCTTAAGGACATGAAATGTTTTGGCCTTAAAGGGGTTGTCCCGGGTTTGACTTTTATCACCTATCCAGTGTGTCACGGGGTGAGGTATGGTGGTTCAGTGGTGCAAGGCTCAGGATACGATGCAGCGGATGGGGTAACCAAAGTGTATAATATTTATAAAAATAATTGGATAATAATGAGTGAACAATTTAAATTGACTTCTTCCAACTTTCTAGACATTACCTGTGCTGAACTACAGCCTAGGAGTACCTCTTCGAGCAATAGCACTAACACAATGCTGTGATCAGCGAAACAGATAGAAATGGGACAACCCCTTTTAGCAAAGAGATGGAACCCCTTCTGTCTAACCACTTAGGTACCACAGCTACTAATGACCGTGGCATCTAAGGCGGTGAGCTGCCGGGATCAAAATTATATGCCAGCTGTTTAGCATTATGATTAGAGATGAGCGAACGTACTCGTTTCAAGTAATTACTCGATGGAGCACCGCGATTTTCGAGTACTTCCGTACTCGGGTGAAAAGATTCGGAGGACGCCGGGGGGCGGGGGGAGGCGTGGCGGAGCGGCGGGTAGCAGCAGGGAACAGGGGGGAGCCCTCTCTCTCTCCCCCCCACTCCCCGCTGCAACCCCCCACTCACCCACGGCGCCCCCCGAATCTTTTCGCCCGAGTACGGAAGTACTCGAAAATCACGGTACTCAGGCGAAAAAGGGGCGTGGCCAAATACGCTCGCTCATCTCTAATTATGATGTATATATTCATTGAAACTAGCCCTCACTCATGGAGGTATACAGTACACTAATGTTTGTTGTGGTGGATCTCTGTATTTAACACACTGAACGACAGTTCGGAACATTATGCTACTTATGTAGCCATTCGTAGTCAATGACACCCAGCCTATGCAAACGGCGCAGGTGCACTATACTAATGGCGTAGAGCGCCACGAAATTCAACATTTATGCGCCATATCTATATGTTATAGAGTCTTAAGGGGTCAAAGAATACATTAGATTAAGACAATGTTGGAGTTCGCTCACACGTAAGTGGAATTGGTACGGATTTTGACATAGAGTTCACCCTCTCAGATGAAAGAGTGAAGTTTGCTGTGGATCCATGGCAAGTTTCTGGGGAAAATCTACCCCAATAGTATGGCTTCTGATGCTGATTTTTTTTTTTTGTGTGGATTTTCTGCTATTTATGAATATACCCTAAAAGAGTAAAAGGCAGCAGCCTCGCCTCGTATGTTTGCAGCTATAGGTTGTATTGGGTCAAATCGTTATTTCAGGGGTTTGCAGTATCTCAAAAACTAGAACCAGTTGGACGACACGAATGTCACGTTGGGATACAGCGTTCCCAAAATAAATCCAGTCAAGTGTCAATGGCAACAAAAAGACATAATCCCCGTTCTCGCACACTCTTACACATTCGTCTCCCATAATTCATCTGCAGAGCTGCAGCCCTTGTGGCACGGGGCTCTATGACCTATCAGGGTGATCCGAACGGGGCGATTGTTTCATCTGTGATTCCATTAGTCAGTTAATCCTTGTGCTGCTGCATGTACCACCATGGTAATCAGACAAAAGGTGTAAAGCGCTGCCCCTTCCACTTCACCAATAGCTTAGAGCATGTCAGCACTTCTCATTTTCTTGAAGTTCTGTCCCTCCACCCTACTTTACACTGCAGTTTTTGTTCAGGCAAAATGTCACTGCAGGGATGTCTGATTTCCATTATAACTGAGACAGAAGGATAAACCACTAAAGCACCAGTAAGAAAAAGATCAAGAACCTGCTGCACATGGGGAGCCTGTATAACTGGGAGGAGTTTTGAGATTGAGAGGACTGGAATACCCAGAGAGGCATCAAAATTGGGCTTATTCACCCTGGAAAAAGGACGGCTAAGGGGCGACCAAATAACTCTGTATAAATACATGAGGGGACGATACAAGATATCTCCCATGATCTGTTTATACCCAGGACTGTGACGGTAACAAGAGGGCATCCGCTACGTCTAGAAGAAAGCAGGTTTCATCACCAACACAGAAAAGGGTTCTTTACTGTAAGAGCAGTGAGACTGTGGAACTCTCTGCCTGAGGACGTGGTGATGGCAAAATCCATAGAGGAGTTTAAGAGAGGACTTGCTGTCTTTCGACAGCGCTATGATATTGCAGGATATAGACATTAGGTGACCAGTTGTTTGTTGATCCGGGTCTTGGAATCAGGTAGGAACTATCCAGGGATTATTATGACTGCCATTATGGAGTTGGGAAGGATTTATTTCCCCCAAATAGACTAATTGGCCTCTGCCTCATTGTTTTTTCTTTTTTTTTTTTGCCTTCCTCTGGATCAACAAGGGGGGTGGAAATAGGCTGAACTAGATGGACATTGTCTTATTGCAGCCTAACATACTATGTTACTATGAGATAATTTTACTCAGGGATGCCCTTTGCATGAGGCAACCTGAGACTTCTACCTTAGGCGGCAGTCTGCAGCACCTCAGAGGAATGGCAGTAGGGTGCCAGCCAGCCAGTATTTACCCTTTTTACTGGCCATGTTAATTACCATTAAAAAATAATTGCTAGCTACTAGATAGATGATTAGCAACCAGACAAGCTGCGTGCATTAGTGTGGACATCGGGGGGTGGGAGAGAAGTCAGGGTCACTGACTGATTACAACCGCAGTGACCGTTGGAAGGGAGCTGTGGCCAGAGTGAGTTCAATGCTGCCCGAGGTCTACTACAAGAGACACTGTTGATACTGAGGCTACTATGGGGTCACTATTACTATTGGGTCACAATAGGGGGGCACTGTTACTATTGGGGTCGCTATTATTACTAGGGACATTAAGTGGCTAACTATTACTAGTGGGGCCACTAACGAGGGATACTATTATTACTAAAACAACGAATAAAGTCACTATTATTACTGAGACCATTAACTGGGGACACTATTACAACTGGGGCGATTTAGAAAGTCGCTATTACTACTGGAGCCACTAACTGGGTCCCTATTACTACTGGAGCCACTAACTGGGTCCCTATTACTATTGGAGCCACTAACTGGGTCCCTATTACTATTGGAGCCACTAACTGGGTCCCTATTACTACTGGAGCCACTAACTGGGTCCCTATTACTACTGGAGCCACTAACTGGGTCCCTATTACTACTGGAGCCACTAACTGGGTCCCTATTTCTACTGGAGCCACTAACTGGGTCCCAATTACTACTGGAGCCACTAACTGGGTCCCTATTTCTACTGGAGCCACTAACTGGGTCCCTATTTCTACTGGAGCCACTAACTGGGTCCCTATTTCTACTGGAGCCACTAACTGGGTCCCTATTTCTACTGGAGCCACTAACTGGGTCCCTATTTCTACTGGAGCCACTAACTGGGTCCCTATTTCTACTGGAGCCACTAACTGGGTCCATATTACTACTGGAGCCACTAACTGGGTCCCTATTACTACTGGAGCCACTAACTGGGTCCCTATTTCTACTGGAGCCACTAACTGGGTCCCTATTACTACTGGAGCCACTAACTGGGTCCCTATTACTACTGGAGCCACTAACTGGGTCCCTATTACTACTGGAGCCACTAACTGGGTCCCTATTACTATTGGAGCCACTAACTGGGCCGCTATTACTACTGGGGCCACTAACTGAGTCCCTATTACTACTGAGGCTACTAACTGGGTCCCTATTACTACTGGGCTACTAACTGGGTCACTATTACTACTGGAGCTACTAACTGGGTCCCTATTTCTACTGGAGCCACTAACTGGGTCCCTATTACTAATAGGGCCACTAACTGGATCCCTATTACTACTGGGGCCACTAACTGGATCCCTATTACTACTGGGGCCACTAACTGGATCCCTATTACTACTGGGGCTACTAACTGGGTCACTATTACTACTGGAGCTACTAACTGGGTCCCTATTTCTACTGGAGCCACTAACTGGGTCCCTATTACTACTAGGGCCACTAACTGGGTCCCTATTACTACTAGGGCCACTAACTGGATCCCTATTACTACTAGGGCCACTAACTGGATCCCTATTACTATTAGGGCCACTAACTGGATCCCTATTACTACTAGGGCCACTAACTGGATCCCTATTACTACTGAGGCTACTAACTGGGTCCCTATTACTACTGGGCTACTAACTGGGTCACTATTACTACTGGAGCTACTAACTGGGTCCCTATTTCTACTGGAGCCACTAACTGGGTCCCTATTACTACTAGGGCCACTAACTGGATCCCTATTACTACTAGGGCCACTAACTGGATCCCTATTACTACTGGGGCCACTAACTGGATCCCTATTACTACTGGGGCTACTAACTGGGTCACTATTACTACTGGAGCTACTAACTGGGTCCCTATTTCTACTGGAGCCACTAACTGGGTCCCTATTACTACTAGGGCCACTAACTGGGTCCCTATTACTACTAGGGCCACTAACTGGGTCCCTATTACTACTAGGGCCACTAACTGGATCCCTATTACTACTAGGGCCACTAACTGGATCCCTATTACTATTAGGGCCACTAACTGGATCCCTATTACTACTAGGGCCACTAACTGGATCCCTATTACTACTGGGGCCACTAACTGGATCCCTATTACTACTGGGCTACTAACTAGGTCACTATTAGTACTGGGGCTACTAACTGGGTCCCTATTTCTACTGGAGCCACTAATCTGGATCCCTATTACTACTGGGCCCACTAACTGGATCCCTATTACTACTGGGCCCACTAACTGGATCCCTATTACTACTGGGCCCACTAACTGGATCCCTATTACTACTGGGCCCACTAACTGTATCCCTATTACTACTGGGGCCACTAACTAGATCCCTATTACTGCTGGGGCCACTAACTGGATCCCTATTACTACTGGGGCCACTAACTGGATCCCTATTACTACTGGGCTACTAACTGGGTCACTATTACTACTGGGGCCACTAACTGGATCCCTATTACTACTGGGCTACTAACTGGGTCACTATTACTACTGGGGTCACTAACTGGATCCCTATTACTACTGGGGCCACTAACTGGATCCCTATTACTACTGGGGCCACTAACTGGATCCCTATTACTACTGGGGCCATTAACTGGATCCCTATTACTACTGGGGCCACTAACTGGGTCACTATTACTACTGGAGCTACTAACTGGGTCCCTATTACTACTGGAGCTACTAACTGGGTCCCTATTTTTACTGGAGCCCCTAACTGGATCCCTACTACTACTAGAGCCACTAACTGGGTCACTATTACTACTGGAGTCACCAACTAGGTCCCCTTTACTACTGGGGCATTAAGGGGGGCACTATTCTGGGCATAGTTGCTCTGTCACCTCAGACAAGACTCAATGGTTCAAATATGTGTTTGGTATCTTGTGTATTGGCACCTTCAATGCCCGTAAGATGAGTTTTGTTTTGTTTTTTACCAGGGAAATCGGTGGTGCGATTCACACATCGCCTTAGCCAGCATAAGAGCTCGGGCACCCCTGATTTTACTATAAATTAGTAATATGCAAAAGATAATTTGTAGCTGTGAATGGAGAAGTTGAAAAACCTTAGCAGAAGTAAGACTCAGGATTTCTTCAGGATTTGATGCATTTGCATGTATGTGTGTGTATATATAATATATGTATATAATTATAATTGTACCTATATACCTTTAGTCTGCTCAGGAGAGGCTGCCGTGCCACACAAGAAGTCGTCTCCGTTGCTATATATGCAGAACTTCCCTGGCCTCATTTTCTTGGTTGTCATGGTTACTGTGAGAGAATATGATGAATGAGAGGCCCATGTCGGAAAGTTCCTTTTTCTCATAAGATAAGTTGTACAAGATATATATTATTACTAGGATATAAGATGGATGATTACTTCCTCCCAGCTGCATTAAGATGCACCTCGCCGTATAGGCGGCTGCACAATCCTCGGCTCTATCTCTCTATTTTTACTTCCCCGGTTTTGTTTAATCAAAATCTGATATATGGCTAATGTGTAAAGTTCACCGTGTACCGTGTAAGTGCGCCATCATTACACCGTGCCGAGGAGCGCACCTCCTCAGGGTTGTGTACGGAGACGTCGGCAGAGGGGTTAACTTACTGCCGACTTCTGCCTTTTACTAGGAAAATCTTCATTAATATTTTATCCCCCATATCCAGGATAAGTTTTAGTAAAGTGAATTCAGCAAGAACATTCTGTACAGGGGCGGCCGTTAATGATCATTTGCAGTCCACTCCAGCTGTCATGTGTTGAATGTGATCATGTCTGGTCCAAGTTTATGAAGTATTTCATCCGAACCTTAAATCATATATCCACCATCACTTCAGATTACATATCATATATACTGTATATTTATATATGACTTCCATTCTGTATTATCCTCCAGAGCTGCACTCACTATTCTGCTGGTGGAGTCACTGTGTACATACATTACTTATCCTGTACTGATCCTGAGTTACATCCAGTATTATACCCCAGAGCTGCACTCACTATTCTGCTGGTGGAGTCACTGTGTGCATACATTACTTATCCTGTACTGATCCTGAGTTACATCCTGTATTATACTCCAACGCTGCACTCACTATTCTGCTGGTGGAGTCACTGTGTACATACATTACTTATCCTGTACTGATCCTGAGTTACATCCTGTATTACACTCCAGAGCTGCACTCACTATTCTGCTGGTGGAGTCACTGTATACATATATTACTTATCCTGTACTGCTCCCGAGTTACATCCTGTATTATACTCCAGAGCTGCACTCACTATTCTGCTGGTGGAGTCACTGTGTACATACATTACTTATCCTGTACTGATCCTAAATTCCATCTTGTACTATACTCCAGAGCTGCACTCACTATTCTGCTGGTGGAGTCACTGTGTACATACATTACTTATCCTGTACTGACCCTGAGTTACATGCTGTATTATACTCCAGAACTGCACTCACTATTCTGCTGGTGGAGTCACTGTGTACATACATTACTTATCCTGTACTGATCCTGAGTTACATCCTGTATTACACTCCAGAGCTGCACTCACTATTCTGCTGGTAGAGTCACTCTGTACATACATTACTTATCCTGTACTGATCCTAAATTCCATCTTGTACTATACTCCAGAGCTGCACTCACTATTCTGCTGCTGGAGTCACTGTGTACATACATTACTTATCCTGTACTGACCCTGAGTTCCATCCTGTATTATACTCCAGAGCTGCACTCGCTATTCTGCTGGTGGAGTCACTATGTACATACATTACTTATCCTGTACTGACCCTGAGTGACATCCTGTATTATACTCCAGAGCTGCACTCACTATTCTGCTGGTGGAGTCACTATGTACATACATTACTTATCCTGCACTGCTCCTGAGTTACATCCTGTATTATACTCCAGAGCTGCACTCACTATTCTGCTGGTGGAGTCACTGTGTACATACATTACTTATCCTGCACTGCTCCTGAGTTACATCCTGTATTATACCCCAGAGCTGCACTCACTATTCTGCTGGTGGAGTCACTGTGTACATACACTACTTATCCTGTACTGCTCCTGAGTTACATGCTGTATTATAGCCTATTGTGTGGCCTGGGTTGGGGTTACTGGGTCCTGTCTGTGTATTCTATACATTGTTTTCTTTCACTTATCATACTATTTTCCATCATATTTGTGTAGACATTATCGCACTCGTTGTGTCATGTGACTCGTCATCAATGTTTTTCCTTACATTTCGCAGCGTCGCCCATCACCATTGTCGGCAGCAAAGAAATCACAGGGGAATTTGCAGCTCAGGTACAGTACAAGTGAAGGAAAGTTACCAACCCCCCATCCCCACCCCCACATACATACATACGCACACACTAATATATATATCATATATAGACTGCCATAGAAATCCCCCTACAGTCTGTATAATGCAGAGGAGATAGAAGTGACGCGTTTTGTTGTCATTCGTTCTGCATGTGGGAATCTACGCACGGATTTGCCCCACAAAGGGTAAACGCAAGTGCAAACCTGGGCAGTAAATCTGATGTGGATTCCGTCCGGTGAACGAAACCGTTTGTTCACACACAGCGCCAACGCTGCAAATCTGTGGAAAATCTGCCGGCTTTAGGCTGGGTTCACACATGGCGTATTCCCGCGAGATTTCCGCCGGGAGAACCGCCGCGGTTTAAGCCGCGGTGGCTTTGAACCGGCCCGGCAGCTTGCTTTTCCGTTGCGGCCGGCGCTCCATAGAGGAGAGCGTGGCCGCGACGAAAATAAACAAAAAAAAAAAGTAAGTAGACATGCTGCATCTTCTGAAACCGCGGCTGCGGTTTCAGCCGGATTTACCGCAGCAGATTAGCCGCCCCGTGTGGACGAGGTTTCTGAGAAATCTCGACCACATGGCTGGCTAATCCCAAGATTAGCGGCCGCGGGTGGATTTGCCGCGGCAAAACCGTGGCAAATCCGCCTTGCGTGAACCCAGCCTTACAGTACAAGCCGGGTGGATGAGGTGTTTTTTTTTGTTTGTTTGTGTTTTTTACAAATCCCATCCGCGTGGTCTGCAACTTGTCAACTTTTAGCCTCATTCACATGAGCCAGACTCCTACTGTACACTGATGGGCAAGTACCCTGAAACAGCTGTCTGTGCATGGAGTCTGGCTTTGTTTTTAATTCCCAGTCATTATTACAAGGCTTGTATAAAGAGTCTAACTTTGACTTGAAGGAATGTTGCCTTCCAATAGGTGGCACTGCTGAGGTATTATTCCATCTCCCTTATTTGCATATTACCCAGAAGAGCATGAATGGCCTTTGGAGTCTCCCCACTCACTGTCTAGGTGCTCTCCCTAAGGAGAAAAGATGGCGTTTCTGACCTATACATTCACTAGCCGATTTATTAGCAGTGTAAAAACGGCAGGCTGGCAAAGATAGGACTCCAGCTGCCAAATTCGACAGGGCGATGTTTTAATGTGGGTGGAAAAGATAAATCTTGCCCCAACTTTCAGCCACAATCAGCTGGCGGCTCCCATAGGCTTCTATGGGAGCTGCCAGCAAAGGGAGGGGGAGGGAGTTTAGCAGTGGCAAATCCTCAGAATGCTGACACCATATGAGGCAGGTTTTGCAGTCTGGATTCACTGTGGATTTTCTGCAGCAGTAAACCTGCAGCTGATCCACAGCGTGAAGCAATACTCCAGGCTACCTTCACACGTGGAATAAATACCGCAGATTTCTTGTAGCATTTACAGTGCAAGCCATGTGGATGAGATTTTAACGGGGCAACTAACTGATGAGGGCAAGATGACTGGACTCAGACTCACGGATTTTGGCCATGTAATGACAGTCGCTAGAAAAATCTACAATGCTTGGACAGATCAGAGGCAAAAGAAGACCCGGTTCTGAAGAACACGGAAATGGGGACTTTCCTTGTCAAGGAGAGTAGCCATGTTCACAGAGCCATTCCTGTACACCCAGACACTGATAGGCTGACAGATCTGCAGACACTGTGGTAACCATCTTCACAATCCATGCCTCTGCTGGGGGGTGGAGGGTGTGCACAGACATTATATTGGGTTCACTCACCATTGAATCCTGAGAGAACAGAGGGGCCAGGCATTCAGATACTGCTCCTTGCTGATTGGACCACAGACTGTACAATGCAGCGTGGGAAGTCAGGGCAAGGAAGTGCAGGATAGTGAACTACTGGCAGAATGCTAGGCTTGCTGTACGCCCCATGCAGGAAAGTTGATTAATTGCAATGCAATAGAAAAATGAGAGAGACCACCTGAAAATCAGAACTTAGACCTGAAGCAGGGTATAAACAGCTGAAAATGATCGGGTAAGGAGAACCTGGGATATTTTAGAAAACTTGTTGAAACCTCAGGTACGCTTTAACAAATCTCATCCACACGGTGCAGCATCTGGAGCACATTTGTATTACTCTGTAGATTTTAAAGTTGTTTCTGCCCCTTTTAAGAAGCCCACTTTGCATTGATTGACTAGAAGCTGCTCGTTTTTGGCCTTTCTCAGCTTTATTTCCACAACTGACAACGTCAACTGTGACATCAACATCTTTAAGTGGTAATAAGATGATGAAGCGGGGATCGGGATAGAGGCGCCACTTCACTCACTGGGTACATGAACTGTCAGTGTCATGCGGCTGCGTCACTCTGGGGGTTTATACTTGTATAGAATTCGTGGAGCAAAGAACCTGAATCAGCAGGAATTTTATGTTTTGTAGGTGAGAACTCTGCATCTCAGCGGGATCCTCATCCAGGATGTCGTAGTGGACATGAACGGCCGCGGACAGGTAGGGGAGAAACTTTACTCCGCACAACTCTAGAAAACAGTTTCATTTATCTTGGAACCTTAAAATACAAAAGTGCAAAAATGTTTGCAGGATGATAATCCCCCAGAGTGGGCGGCGCGGACCTCCTTCCATGGGTTCCTCACAGGTCTTATAATTTATTGTTTTATCTTTGTATTTTGGTCTGTGCCGATCCATCATCGACATCCCAAGGCTTCTTTGTATAAAATGTTCATTTATCAAGAATTTGTCAGAATCTGGAAGTAATTTGCTTTTCTCTGGACAATGTGAAGTTTCACATCAGCGCAGCATCCGTTCCACAGGGGTGAGCAGATGCACTTCAGCCAACACAGGCTTTATGGGGGTTGCATTCTTTTTAAAAAGTGAGTCGTTGCCTTATATATATATAGGAGATGGTTATGTTAATGTGTTTGTTCCTGCTGAGCGAACAGAAGACTCCTCATTGTCACAACAGGATATCATGACAGGTAAGTCGGCTGTGCAGATTGTTATAATTGGTCTACAGTATTATATGTGCCGTCTCTTATCTTGTAGAGGTGGTCCTAAGCATGTCCACGTTGTGCAATAGGTCATGTTGACCATATTATGTCTTCATATCCTGCCTGTGTCGTCTTCAGTTGAACCAATCTGGCAGCACCATTACCCAAACAGCCGGCCCGCTTTGCACACGATGGCTGCTGAAATGTCGTGCAAATATCGACCATGGAGTTGTAGAGAGTTTGTAAGTAATTCATAAAAAATGGGGCCTGAGGGCAAAAATCTCATCTGCCGGATTTTCCCGGGTATAATCTATTTCCTGGGTAGATCCAGTTGTATTTTTGTACCCAGGAAAGTCGACTCTTTCATATGTCCTGAATGCAAGTTGTGGGGGGCCCAGGGGTCCCCACAACTGTATTATCTGCTCCAGTTATATATATTTCTCGATCATGTTTGGTATCTATTGAGTGGGACAATGTGTCTAATCTCTCATTATCAGCATTTGAGGTTGTGTTATTGAGCAAGTCATAAGCTTGTGATTGTCACATGATCTAGGAGGGAGGGGCCGGATATGTGACTGGGACCCTATTTACTGCCATAGCCAGCCGAAGAATATTGTCAGAATCTAGATGAGTGCGATGTAACTTGGCAAGACTGTCCCAATCCTTTAGTGTATCTGCTCACCTTAGCTGATCTAATTAGGGAATGCTCTGTTATTTGCAAACTAAGAGAGAATAAAAGTAAACATTTCTTTTGCTTGTATGCATATCCTTCTTAAATTATCCATTGTAACATTTTGTAAGTTTTGTACCTTTTGTATTAAAGCTCAACACTTTAATAAGCTCAGTCCTTGTATCTCTATAAGTACTAATAGTGCTAACCCTTTGACTGCTGGAGCACAGTGAGTGCATTGGTACTTACTGGAACTTCAGACCTGTCTTACACTCTGCCACCATTGACCATATTCTATTGAAACGTGTATTACTAAACTGGTGTGTGTTCGCTGCTCCATCTTGCAATGAGTATCGGACTGAAAGAGTAGAAGTAGATCAGTTGCACCAAAGTCCTGTAATATTAAAGCCCAGTATGTAACACAAATATTCAAGGACTCAATCTCTTTTTTTTCTTTTTTTTTTTTCCCCCCCATTGCAATGTGCAGTTAAAAAGGTCCTCCTGCAGGGGGAGCTCTCCAGCACATTGCAGGGTAGAAATTGCTGCTGCCACACTGGTCTCTATAAGAGCCGGACCTCCAGCAGCCTGACTATATGTGGGGAAGGTGTCTGTTGCTCAGCAGCCGCCCCCCTTCTTATTTATGTGCTTCCCAGGAATTTCGGCACCTGCAGGGATTATTCATTAGGAAATATCTAGAAATATAGCGGTTAAGAAATTATAATAAATATCTCTAATTAGATCGCAAGTAACATGAAAACAGACAAATATTTCCCCTGTGAGGCTTCCGGGGGCCCTCGGCTCTGCCGCTCTCCATATGTTCCTGTGTGGGTGCAGCATGAGTATGGCGCCCGCTTTCCTTACACCTTTACAATATTGCAAATGTGGGCCGTGTAATAATAGAGTGAGCGCCTGAGTCATTACAGCTGATGATTCTTCCTGGCGGGGGAATGGGACATCCTCATTAACCCTTCGCTGTCATATATTTAGCTTTCCATATTATAGCCCTTATGGCTTATTCACACGTCTGTATATCAGCTGGGTTTTCCCGCCCGCCCAATATACGGTGTCCCTTTCTGCAGGGGGAGTAGGCGTGCTGGTCCGGGAGCAATGCACTGAGCCCCCGCCCCCTCTCCGCCCCTCGCCACTATTTGCAATGGGAGGAGGTGGGGCGGAACAGAACTTGGCTCTGCCCTATCCCGCCCCTCCCATTGCAAACAGCGGCGAGGGGCGGAGAGGGGGCGGGAGCTCAGTGCACTGCTCCCGCCACAGCACACCTCCTCCCCCTGCAGAAAGGGACACCATGTATTGGCCGGGCGTGTGAATAAGCCCAAATACTTTAGTTATGTTTGCATTGCGTAGAGCTGTAACAGTCGGATCACGTCTTATACTCTAGTCACATCTACAGCAGCATTCACAGTTCTGTCAGCTACCCCCTTGCCCCATGATGCATTGCACGGCGCCGCATATCATTGTAAGCGATGCACCTACTTATTAGACTGCCGCTTGGTTCCTTACAAGATCTCCCATAATGCACCACTAGGGTGCGCTCTTTGCAGTCACTAACCCAGCGGAGATGTGAGCAGCAGCTTGAGCGCTAACAGGGATCCAGGAGTATTGTGAATGCAGCTCTGGAGGTGATTAGAGTGTAAAATCTGATGTAAGTCATGATAACTAGGGCAAATTACTGGCAGTATGGTGCTAATCATACCTAGGCTTCGTAGATTACCCTGCAGTCCTCCGGGTCTCGTCCCAATCACGGCGTACACATCTGTTTCTTCTATAAATCTCCATTATGCAAAACTAAAAATATTGCCGCGTGTCTCCCGCCGCGCGACTAACATCCAATCAGCTGTAATTCCAGGAGTGATAATAAAGGCCTCTCCTGCTGCCGCCACCTCCGTGGTGACGATTAGTATAAACGTCTTCGCTAGAGCTACACGAAGAAGAACAGGGAGCGCACATCCCGTATTATAAAAATGCCTCGCATTCATGGTAAATTGCACATTGGCGAAGGCGCGATATCAGGCCGCGTTTCATGGTCCGATATCGCACTGGCCCGTGTGTAGGTAGCCTTAGTGTTGGCGTTGGGTAACACTGGATTGTCCTACCACTCAGTCGGGTGTTAGGCACAACTATGTCTCCTAGTAATCACTTAGAGGGGTCTTTCTTGACACGTACGGGGCTCGGACCCCACCGGTGAGACCTCGGTGCCCAGAAAAGCACATCCACGTTGACCTGATAATGTCAGCAATATTTATAGACAGGACGCTCTTTGTTACATTTTAATCAATTGTATAAGCCCACTAGACATGCCACCGCGACCTACACTACTGGGTGCAGCACCGCATGGCGACCCCCTGCCACCAAAACCCAGTGCCCGCAGGAGGACCAACCTGGTTGCTCAACAACGCCAGTGCTGCCGGCTCGGTCCCATCGCTCTGGGTCACACGGCCACGCAGCACAGTACCCCGTGGACCGGCCTCTAGAGCTCACCTGTCCATGTGATCCCAGAAATGGTCTGAGAAAGTCGATAAATCACCCCTAGGCTACATTCACGTGAGCGAGCGCAATATCGGCCCAAGAAACTCGCGTTTTTCACGCGATTGCGAGATGGTTTTGGTTTTTAAAAAACAGCCTCACATCACTTCTGTGAAATTGCGATCCTCAGGCGAGTATTCTACGCACAACAGAGGATCGCAAGTGTTTTCCATTGATTTCAATGACATCATCACATCGCACTCGCATTCAGGGGCGTAACTGAAGGCTCAGGGGCCCTGATGCAAAACATGAGCTGCCCCCCCCCCCTCTATCTGTATCTGTACCCGTACCCATACCTAAACCATGCTGCACAGAGACATAACTTGAAGCTTCTGGGCCCCAATGCAAAACCTGTAACAGGGCCCCCAGCTATAATGCTTTATTCATAGTACTGGGCTCCGTATATGGAGAAGAGAGGCCTTGTGGGCCCCCTAAGGCTCCTGGGCCCGGGTGCAACCGCATCCCCTGCATCCTCTACAGTTATGCCCCTGCTCGCATTTGCATCACATGGTCTGCAAGGTCTGTAAAGGTCCCATTGAAAACAATGGGTGAGGAGTTCTCAGGGAGCCCCAAAAGATAGAACCTGCATCGCTGCAAGGAAAAAAGTGCGCTCATGCGTCCATTCAAAAGAGTTCCTATGCTGCGTGCCGCCATTTTCCATGCACTATTTGGCGTGTGCGCTCGCATAATACACACCAAGATAGAGCATGAAGTGGTCTGTCTTGTGCGCTTGTTTCGTGCGATGTGTGAGCTGCAACATGGGAGCCTATGGCAGATTCGTAAAGCATATTGCGCTTCAAAACCCGTGCGCGTAATCCGCTGTCTGTCACCGCACGCCCGCATGAAGGAGCCCTGAGGCTGATTTGTCGAATTGGTTCTCAGACCATTTCTGGCATCCTATGGACAGGTAAGCTCCTGCGGCTGGTTCACGAGGTGCGCTGACCGTGGGGTGGGGGGACCCAAAGCCATGGGACTGAGCCCGGCAGCAGTGATGGTGTTGAGCAGCTGGGTTGCTCCTCCTGCGGGCGCTGTGTTTTGGTGGCAGGGGTCACTCTGCGGTGTAGGGACTCACTAAAAAGTCAGTGACTGGTCTAGTAGGGGGTCAGAATCTTTTCTCCTTAGGGAGAGCACCTAGACTGTGAGCGAGGAGACTCAAATGGCCATGCATGTTCCTCTGGGTAATATGCAAATAAGGGAGATGGAATAATACCTCAGCAGTGCCACCTAGTGGAAGGCAGCATTCCTATAGGTGGCACTGTGGAGGTTTTATTCCATCTCCCTTATTTGGGTCTAGTAGGCTTATACAATTTGATCAGAATGTAACAAAGACCCTCCTGTTTGATCTCTGCGGTCCATGGGTTTTCTTTGCATGAGTCCAAATCTTACCAGCGCTCCCGTCTGCCCCAGATTATGGTATGCCGATGTGCGTCTCTCTGGGGCATCAGGTCTCCCCCTTCACCAGTAATGCTGGCAGTAACTGCGGTCATCATCGGGCACCCCGCGATGGAAAGTTCTGTTCTCTCATGTATTTAAATTCAATAGCAGTTTCAAGATCTCTGCTTGTTGTCAGTGAATGGGAATATTCAGCAGCACAACATCCACATGATATGTTTAGATACACCTCTCAACACAAAGTATCACATATGATAGTTTTAGATACTGTCTGTTCAGTGTTTAGTTACTGTATCACACATACTAGATTAGATACAGTGGGTCAGCAGGCAGTATCAAACAAAATAGGTTTAGATACAATGTTTCAACAGACAATATCATGCATAATACTTTTAGATCCTGTGTTTTCAGTTACTGTGTGACACATGACCGGATAGGATACAGAAACTCAGCAGAACGTATCGCATAACAGGATTATTATATATAGCAGCTCAGCAGAAAATATCACACATATTAGGATTAGATACAGCGGCTCAGCAGAGCATATCACACTCAATAAGATTAGATACATTAGGTAAGCAGAGAGTATCACACAAGATAGGATTAGATACAGCAGCTCAGCAGACAGTATCACACATGACCGGATTAGATACAGCGGCTCAGCAGACAGTATCACACATGACCGGATTAGATACATGGCTCAGCAGACAGTATCACACATGGCAGGATTAGATACAGCAGCTCAGCAGACAGTATCACACATGACAAGATTAGATACAGCAGCTCAGCAGACAGTATCGCACATGGCGGGATTAGATACAGCAGCTCAGCAGACAGTATCACACATAATGGGATTAGATACAGCGGCTCAGCAGACAGTATCACACATAATGGGATTAGATACAGCGGCTCAGCAGACAGTATCACACATAATGGGATTAGATACAGCAGCTCAGCAGACAGTATCACACATGACAGGATTAGATACAGCGGCTCAGCAGACAGTGTCAAACATGACAGGATTAGATACAGTGGCTCAGCAGACAGTATCACACATAATGGGATTAGATACAGCGGCTCAGCAGACAGTGTCACACATGACAGGATTAGATACAGCGGCTCAGCAGACAGTATCACACATGATCGGATTAGATACAGCAGCTCAGCAGACGGTATCACACAGGATAGGATTAGATACAGCGGCTCAGCAGACAGTATCACACAGGATAGGATTAGATACATGGCTCAGCAGACAGTATCACACATGGCAGGATTAGATACAGCAGCTCAGCAGACAGTATCACACATGACAAGATTAGATACAGCAGCTCAGCAGACAGTATCGCACATGGCAGGATTAGATACAGCAGCTCAGCAGACAGTATCACACATAATGGGATTAGATACAGCGGCTCAGCAGACAGTATCACACATAATGGGATTAGATACAGCGGCTCAGCAGACAGTATCACACATAATGGGATTAGATACAGCAGCTCAGCAGACAGTATCACACATGACAGGATTAGATACAGCGGCTCAGCAGACAGTGTCAAACATGACAGGATTAGATACAGTGGCTCAGCAGACAGTATCACACATAATGGGATTAGATACAGCGGCTCAGCAGACAGTGTCACACATGACAGGATTAGATACAGCGGCTCAGCAGACAGTATCACACATGATCGGATTAGATACAGCGGCTCAGCAGACAGTATCACACAGGATAGGATTAGATACATGGCTCAGCAGACAGTATCACACATGGCAGGATTAGATACAGCAGCTCAGCAGACAGTATCACACATGACAAGATTAGATACAGCAGCTCAGCAGACAGTATCGCACATGGCAGGATTAGATACAGCAGCTCAGCAGACAGTATCACACATAATGGGATTAGATACAGCAGCTCAGCAGACAGTATCACACAGGATAGGATTAGATACAGCGACTCAGCAGACAGTATCACACAGGATAGGATTAGATACAGCGGCTCAGCAGACAGTATCACACAGGATAGGATTAGATACAGCGGCTCAGCAGACAGTATCACACAGGATAGGATTAGATACAGCGGCTCAGCAGACAGTATCACACAGGATAGGATTAGATACAGCGGCTCAGCAGACAGTATCACACAGGATAGGATTAGATACAGCGGCTCAGCAGACAGTATCACACAGGATAGGATTAGATACAGCGGCTCAGCAGACAGTATCACACAGGATAGGATTAGATACAGCGGCTCAGCAGACAGTATCACACAGGATAGGATTAGATACAGCGGCTCAGCAGACAGTATCACACAGGATAGGATTAGATACAGCGGCTCAGCAGACAGTATCACACAGGATAGGATTAGATACAGCGGCTCAGCAGACAGTATCACACAGGATAGGATTAGATACAGCAGCTCAGCAGACAGTATCACATATGATGGGATTAGATACAGCAGCTCAGCAGACAGTATCACACATTGCAGGCGTTGCTACTTGAAACGTACTTTACACATCCTTAGGACGCAGTAGATGCTGAGTGAAGTGATGTCTATAAAGCTGTGATGGGGATTGTATATTTAGGGCCTATTATCACATCCCGGTGGAGATCCTCCGCACCCCCCATCTGGATGAACATCCCGCTGCAGCAGATCGCAGGAGGGTTCCTGCTGAGAAATGGCGCCCAATGTCAGGTGGCTGCTCCTATTCTGGAGGATTTACCGTCTGATTCTTTGCTCGTCTCTGATTTAATTCCCTCTTTTATTTCCAGCGCTTATTATAACGTACTTAACAAATACACAAAAAAGCCGGGACCTCGCAACGCTGAAGGACACGGGGATTGTGTGAAATCCTGATTTATCGCAGGAGGGTTTTCAGGTCGGAGAGGAGAGTAAAGGATTAACTGCTCTGTAATGAGCTTTTAATTTTTCATTATCTTATTTGTCGTTATCAGCAGGAACTTCTATCCTGAGAAACGTTCTGTGCGGAAACAGGAAAAGGGTTTGCAGAAGCCTTTAAACATTGCAGCTTCACACCCCATGTAAGGAAAGAGGGCCGGGGCTTATAGAGTGTGACCAGAAGAGGGCGTTAACCGCGGTGTAACCTACAAACGACTTTAACCAATATGCAACCCTCAGACGACGTTAACCGCTGGGTGACCTTCAGATGACTTTAACCACTGGGTGACCTTCAGATGATATTTAAAGGGGTTGTCCCGCGCTGAAACGGTTTTTTTTTTTTTTTTTAACCCCCCCCCCCGTTCGGCGCGAGACAACCCCGATGCAGGGGTTAAAAAAACAACCCGCACAGCGCTTACCTGAATCCCGGCGGTCCGGCGTCTTCATACTCACCTGCTGAAGATGGCCGCCGGGATCCTCTGTCTCCATGGACCGCAGGGCTTCTGTGCGGTCCATTGCCGATTCCAGCCTCCTGATTGGCTGGAATCGGCACGTGACGGGGCGGAGCTACACGGAGCTACACGGAGCCCCATTCAGAAAAGAAGAAGACCCGGACTGCGCAAGCGCGGCTAATTTGGCCATCGGAGGGCGAAAATTAGTCGGCACCATGGAGACAAGGACGCCAGCAACGGAGCAGGTAAGTATAAAACTTTTGATAACTTCTGTATGGCTCATAATTAATGCACAATGTACATTACAAAGTGCATTATTATGGCCATACAGAAGTGTATAGACCCACTTGCTGCCGCGGGACAACCCCTTTAACCACTGGGTGACCTTCAGATGATATTTAACCACTGGGTGACCTTCAGACAACTTTATACCATTGTGCATCCCTCAGACAGACACTGGGTAACCTTCAGTCAACTTTAACCACTGGGTAAGCTTCAGACAAACCTAACCACAGTCTGATCCTATTTCCTGTATCTGATCTCGTTCTGCCTATTTATTGAACCTGCTACTAATGTAATAGGGAATTACAAAAATAGCAATTCCTTAGTACAGTGCAGTGGCAGCTATTAGTCTACACGGAGAATCTGGTGCTTACTTTTCTACTAGTAATTATTAGGAAACTATAGTGCCAGTGTTTCTGGTGGCACAATGCAGCCGTGCTACATGCTACATCCATTATGATCCCCACACATCACACACACAGATGTGATACATTCATGCTTATTTCCAGACATCACCAGCTCAGCAGACTCCTGGATACAGTGATCAGCCCCTGGTCATGTGATCCCTGACTCCACCCACACAGGTGATCACATGACTGTGATGTCATCACAGGTCCTGGTGGCTGCTGTTGGCTTATCTAGTATACAGTACTTTCTATCAAACTGCACAATGACTCCTCCCACAGCAGTGACATCACCGCAAGTCCTTCATCCCACCGGATGTCTTTAACCAAACTTCACAATGGCTCCTCCAACAGCAGTGACATCACCACAGGTCCTTCAGCCCACCGGATCTCTGTGGTGGTGGTAGGTCAGTGTCTTCTGTCAGGATCGCCGAGTTGTGTCTGAGATAAGAACGGCTTAGTTGTATTCTCATTTTGTTTTTGTCCTCTCCTTCCAAGAGCCCTAACTTTGCTGTTCTTCTGTCGGTCAGGCTCTGTTTGTTGTTTTGTATATGTTGAAGGACCTGCGATAACGTCACCAGTGGGCAGAGTGATGATGTCACCAGGGGTGGAACATGAGAAGCACCCACACACAAACATGCATACTAATGGTCATACTAAGTAGTTTGATTAAAGTGGTTGTCCAGTTGTTGACACCTCTATTAACCCTTTGCAATCCAATTTTAGATTCAGGGTTTCCCATGGGGCTTTCTCTTTCTGCCATTATACAATGGCACTATCTGCTGTCTAGAGCCAGTACTGCGCTATGTGACATGCTAGAGAGGCCCGCCGACAACAGAGCAGCCAGTAATATACAGTAAGAATACCCTGCCGGACGTCTTCCGACATTGGAGCTGTACAGGCTTCAATCAGAATGTCTTCAGACGTCAGACAGTGGATTGGAAAGGGTTAAGGCTATTTTTAAGTAATTATTAGGGGAGGGGAGCAGGAGAATTCATTTGTTGAAGACAGTAGGAAATAGCTAAGGATAGAGTTACCCTAAGTTGTTCCACCTTTTTAAAGAGGCAATAATGGCTGCAGAAATCATATGGCGACATATTTGACCTATTTAGCCATGTTCAAACAGCGGAAACCGTGTCCGATAACTCCAACAAGGAGCCGCCACGTAGTCCACACCAAAAATCTGATTTCCACTGTAGACTTATATGCAGCTGCCATGGATCCGCTCACGGACTAGCCTCATTCAATGGGGCTGATCTGAATGCCGATATCCTACCGCGGCTTCTGCGTGCGATGGGCTACTATTGGATTTCTCCACGCTGTCGGTAGAAAAATCCACTCTTGCCTAAACAATGTTGCCAATTCCCATTCAAATAAATGGGGAACGTCTTGGCCACAAGCAGTGCCGATTCTTCATCCAGCCCGCCATGTGAACACGGTCTTATCTTCTCGTCTCTGGGCTGACGGTCGCCCGGATCTCTCAAGTGAAATAATCTTTTGACATTCAAAGAGAATGAGTGACGAGGAGGACCCGGGAGCGCCTGCCTTGTGCAGCCATAATCATATTCCCGGTTTCTCCTCCTCTGGGGTTTCGTTTGTTTTCTTCTTTTTTCGCTCCGCACAGAAGTATTTTGTTTTTATGGTGTTGAATTAGAGCCCAGACGCTTCAGCTGTTATGGCTTTTATACGGGCGTTTGATCATTACTCTTGGAGGATGAAGAGCGTTAATGAGGCCTAATGTGGTTTATGGGAAAAACAGCCGAATACACGTCCCTCGTGGGAGATCACTGCGCAGGATATGTGATGCCATAGGGAGGTATCGGCATGTGGAGGTCAGGCTATAGCCGCCACCACCGGTAATGAGAAGTCATCGGGAACCGATTCTGGAAGATTATAGACCAACATTCTATCTTTCTTTGCTGCATCCTCATTTAATCAAACTCCCTTCTTTATAATCTGGGTGATTACCAATTAAGCCACCATCGAAGCTCCCCTTATCACCCAGCTTTTCCAGGCCCCTGAATGGCTACTGATCCCTAATATGAGAGCTGTAACAGAAACCATATTGGCTGTCAACTTTCTTTCCCAAATAAGAACTGGCGGAGTTGAAGAACTTTGCATTCACTGATGACTTTGGGGGGAATAAAGTTCCTGTTCCAATCAGACAAGTTCGGTGAATCCTGTAGGACTCTTGTCTGAATCGTGTGAGCCTCCAGCACTGAGGCGTCCTGCGTCCTCTCCAGCTTCTGTTTTGTTTTGCCCGGAGACAATGTGGCTCATGAATTAGTAAATGACATATGGTTATGTGACTGTGAATCGTGTCTGCAGCTCTCCAGGGCCAGCGGGGTGGTCTGTAGCTCTTTATGTGGGGTCAGCTCCTCAGGGGCGGGTGTTCAGCAAACACATTGTTTACTGCAGCCTCAGCACCTTCACCTCCTGCCCTCATTCTTCCTCCTTGCACCCAATTCCCCTTATGGCTCTGATTCTGAGCTCGGAGAAGTGCAGCCGCCAGATCCGTCTGTGCAGCTGCGAGTGAGTTTCCAGCTAAATGGCCCACTTAACAGCTTGTAGCATGAATAAAACATTCTAGGATGATCCTTTTTATGTCGCATCAAGACAAAGCCGGCTGCACTTATTGACATTGTCATAAAGCGTAACTATGAGGCCGCCTAAGGGGACGGGGGACAGGAGGATATGACCAGCAACGTGTACGTCTCTGCAGGTAACGCGCCGGACCCAAGAGATTAATTATATTTCACAAACGCTCCCGCTCGCTGTTAACAACCCAACCGCAATTATCTGCAGCTCGGAGTTCAAAGTCTATTCTGGGGATGGAGGCTCTGATGATGCACAGCGGATCATGAGATGAACAACAAGCGCAGGACGTTGGCTTCAAAGGGCCGTCAATCTCCGGTTAATTCATGGTCCTGGAGCCGCCGTCAGGACAAGCTGTTGCACATTCTGCACAGACATTACCTCTGTTCCTGGGAAAGCTGGGTTGCTGGTAGTATGTCTACCATTAGAGTGGCCATGGTAAAGCTAGGGTGGATGCATCCCTTTACAGCCAGACAGATTTGCCATTCAGAACCCTGGAAAAGTTGGTTGTCCCAGGAACCCAAATGACTAAATAAGCCTCCTTTCACATGACCACCCAGCTTTCTATTGTTTTGTTCCATCATATGACCAAATGATGCAGAATAAACCCCACTGACTATAATAGGGTCCCCCTGGCTTCTGTTATCCTGTAAGGCATTCGTCCGGATGATATAGCGCAGCATGTCGTGTTACTTCTTCGGGATTCTTGGACAGATCTTCGCCAGAGAAACTGAATGGGACACAGATGCAACCATGGCCTAAGATGTAGGGCTGTAACCGGTGGGGGATGATCTTGCAGAAGGTGCTCTACCACCACTTCCAGATGGGCACGGCCCCTGGTGTATAGGAACTGGAGGAGAGTTTAGGGCACCTGGCCAGGTTTCTGGGAGCAGCCTGCGCCCTCGTTGACCCAGAGGATGTCTATGCCATGGGCTCTGTCCTTCTCCAGTACCCGCTCGGGTGATAAGCATGGAGGTGGCACTGTCTAAATGGCAATAACGGTTAATTCTTCATTCATGCTGACGTACAATTATCCGACAGACCCGGCGCACGACTCCTAACAAGGTGCAACAGGTAGATAAGAATAAGTCTCTTCTGGTGAGCGCAGATCTTGGGTCTCTCCAAACTGCGGAAGTTCAGAATCTCTCGAATGTCTTTGTAATCAGACCGGTGTTTAACTCTACTCATGGTAGTCCCTCGATAGGGAAGCAGCGGGGTCCGCAGGGACATCCTCCCTTGGGAAGCCTGAGGCTTTACTTGGAGACAAAACAAAGACCATTACCGAATGGATACTTGACGAGGTTATACCACCTGGGAAAAACTCTTCTGTAGGGGGAAAGGATGATGGAGACCCCCTTACACTTCCATTATAGCTCCTCCAGGGTTTCCACCCAACTTTCTCAGACCCCTGAGTCGAATAGCTGTCTAGTAATTCAGTGATATGAAGCAAGGGAATATATAACTAAGTTTGTCATCCAGTGATTCGGGAAGGCTTGGCAGCCGAATTGACAGTCATCCTGAAACTACCGGATAGAATTTTTCTACCTTGGAGGGCGACTCCTTGACCTAAATACAACGGGCTATATCACTTCAGTACGCAGATTGCCTGGTATCACTGAGGAGCGTCCACCAGGGCCCTGGCATTTCAAAAGCTTGCTCTAATTGCAGCAGAACATTACTGCAGATTGTAGACATAAGCCCAGCGACTAATATCAGAGCCGCTCCCTCCATCATCCTCCAGCGAGTCCCTCGGCGGGGTCAGCCTGATGATCAAGTGTTCTCATAATTGCACTGCCTAAGATCTGCAGCAAACCTTAAGTTCTCCAAGGAAAGTAACTAAAATCAAGGAGACGTTGGGAAGTTTGCAATAAGCAGCCGCTCCTCAAGGGACTGTTCTCCACCATCGGTGCTGCAATCCTTCCCCCATTACTATTACAAGTGCTCACACGTGGACAGCCTTATAATAGAAGCTCATTACTCAAAAAGAAGTCTTAAAACCCTCTAGACACCTCCAGTCCCGGCTCCCCATGGATCTCCTCATTGGGATACAATTCAGGAACGGTTGTGAGAGCCACGGACCGACGGCCGCAGCCGAAAAATCAGTCATTTACGTCCCGATGCCATTTTTACTTCTAATTAAATCAGCAGTAGGCAAATGTAACCTGTCCCTGCAGCGACTGTACACTGTCAAACCGCAGCCGTTTAATTAAAAGAGGGAGCTGGGGTGCACCTGACATGCTGGTAATAACTATTCACCACCACCCCCATTCATGTGCAAGGGAGCAAAGCGCAATAAGGGGCGAGAGCTAAATACTTAAACAGGGGGGAAAGAATGTACCGGAGGTGGACCGTAGTCCGCGCCGTTCCTGGGGTTTGTAGGTCAATGAGATTCATATTTACAGAAGGTGAAAATAATGTACATTGAGAACGTGGCAACTGGGTCTATATTTGTAAGGACTGGAAATGGCGGAAATGGCAAGCCGCAGCATGAATACGACTCACTGCGGCCGGGTCGGCACTTCTGCCTAATTCTATTTAGATGTTGACTCCCCATTATGGTTGTCGTCACGCCCTCTTGGGGCTGTCGTCCAGCTTTGCTGGATGCTGATACTGCGGATGAAGCTATGCAATGCAGGTTCTGGATACGATGCACACGAAGGAGTTACAAAGCTGAGCTGTATTTATTCACAAACACTGGAATGACAAGAAGTCAAGGTTTGAGAACAGAAATGCAAGGCAACTGCCTGGACCAGTGATGGCAAACCTATTAGGGACCGAGTGCCAAAACTGTAACCCAAAACACACTTTTTTATGGCAAAGTGCCAACATGTCAGAGCGGGGCTTATCACAACATGTATGATTTTTACCTCCGTCATTATAAAAAGGATAGGGCCGCTTCAAAATAGACAGGGAGGAATGCCCTGAGCTCGTTTCCTAGCTGGAGCACTGGCGTACCATTGGTGCGGATTTTGACTGGAAATCAGTTGTGTATCGGCAGCTGATTTCATACTATGCGGCGCTCCCCTCACTTTCTCTGTAGTGCTCCCCGGTTTCAGGTTTCCAGCAGCTTTTAGTGGCCTCACCTGACCAGCAATCCCACACCTGACCAGGTCGCTGGGAACTGGAAGCCGGGCAGCGCTGATGGCAAGAAGCCTACAAATGAAGTGAGGGGAGCGCCGCATAGTATGAAATTGGCTGCGGATATGCGGTTGATTTCTAGTCAAAATCCACACCAATGGTGCAGATTTTGACTGTTTTTTGGAATGTGGAAATGCTGCAGAATTTTCCACTTGTAAACACACCCTAAGTCAGCTTGAGGTATGCTGCCACGTGCAGAGTGGCCCCAGTAGTAATAGTGTTCCCTCACAGTGGCCCCAGTAGTAATAGTGTTCCCTCACAGTGGCCCCAATAGTGTCTTCCCCACAGTGGCCCATGTAGTACTAGTGACCTCCCACAGTGGCCTATGTAGTACTAGTGACCCCCCACAGTGGCCCCAGTAGTGCTATTGCCCCCCCCCCCCCACAGCGGCCCCAGTAGTAATAGAGTTCTCTCACATTGGCCCCAGTAGTAATAGTGTTCCCTCACAGTGGCCCCAATAGTGTCTTCCCCACAGTGGCCCATGTAGTACTAGTGACCTCCCACAGTGGCCCATGTAGTACTAGTGACCTCCCACAGTGGCCCCAGTAGTACTAGTGACCACCCACAGTGTCCCCAGTAGTACTATTGCCCCCCCCCCACAGTGGCCCCAGTAGTAATAGAGTTCTCTCACATTGGCCCCAGTAGTAATAGTGTTCCCTCACAATGGCCCCAGTAGTAATGGTGTTTCCTCACAGTGGCCCCAGTAGTAATGGTGTTCCCTCACAGTGGCCCCAGTAGTAATGGTGTTCCCTCACAGTGGCCCCAGTAGTAATAGTGTTCCCCCACAGTGGCCCCAGTAGTGTCTTCCCCACAGTGGTCCAAGTAGTAATAGTGTTCCCTCACAATGGCCCCAGTAGTAATGGTGTTTCCTCACAGTGGCCCCAGTAGTAATGGTGTTCCCTCACAGTGGCCCCAGTAGTAATGGTGTTCCCTCATAGTGGCCCCAGTAGTAATGGTGTTCCCTCACAGTGGCCCCAGTAGTAATGGTGTTCCCTCGCAGTGGCCCCAGTAGTAATGGTGTTCCCTCGCAGTGGCCCCAGTAGTAATGGTGTTCCCTCGCAGTGGCCCCAGTAGTAATGGTGTTCCCTCGCAGTGGCCCCAGTAGTAATGGTGTTTCCTCGCAGTGGCCCTAGTAGTAATGGTGTGTCCTCGCAGTGGCCCCAGTAGTAATGGTGTGTCCTCGCAGTGGCCCCAGTAGTAATGGTGTGTCCTCGCAGTGGCCCCAGTAGTAATGGTGTGTCCTCGCAGTGGCCCCAGTAGTAATGGTGTGTCCTCGCAGTGGCCCCAGTAGTAATGGTGTTTCCTCGCAGTGGCCCCAGTAGTAATGGTGTTTCCTCGCAGTGGCCCCAGTAGTAATGGTGTTTCCTCGCAGTGGCCCCAGTAGTAATGGTGTTTCCTCGCAGTGGCCCCAGTAGTAATGGTGTTCCCTCGCAGTGGCCCCAGTAGTAATAATGTTCCCTCGCAGTGGCCCCAGTAGTACTAGTGACCACCCCCCCACAGTGTTCCCAGTAGTAATAGTGACCCCCCCCCCACAGTGGCTCCAGTAGTAATAGTGTTCCTCACAGTGGCCCCAGTAGTAATAGTGACCCCACCCCACAGTGGCTCCAGTAGTAATAGTGACCACCCCCTACAGTGGCCCCAGTAGTAATAGTGACCACCCCCTACAGTGGCCCCAGTAGTAATAGTGACACCCACAACAGTGGCCCCAGTAGTAATAGTGTTCCCCACAGTGGCCCCAGTAATAACGGCTCAATAGCCCCAGTTGTAATATTAACCCCCTTAGAAGCCCCAGTAGTAATATTAATCGGCTCAGTAGTCCCAGTAGTAATATTAACCCCCTCAGTAGCCTCAATAGTAATATTGACCTCCTCAGTAGTAAAATTAACCCCCACAGTAGTCCCAGTAGTAAAATTAACCCCCTCAGTAGCCCTAGTAGACATATATTAATCCCCTCTGTGGCCATATTAAACATATTAAGCCCCTCAGTTGCCCCAGTAGTAAGAGCTCCCCTGACCAATACACTTACCTCCTTCTTGTAGTCAGTGCCGCTCCTCCTCTTCTTGGCACTGATCCCGGGTGCGCACACTGATGGCAGTGTGTGCGCCCGGAACACTCTTCTCCTCTTCTGCGGAACGAAAGAGGAGATGTCGGGGGGAGGAGAATCTCCGGTGCACACACTGATGTCAGAGTGTGCACCAAGGATCAGCGCCACTAAGTGCGGCAGCTCCCCGGCCAGTAATCCCTACTGTGATGAGCAGCTGTCGGTGCGCATGCCAGCAGAGAGGGCTCTGCGTACTCCCTCCGGAATGTGTGCCATAGGTTCGCCACCACAGACCTAGACCTTAGAGTAGCTGCACTTTCCCCTTTGGATCACTTCTGGTCTGTCTGCCTTTTTCAGCTCCTTCCAGCGGCTGAAGACTGCCCCATGTAGCATTATATGGAGTTGTCTTCATGCAGCTAGCAGGCAGGAGTTGGGGATCAGCTTGAATTCACGGTGGCTATGTACTCAGACTCCTATCTGCTATGCTACAAATAAAACTTGCAATGGTGAATGATGGTGGTTGTAGTTCATGATGCCAGTCTGCAGCAGGTCTGAGTGATGGGCAGCTTGGTGGCTGCATTCCCACCTGGTCATGCTACAAACAACATTTATGGTTGATGGGAGGTTGTGGCTCCTGCGGTGTAGCATGAGGCATAGTGCAGATGCTTCCTAGTGGGAAGGAGCTCCAGGTGTCGGGGAAAGGGTAAAACAGGAAAACTTTCTTTTATTGTAGTTACAGGGGAATAAGGCCACATCCAATACAGTCCAATTCCTGCACATCAGAATCTGGAGCTTGGTGACTGGTGATACCGCTCTCATATAATGCATCTTATATGGCACCTGACCTCAGGTTTAAGGATGGGACTGTCTCTGTTGTTCTTTATCCAACTTTCTTAAACTTCTTTCTAATCTTCTTCCTTATTCTTCCTAGGTATTTACTACATCTTTCCTTCTCCATTGCACTTGCTCCATTATCACTTATGGGGCTTTTACATGAGACGAGCTGTGGGGCAAACAATGGTAGTTCGTCTCAGTGATGCAAGTATGGTTTGCATCACTCTGTCACGGTTTGTAATCACAGATAATTAAACAGGATTGGGCCTATGCAATGGTACTGTTACCTCCTGACTTACTGACCAAACAGTATGTGGGTGTGACAAATAATGGGTGTACCTCTACGCGGTGATCCAGACTTCAGTCGGCCGCGTAGGAAAATCAGAAGATTATATAGTACCTCTGCACTGGCCTTGAAAGAAAGTTGTTACTCACAGATGTTCTTTCTCACTCTTGGGGGCTCACTCCATTAACATCCAATCACATGCAGAATGGGAAATCTCTCTTCCTCTTCCATCTTCAGCACACGGAGGCTGAAGGTGACCCCATGTATCTGGACCTTCTGAAGACATTGACCCTTTCCTGCTCTCAATCACTACTTTTATAACCTCCTATCATACCACATGACATGACCGACTTGATACATTTACATGCAGGCTTTGGATTCTATTAGAGATTAACTTCTCAATCGCTGCAGCTGTGCAACACACATACTGGAAATGACAAGACAGGCTTTGCACAGTGCATCAACATAAGACATACGTGTATGGTATCTAAGGAGGGGACCAGGATGATGTACTGTGTCACTACATCACATTACTGTGTTCCCCCTTGCATCGCCGGTGCCCCTGCACCTTCTGTTAACCCCCCACCTTCTTCCAAATAATTGAATACCACATGTAACTCTTGGAATTTCTGTAAATGTTGTATTATTTGTGTTCCCTGTGTGCCTCGAAGGCGCTGCGAAATAAGTTGGTGCTATACGAATAAAGACTATTCTTATTGGTCTCTTCGGTGGTGTGGCGGACTAAGGGTGGGTTCACAAGGGACGGCTCTCGTCTAAATAACAGCTCAGTAGAGCGGCTGAAAGCAACGGTTATTCCATGTAAACACGGCCACCAGCAGGCTAACGAGCGGTAATTCGTTCTCTAGTTGCTAATTGCTTTGTTTTGCTTGCTTAAAAATAGTAACTGGTTGATTAATTTATCCTTGGGTGTAAACAGGCAATCGCTTGTCTTTCCACAGCTAGCCAACAAGTTTGCAGAGAGGTGAACGCTTCAGCGACCGCGAAAATGAACCACAATCGCTCCATGTAAAATCACACTGTCATCCGTACGCCAACAACTCGCTGTAGCCATTATTTCACGTGGCTGTTCTGACGTTGGTTGTCCCAAGTGAGCCCACCCGGAGGCTCTATCCCGTCTCAGCACTCTCAGCGTAAGCCGTGTACGTATCACAGGTCCGCATGCAGCACGCATTCTTTGTGCACAGGACAGCGTTTTCTGTTGCACTTTCCGGTACCAAGGGATACAGTGAAGAGAAGGTTACTGCGCGCCATACATTGTTTACAATGGGAATCAGTTGACGACTATAAGATATAATGGAGGAAGGTTTGTGAAGTGCGTTGACACGTATGAACAGAGACATAACTTGAAGCTCCCGGGCCCCGATGCAAAACTTGTAACAGGGCCCCCAAATATAATGCTTTACTCATAGTACTGGGCTCCCTATATGGAGAAGAGAGGCCTTATGGGCCCCCTGAGGCTCCTGGGCCCGGGTGCAACCGCATCCCCTGAATCCTCTATAGTTACGCCCCTGCGTATGAATGTAACCTGGTTTGGATTGTACAGCATATGACTGGTTTGCAGGCTTCTTGCACACAGACTGAAAACAAGTTGGGCGCAAGATTCTCAGGCGCAACGTTGATTGGACAACAGACGGACATCCCATCTATGTCCTGCCCAGTGTATGGGACCCCGTATATGTGCATGGGTTACCTTCAGCTGCAAATCGGACAAGTATAAAACATGCTGTGATTTTTTTATTTTTTATTTTTTTGCTTTTTTGCTAACTCGGACTTCCCGTCTGACTCGAAAAAAAAAGGGACCCATGTACAAACAATCATTCAAATAAATGGGTGCTATTTCTGCTTGATTTTTCAGTCCAAATTTGGACAGAAAAGTTGTCCGTGTTCAAGTATCCTGAGTAAGATGACCATCCTGATCTCTCAGCCATAGATTGGCTGGTGCGTTTCACGATTGGTACCTTTTTTCTTCAGACCATGAATGGCTGTTCTTTGGGTTTTCGGTCGGATCGTCTGCATTGAGATCATTTCTTCCCACTGACCTTGCTCTATCTTACCAATACGTTCATTATACTCGCCACATCTTGTCTTCGTCTTCAGGCTTCATAAATTCTGCATTACAAGATACTGTAATGACTGCACCAGACATTGGGCCAATATGTCCTATACAGAGGCGTAACTTTAAGCTTCTGGGCCCCCATGCAAGATCTGAAACAGGGCCCCAAATATAATACAGTAGATCCTCAACTAATGTCATTAATCCGTCCAGAAGCAATGGACTTTAGTAGAAATCAATGTTAGTTGAGGACATTATTTCCGTAGGAATTAATGTAAATCTAATTTATTGGTTCTAGACGTTCCAAAAAACACACCAAATCCCATTTAATAGAGAATAACTCTGGTCTTTAATACCAAAAACAATAACAATACTGAATGGATATAAAACACAACTGTAAAGAATAAATTAACATTTAACAGGTTTTTGGACATTTAGCATACAGTGCTTTGACATAGGACTGCAGGGACATCATTATAGCAATACATATCGCTGTGTGATCTGTGGTTTGACATAGGACTGCAGTATTTATTTGCAAACGTTTCTTTACTGTACTGTACTCATCTGTACAGTACTTACATTTTGCAGTTCAGTGGGGATTCCAGAGCCAGGCAGCGTTCAGCCGGCACTTTGGGGATTCAGCTGCTGTACTGTGTCAGGAGGCAGGCAGACACAGAAATGTTCAGCCGGCACTGTGCACTGTGGAGAGAGGAGGGGGAGGAGTAGGCATGTGCTGATGCAGGAGAAGCTGGAAGTGACCGGGGTCATAGAGCAGTCGGCACCCTTATCTGAGGAATGCAACTGTATTTGAGGGACCACCGCTCCCCTGACGCATTGACTTTAGTTGTAAACAGTGTTACTTAAGAGCAATGCTACTCAATGGTTTACTGTACTTTATTCATAGCACTGGGCTCCCTATGTGGAGAAGAGAGGCCTTATGGGCCCCCTAAAGCTCCTGGGCCCGGGTGCAACTGCATCCCCTTCATCCCCTATAGTTACGCCCCTGGTCCTATATGATGTTGGCCGCCTCTAGCTTGGATACATGATGAGATATGATCGGACACAGAGGCTCTAGTATCCTGCTGGCCGCCTCTAGTCTGGATACATGATGAGATATAGTTGGGCATGGAGGCTCTAGTATCCTGCTGGCCACCTCTAGTTTTGATACATGATGAGATATTGTTGGGCATGGAGGCTCTAGTATCCTGCTGGCCGCCTCTAGTCTTGATACATGATGAGATATGATCGGACACAGAGGCTCTAGTATCCTGCTGGCCGCCTCTAGTCTGGATACATGATGAGATATAGTTGGGCATGGAGGCTCTAGTATCCTGCTGGCAGCCTCTAGTCTGGATACATGATGAGATATAGTTGGGCATGGAGGCTCTAGTATCCTGCTGGCAGCCTCTAGTCTGGATACATGATGAGATATTGTTGGGCATGGAGGCTCTAGTATCCTGCTGGCTGCCTCTAGTCTGGATACATAATGAGATATAGTTGGGCACAGAGGCTCTAGTATCCTGCTGGCCACCTCTAGTGTGGATGCGTGATGAGCTATAGTTGGGCAGGGAGGCTCTAGTATCCTGCTGGCCGCCTCTAGTCTGGATGCATGATGAGATATAGTTGGGCACGGAGGCTCTAGTATCCTGCTGGCCACCTCTAGTCTTGATACATGATGAGATATAGTTGGGCATGGAGGCTCTAGTATCCTGCTGGCCGCCTCTAGCCTGGATACATGATGAGATATAGTTGGGCACGGAGGCTCTAGTATCCTGCTGGCCGACTCTAGCCTGGATACATGATGAGATATAGTTGGGCACGGAGGCTCTAGTATCCTGCTGGCTGCCTCCAGTCTGGATACATGATGAGCTATAGTAGTGCAGGGAGGCTCTAGTATCCTGCTGGCCGCCTCTAGTCTGGATGCATGATGAGATATAGTTGGGCACGGAGGCTCTAGTATCCTGCTGGCCACCTCTAGCCTGGATACATGATGAGATATAGTTGGGCACGGAGGCTCTAGTATCCTGCTGGCTGCCTCTAGTCTCTATACATGATGAGATATGATCACACACAGAGGCTCTAGTATTCTGCTGGCCGCCTCTAGTCTAGATACATGATGACCTATAGTTGGGCATGGAGGCTCTAGTATCCTGCTGGTCGCCTCTAGTCTGGATACATGATGAGCTATAGTTGGGCAGGGAGGCTCTAGTATCCTGCTGGCCGCCTCTAGTCTGAATGCATGATGAGCTATAGTTGCGCAGGGAGGCTCTAGTATCCTGCTGGCCGCCTCTAGTCTGGATGCATGATGAGATATTGTTCGGCACGGAGGCTCTAGTATCCTGCTGGCTGCCTCTAGTCTGGATACATGATGAGATATAGTTGGGCACGGAGGCTCTAGTATCCTGCTGGCTGCCTCTAGTCTGGATACATGATGAGATATGATCGGACACAGAGGCTCTAGTATCCTGCTGGCCATCTCTAGTCTTGATACATGATGAGATATAGTTGGGCATGGAGGCTCTAGTATCCTGCTGGCCGCCTCTAGCCTGGATACATGATGAGATATAGTTGGGCACGGAGGCTCTAGTATCCTGCTGGCTGCCTCTAGTCTCTATACATGATGAGATATGATCAGACACAGAGGCTCTAGTATCCTGCTGGCCGCCTCTAGTCTAGATACATGATGAGATATAGTTGGGCATAGAGGCTCTAGTATCCTGCTGGCCGCCTGTAGTCTAGATACATGATGAGATATAGTTGGGCATGGAGGCTCTAGTATTCTGCTGGTCACCTCTAGTCTGGGTACATGATGAGCTATAGTTGGGCAGGGAGGCTCTAGTATCCTGCTGTCCGCCTCTAGTCTGAATGCATGATGAGCTATAGTTGTGCAGGGAGGCTCTAATATCCTGCTGGCCGCCTCTAGTCTGGATGCATGATGAGATATGATCGGACACAGAGGCTCTAGTATCCTGCTGATCGCCTCTAGCCTGGATACATGATGAGATATAGTTGGGCATGGAGGCTCTAGTATCCTGCTGGCCGCCTCTAGCCTGGATACATGATGAGATATAGTTGGGCACGGAGGCTCTAGTATCCCGCTGGCTGCCTCTATTCTGGATACATGATAAGATATGATCGGACACAGAGGCTCTAGTATTCTGCTGATCGCCTCTAGCCTGGATACATGATGAGATATAGTTGGGCATGGAGGCTCTAGTATCTGATGGCCGCCTCTAGTCTGGATACATGATGAGCTATAGTTGTGCAGGGAGGCTCTAGTATCCTGCTGGCCGCCTCTAGTCTGGATGCATGATGAGATATAGTTCGGCACGGAGGCTCTAGTATCCTGCTGGCTGCCTCTAGTCTGGATGCATGATGAGATATAGTTGGGCACGGAGGCTCTAGTATCCTGCTGGCTGCCTCTAGTCTGGATACATGATGAGATATGATCGGACACAGAGGCTCTAGTATCCTGCTGATCGCCTCTAGCCTGGATACATGATGAGATATAGTTGGGCACGGAGGCTCTAGTATCCTGCTGGCTGCCTCTAGTCTGGATGCATGATGAGATATAGTTGGGCACGGAGGCTCTAGTATCCTGCTGATCGCCTCTAGCCTGGATACATGATGAGATATAGTTGGGCATGGAGGCTCTAGTATCCTGCTGGCCGCCTCTAGTCTGGATGCATGATGAGATATAGTTGGGCACGGAGGCTCTAGTATCCTGCTGGCTGCCTCTAGTCTGGATACATGATGAGATATGATCGGACACAGAGGCTCTAGTATCCTGCTGATCGCCTCTAGCCTGGATACATGATGAGATATAGTTGGGCACGGAGGCTCTAGTATCCTGCTGGCTGCCTCTAGTCTGGATACATGATGAGATATGATCGGACACAGAGGCTCTAGTATCCTGCTGATCGCCTCTAGCCTGGATGCATGATGAGATATAGTTGGGCACGGAGGCTCTAGTATCCTGCTGGCTGCCTCTAGTCTGGATACATGATGAGATTGGGTCGGACATGGAGGCTCTAGTATCCTGCTGATCGCCTCTAGCCTGGATACATGATGAGATATAGTTGGGCACGGAGGCTCTAGTATCCTGCTGGCCACCTCTAGTCTTGATACATGATGAGATATGATCGGACACAGAGGCTCTAGTATCCTGTTGGGCGCCTCTAGCCTGGATACATGATGAGATATAGTTGGGCATGGAGGCTCTAGTATCCTGCTGGCCGCCTCTAGCCTGGATACATGATGAGATATAGTTGGGCACGGAGGCTCTAGTATCCTGCTGGCTGCCTCTAGTCTCTATACATGATGAGATATGATCACACACAGAGGCTCTAGTATCCTGCTGGCTGCCTCTAGTCTAGATACATGATGACCTATAGTTGGGCTTGGAGGCTCTAGTATCCTGCTGGTCGCCTCTAGTCTGGATACATGATGAGCTATAGTTGGGCAGGGAGGCTCTAGTATCCTGCTGGCCGCCTCTAGTCTGAATGCATGATGAGCTATAGTTGCGCAGGGAGGCTCTAGTATCCTGCTGGCCGCCTCTAGTCTGGATGCATGATGAGATATGATCGGACACAGAGGCTCTAGTATCCTGCTGATCGCCTCTAGCCTGGATACATGATGAGATATAGTTGGGCATGGAGGCTCTAGTATCCTGCTGGCCGCCTCTAGCCTGGATACATGATGAGATATAGTTGGGCACGGAGGCTCTAGTATCCCGCTGGCTGCCTCTACTCTGGATACATGATGAGATATGATCGGACACAGAGGCTCTAGTATTCTGCTGATCGCCTCTAGCCTGGATACATGATGAGATATAGTTGGGCATGGAGGCTCTAGTATCTGCTGATCGCCTCTAGTCTGGATACATGATGAGATATAGTTGGGCACGGAGGCTCTAGTATCCTGCTGGCTGCCTCTAGTCTCTATACATGATGAGATATGATCAGACACAGAGGCTCTAGTATCCTGCTGGCCACCTTTAGTCTAGATACATGATGAGATATAGTTGGGCATGGAGGCTCTAGTATCCTGCTGGTCGCCTCTAGTCTGGGTACATGATGAGATATAGTTAGGCATGGAGGCTCTAGTATCCTGCTGGCCGCCTCTAGTCTGGGTACATGATGAGATATAGTTGGGCATGGAGGCTCTAGTATTCTGCTGGCCACCTCCAGTTTAGATAAATGATGAGATATTGTTGGGCATAGAGGCTCTAGTATCCTGCTGGGCGCCTCTAGCCTGGATACATGATGGGGTATAGTTGGGCATGGAGGCTCTAGTATCCTGCTGGGCACCTCTAGCCGGGATACATGATGGGATATAGTTGGGCATGGAGGCTCTAGTATCCTGCTGGCCGCCTCTAGCATAGATACATGATGAGATATAGTTGGGCATGGAGGCTCTAGTATTCTGCTGGTCGCCTCTAGTCTGGATACATGATGAGATATAGTTGGGCATGGAGGCTCTAGTATCCTGCTGGCCACCTCTAGTCTGGATACAAAATGAGATATAGTTGGGCACGGAGGCTCTAGTATCCTGCTGGCTGCCTCTAGACTGGGTACATGATGAGATTGGGTCGGACATGGAGGCTCTAGTATCCTGCTGGCCACCTCTAGCCTGGATACATGATGAGATATAGTTGGGCACGGAGGCTCTAGTATCCTGCTGGAAGCCGCCATGAGAGGAACACTTGTTGCTGCAGGATGTCCTGAACATATCGCTGAGCTGTCATTGTCCCTCGTACCACTACTATGGGGGGACCGACTGTTGTATGTGATGGCCCACCCAAACCATCACACCAGCAGGGGGCATTGTGCTGCTCCACAGCAAAGGCAGGATTGAGGCGCTCACCCAGAGGTCTCCATATTGGGATGCGATGGTCCTTGGCTCCCAAATAGATCCAGCATTCATCGCTGAAGACAATATAGTTCCAGTCTGTCGCATCCCAGATGTCTTGTTCACGACACTGCGGTAAGAGGAGGCGACTATATTGGGGTGTTAATAGCAGGACACGTAATGGGCACCGTGACACCAACTTGCCTTTTGCTAAGCACCTAGAAATTCTTTGGGCAGACTCCGGGGTCTGTAATGAAGGGGCCCCCTGTGTCTTGATTGCGGACAACGAAACTATTGGATCTACTTGTGGTTATCGGTGGATGAAATGATTCTCTGTATTAATCTGTCTGGGACATCCGGAGCCTGTTGACCATGTGCGCATGGCCGCACATAACCACTGCTGCCAACACCTCCTAACAGCTTGGTCAGAACCGCCAGGGGGCGGGCAATGGGTTGGCATGGCCATCCAGCTTCTCTCATTCCTAAGATGCACCCCTCCTCAAACCCTATTAACTGGGCAAAATGCCTTTAAGTGCATCGTAGAGGCGTCTAGTGGTCAGCGACCTCTCAACAAGAAGTACTTTACACTAGCAGCCTCTGACAGCCTTTATATAGGGCAACGGGGGAAGCACTTTTACGGCCTCTGGTGGCAAGACCCAGCGTCAAATCAGACCACAACTGTAATCATTTACATGCCTGAGATATAACTGCATGCCCAGTTCTGCAGCCATCAGATATTTCTCTCTGGATGCATTATATTTCTTGTCGATGGCTGTACCTCGTCTATGGGGTGACGTGGGGCACTTGTACCTGTATATTGCAGTCGCTGGTAATATTTTACTTTGGGTTTAGCTTCCACAGATCTGTATTGTGAGCGCAGCTCTGCAGCTGCCTGTATAGCGGGCCCCGCGGGCGCTGTGGTGATGGGGGGCGCCGCGCTCTGCAGGTGTCGGTGTTTTTCTTGGAGATTATTATTGCTGGTATTATTTATCCTGCTGTATATTCCCTTCGCTGCCTCTAGATTATCAGACAGCAGGAGGCCCGTATACATACAAGGAGTAAAAATAGCAGCAAACAGACGTAATGCAAGTAATGAGGCGGGAGAACGAAGCCGTCAGCGGTAGGCAGCGCTACAACAGACCCGGATGACTGACAGCAACTACCGGCGCTGCACTGAGGCCGGACACCGGTGCACATACCCTGCCACTGCCAGCTCTCCTGCCCACCTCTACTGATCAGATCACTCCCCACTGATCTGGCCTAGGCCTACTTTTTTGCATGCCAGATTAGTAGGATATTTTAGCTAGTAAATGCTGGATTATTGGAATTGGATTAGTACTGTTGTATATTACAATTCCACTCCCTCTACTGTAGTAGGAGTATGTCCAGATGTATCTTCTGCGAAATTCCCATGTGCATTGCAAAAATAGGGCTCGTTTACACGGGCTACAAAATCACACAGAACTTAGCCGCACAAATAAATTGTGAGTAACGCTCCAGAAAATCGCATGAACGGACAATTTCCCGCTATTAAGTCCCAATCTTAATTAGCAATGAAATTGCCCATTGACATGATGGAGAGCTGCATGTTACAGCAAAAAAATGCTGCTGCTCCAGGAGGAGAGCGAGAGATGAAACGAAGCCCCGGGGGGACCAGTTCTTTTCCGCGGAGCTGGAGGAATTCCTCTGCAGGGGAGATGGAGGAATTCCCCTGTACTGGGGCGGGAGGGATTCCCCTGCAGGGGAGATGGAGGAATTTCCCCGTACTGGGGAGAGATTGATTCCCCTGCAGGGGAGATGGAGGAATTCCCCCATACTGGGGAGAGAGGGATTCCCCTGAAGGGGAGATGGAGGAATTCCCTGGTACTGGGGAGAGATTGATTCCCCTGCAGGGGAGATGGAGGAATCCCCCCGTACTGGGGAGAGAGGGATTCCCCTGAAGGGGAAATGGAGGAATTTCCCCGTACTGGGGAGAGAGGGATTCCCCTGCAGGGGAGATGGAGGAATTCCCCCGTACTGGGGAGAGAGGGATTCCCCTGAAGGGGAAATGGAGGAATTTCCCCGTACTGGGGAGAGAGGGATTCCCCTGAAGGGGAGATGGAGGAATTCCCCCGTACTGGGGAGAGAGGGATTCCCCTGAAGGGGGGATGGAGGAATTTCCCCATACTGGGGAGAGAGGGATTCCCCTGCAGAGGAAATGGAGGAATTCCCCATAGGGGATTTCCCTCATTCTCCCCTGCAGGGGAACCCCTCTCCCTGCTACGGGGAGATCCCTTTATAGTCCCTGCATAGTCTCCCATAGGAGTCTATAGAGGCTTCTGTGATTTCCTGCCAAAAGAAGGGTCCAGGCCTATTTTTTTTACATGCAGCAGGGAATTTCAGCCAATCTTCCTTGTTGCGCTATTTTTTTTACTTGGCTACAAATCGTTCATGTGAAGGTTTCCATAGGAAACTATTGGTTCTATTAGTCATGACTTTGTGACGCATGTAACTTAGCTGCAGCAAATTGTCCGCGTGAAGAAGGCCAGAAAGTTACATGAGACACTTATTAGCCGCAGGAGCAGCGAGTGTCGGCGTCTGACTGTCCTTCGCAATCAGTGCGCCCAATTACAAATGAGTGACCGTCCACCATCAGCTTTATTCTAGGTGTGGTCCTTTAAATACCTACATGACTGTGATCGCCAGTGATTGGCTTAGAGCGACTGATGCTGCGAGATCCATTTCCGCCTCTTCAGCAGATGTCGGAGTGTTGCTGCCATCTTGGCATAATCCCGATCGCTCTGTTCATTAACGCCGGAGACCTGTCTTGCATTAGCGGCAATAAATACAAACATGCAGACGCCAGTGAAATACGCTGTAATCTCTAATTAGCAGATACATAAACGCCGTGTAATGAATCACTTGTAAGCGCCATAACCTGAGTGTGACAGATTTACGCCCTGAACGAGACCCGCTCATTCTTTTATTTACCATAAGTCAATAATATGAGGAGGGCTGGTAATGAGGTGATAAAAGGAAGAGCGACTTATCTTGGAAATACTTTGTATACAGGGAAAACCGCGCACGGAGCTAATTATCTTAGTCGCCAGGAATGGGTTCCCATAAAAGCTTGTTAATCACAGACTAATGAGGTCTGGTAATACCGCGCACAAACCTGTTCGGCACCAGAGGTCTTCATCTACACTTCAGGGTCGAGAGACTAAACCGGAGGAAACGGGGAGATGAAAGAGCAGATCCTTCCCCAACTGCGCTGTCTTTGTAAGCGAGCAAAGCCCCAGCAAGTGATTCCTTTTCCATCGTAGTATGATAGAACGTACTAGTCATCGCCGCATTAGTCACTTAATTTTGGGAGTTTTTTACTTGATGTTTTCTTTCAAGGATAAGAAATCATTGTTGTGGTAGCCGAACAAAGTAGGATGAGTCCTGGGGGCATGGCCATGTGTAATGGTCCTAGGGGCGGGGCCCCGTGTAATGGTCCTGGGGACGGGGCCCCGTGTAATGGTCCTGGGGGCGGGGCCCTGTGTAATGGTCCTAGGGGCGGGGCCCCACGTAATGGTCCTGGGGGCGGGGCCCCGTGTAATGGTCCTGGGGGCGGGGCCCCATGTAATGGTCCTAGGGGCGGGGCCCCGTGTAATGGTCCTAGGGGCGGGGCCCCGCGTAATGGTCCTAGGGGCGGGGCCCCCTGTAATGGTCCTGAGGACGGGGCCCCCTGTAATGGTCCTGGGGTGGGGCCTAGGTGATGGTTTAAAGCCCATTAGCCAAAATGCACAAGTAAATCAACTATAGAATGGTGCAAAAAAAAGATGATTTGTGTCTTTGGAATGACCAAGGCCAAGCAGTGACTTTAACTCTATTGATATGCTGTGACCTGACCCAAAGAGGGCTATGCATGCAAAGTATTCCAGAAATATTGATGTACTGAAACCGTTAAACCCAGGAGTGGTCCAATATTCCTCCTCACCTTTGTGTAAATCTTATTTGCAGCTGTAGGATATATTTGGTGGATGCGATTGCTGCTAAAGAGTGAACTACAGGTTCTTAAACTCAAGGGTTCACTTACTTTTTCTCCCTGCACTGTGAATGATTACAATAAAAGGCATGAATAGTACAGCTACCTGTGTTATCAGTTACATTCTGTTGGTCTATAATTGTGTCCTACACAAGCGTATGGTAATTGTGTATTAATATCACATATGCGATATTACACAAATTGCGTATATTATGTGCATAAGATAAATCGCCGCATGTCCTAACTTGGAGCATATTATGCGCGCATAGACGCCAAGATAGTACCGCACATGGCGGCCTATACACAACGCTATTGCATACTGGCTGCATGCCGGGCACGTATATCTTGCAGCCAGCATGCTGCGAGATACGCTTGTGTGAGCCGTTAGATACAGTCAGACCACATTTTATTAGTAATCAATGCAGAAATCCAGAGAATTCCAGAGGGTTACCAGCTGAAAATTAATTGAAAGCTATGGTTGAGTATAACCAGATGCAAAGGAGCACATTGACTTATAGGAAAGCTGCCTTTCAATAAGTGTCAGTGCCGAGGGATTGTACCATTTTCATTTGCATACTAGATTTCCCAGTGAGCATTGCAGGAACCAGAAGTCTCCTCACACCTTTATGATCTCCATAAGGAGAAACGGTACCCCTCCGAAGCCAATATTAAAAGCATGAAATCAATCTACACCCCCATCCAGGTGAGGAAGGGGGGGTATAGCAGAGTCGCAGGACCAGTATCTTGGTACCAGATTAATTACTAATCAAACAGTGATGTGAACAGAATTAGTCAGAGCCTCCGATGAAGAATTAGATCCGCCACCATGGAAGGAGAGAAGAGCAACCGGTCTGGAGAGAAGCTCGTACAGATACTGGGATTATCTCAGAGGATGAAAGCTGAAGGACGAGGTAAGGGTTCGTAAGGTACATCAGCATCCTGTAAATTGCGGCAAAATGGGGGTCCGTTCGCTTCCGTCATAGGACGGGACAGTTCGGCCAGGGGGTGCCGTTTTCCTGCTCCCAGAGCAGGAAAACTAAAGTTCTGAATGCTGATTTGAATGAGCCCCTACGACTGAAACATTGAATGTAATCCTAGGCCTCGTGTCCACGGGCATAATTCATTTAGCAAATC
Organism: Eleutherodactylus coqui; assembly: GCF_035609145.1. NCBI lineage: Eukaryota > Metazoa > Chordata > Amphibia > Anura > Eleutherodactylidae > Eleutherodactylus > Eleutherodactylus coqui. The sequence goes on along the minus strand of NC_089846.1, from coordinate 11,631,295 downwards.
CCCACGGGTTCCCCCGCCCTCCCACACGTGAAATTCGCAGATCAATCTTCCTATATGGAATCATTGACCATCCGCTGTTAATTTATCAGCCGCGGATGTGAATTATTTTGATTTGCGGATTTCACGCGCAGCATGGTAGCTTGCTCCATTTTACCACGAGGTCCATCGATCTCTATGGGTGCGGGAGATCCACAGTGCATCCGCAAATACACTGCGGATTTGAAGGTTAAATTCAATCAGGAAGGTGGGATTGTGTAGTACGTTCGTGCGTGAAAAATCCGCACTCTGCGATCTCCTGCAAGCCATAAAAATACACTTTTAAGATCATACGCGTTGCATTCGCTGCGGAAATCTGCATTAAATATCCGCGCGGGCCGTATTATGTTCGCGGACATGAGGACTAATTGTTTCCATTTACTAACAGCGAGGAGAAAAAACGGACACAATGCGCAGCGAGACCCGAACATTCTTGTCATTTGTATTTCTCTTTTCAATCGGAGGCAGCGCGTCGCCCGCTCCGCGGTGTCGGCACTGCGGCGGCTGCAGGGAGATAAATGTTTTTTACTTGCACGTCGGTTATCAGTTAGTTGATCCTTTGTCTGCGCCGCAATCTGTCAGCCGCGCTGCTGACGCACCGTACACAAGGAGTCACCTGGCCGCCACAATCCAGATCCCAATAACAGATAACACTTGTCACAAGCGATCTGTACGGATGGGGCTGAAGGAAACACATCGCCGCGGACGGCCTGATGGACGGGAATAAAGCACGGCTATGACATAAAACAATGTCGCGGTCACAAGGCGCAGATTTTAGAGATGGAAGCTGCAGAGATTTATATGTAACCGCCTACAAATCCAATCTACAATCAATTCGCGGAATGTACACCATAATCTGATGCCCGCTGCCACACTGCCCATAGCTAGTCACCCAACGTTTTCCACACCCTGAGTGGCAGAGATCTATATAGTCACGTTGTTGCATCCCGCATGCTTTGCTCTCCTATCATGTCTTCCTATAGTTCTGGCATTCTGTTCATGAACCAGAAAGCTCAGGATGAACAGCCCTGTAGCTCGCACTCTGTGGATTTGTGGGAGGCCAATAAAGGGTATTTTCCAGCAATCTTCAGTTTTATGTAAATGCAGTAAAGCCAAATCATCGTATAACGAACCGCTCTAATAGAATTTCTCTTTCAGTTTCTCAAGCTTTTCAATATCTCTGCTTGCTTTCCTCAATGGAAACACTTTTATTTACATCAACAGGCTGAAAACGTGTCCTGACATAACACAGCTGAGGGGTTGCTACAATTATAGAAAGCCTAAGACTGGGTTCACTTCCGGGCGGCTTTGCCGCGGAAATTCGTCCGGAACTTTACCGCGGCAAATCCGCTTGCGGACGCTAATCCTGGGATTAGCCAGCCATGTGGATGAGATTTCTCAGAAATCTCCCTCCACACGGGATGGCAAATCCGCCGCGGTAAAGCCGGCAGAAGCCGACACTGCAGCGTGGTTTCGACGGCCGCAGCATGTTCATTTTTTTACTTCTTCCTCCGCTGCGGCCGCGCTCTCCTCTATGGGAATGCCGGCTGCAGCGGAAGAGCGAGCAGCCAGGCCGCTTCAAAACCCGCGGCTAAGTGCCGCGGGTTTTGAAGCAGCGCTTCTCCCGTCGGGAAATTTCGCGTTTTTTCGCTGCGGCCAAACCGTGAGATTTCCACCGGGAATCCGCCCCGTGTGAACCCAGCCTAAGGAATCCTCCTGTCTGGAAAATCCCTCTTGTTTTGAGGTTTTCTGAAGTGCAGTCCGCGCAGGTTGTCGGGACCGAAGCATATTATAGCCTGCCTTTTTATAGGTCAGGGTGGTTTTCAACTATTGCAATGGTAAGAGCTTGTTTCTGGGGCTGTGGTTATAAAATCCTAGACTGGTAGAGTTGGAAGGGACCTCCAGAGTCATTGGGTCCGACCCCCTGCTCAGTGCAGGATCACTAAATTATCCCAGACAGATGTCTGTCCAGCCCTTGTTTGAACACTTCCATTGAAGGAGAACTCCCCACCTCCAGTGGCAACCTGTTCCACTCATTGATCCCCTCACTGTCTAATATCTAATCTGTCTCCTCCCTTTCAGTTTCATCCCATTGCTTCTAGTCTTTCCTTGTGCAGATGAGAATAGGGCTGATCCCTCTGCACTGTGACAGCCCTTCAGATATTTGTAGACCGCTATTAAGTCTCCTCTCAGCCTTCTCTTCTGCAAGCTGAACATTCCCAGATCCTTTAACCGTTCCTCATAGGACATGATTTGCAGACCGCTCACCATCTTGGTAACTCTTCTCTGAACTTGTTCCAGTCTATGTCTTTCTTAAAGTGGGGTGCCCAGAACTGGACACAGTATTCCAGATGAGGTCTGACTAAGGAAGAGTAGAGGGGATAATGACCTCACATGATCTAGACTCTATGCTTCTCTTAATACATCCCAGAATTGTGTTTGCCTTTTTGGCTGCTGCATCACATTGTTGTCTCATGTTCAGTCTATGATCTATTACGCTTATGGTACGAGCTTGCTTCTGCGGCTGTGTTTATGATGCAAGCGCGGTACTGTTGTACCTTGTCCTTACCAGAAGCTAGGGGTTTGGCAGGCCATAGCAGAAGGGAGCACCCCTGTCAGGCGCCTAGCTGCCAATTGGCTCAAAGACAAGCGCTGTTGCTGTGCTGTTGCTCAGTTTCCCCCCTTCCCCAAGTACCTCCAGATGTTACAGGACACTATATTCCCATCTGTACCCAATAGCTAGTTGCGTCATACGCAGCAAAATAGAACCTGCTGTGTTCTTTTTTTTTTTTGCGCTTGTAGGACACACAATGAATAACCGCAAGTGTAAACGGATCAATGAAAATCAATGTACTTTCATTGACCCATTCACCTCATATCCCACACGTATAATAATGATATGCAATGCAATTACGCTCGTGTGAGTTGGGTATGGTTTCATATCAGCTTTTCTAACAGAAGTCAATTTTCTCATTATTATACCAGTTAATCATCCTGGTCCCCTCCATAATTGTCATACATGTTTATCTTATGTAGATGCACTGTACAAAACTGTCATGTCTATTTTCTGTATGTATGTTGCACAGCTGCAGTGTCTGAAGGGTTAACTCCCATAAAATCATTGCCTGTCAGCACTGTCTGCTGCGGAATGTATCTAGTCTACTGTGTCATGTGGTAAAAGTGAGGTGATAAATGTGAGTGTCTGAGAGCGGGAGGGGGGCTTCTTCCTTCTGTGTTAGAGCAGGATTCCTTCTTACCTGTTGCTTGGAGCTAACAGATAGCCGCATGGGAGCACCATCAGCTTCCATGTTGGTGAAGATGGAGGAAGAGGAGCGACATCCCGTAGCGTATGGGGAGTGGATGTAACAGGAGTGAGTACCATCCGGAGAGAGAGAGCACACCAAATTGCTACTGAACCAGGTACCCGTTCACATCACGGCAGTTATTTTTCCTGTGTGGCCATTTGCCAATGGATCACCACACAGAGGTACGTGATTGTCCGACCCACACAGAGAATGTGCGGGGTGCATCTAGGCTAAGTCCTCTTGTGAGTAATTTTGTCTTGCCAGAGAGTATGTGGAGAGGATCTTGTCTTTTTGCCTCCTGCGAAGTATATTTCATGACCAGGCCTGGTGACATATAGATAACGTGGACTATAGGGCCGTATTGTTCCTGTGTAATTTTGCCTCCCAACTAGAGATGAACGAACGTACTCGTCTGAGCTTGATACTCGTTCGAGTATTAGCGTGTTCGAGATGCTCGTTACTCGTAACGAGTACCACGCGATGTTCGGGTTACTTTCACTGTCATCTCTGAGACGTTAGCGCGCTTTTCTGGCCAATTGAAAGACAGGGAAGGCATTACAACTTCCTCCTGTGACGTTCAAGCCCTATACCACCCCCCTGCTGTGAGTGGCTGGCGAGATTAGGTGTCACCCGAGTATAAAAATCGACCCCTCCCGCGGCTCACCACAGATGCATTCTGACATAGAGGAGGGAAAGTGGTATCTTGCTGGAGCTGCTATAGGGAGAGTGTTAGGAGTATTTTTGGCTTCAAGAACCCCAACGGTCCTTCTTAGGGCCACATCTGACCGTGTGCAGTACTGTGGAGGCTGCTTTTTGCAGTGTTGCACTTTTTTTTTTTTTGGTATATCGGCCGTGCAGAGCATTGCGCCCTGCAGTAATTATACATACTCCAGGGCCAGTAGTGGTGGTGAGGCAGGGACAGAAGACATATATTGTGAGGCAGGGACAGAAGACATATATTGTGAGGCAGGGACAGAAGACATATATTGTGAGGCAGGGACAGAAGACCTATATTTATTGAATATAGGCAGTGGGCCTTTGCAAAAACATTTGGGGGAAAAAATCTATTTGGGCTGCCTGTGACTGTCCTCAGTGTACTGGGTCTGTGCTGGGTGTAGTTGTCCTCCTAATTCATACGCAGCCAGCTAAGTGTTACAGCAGGCTTGGCCAAAATTATTTCCTGGTGTTCCGTAAGCGAAGTCAGCCTCCAACCACAGGCCAATAAGCGGCACATTTAATTACAGCGTTCTGTTTCTGCACTACTGGTAATGCACCATGCTGAGGGGTAGGGGTAGGCCTAGAGGACGCGGGCGAGGACGTGGAGGCCCAAGTCAGGGTGTGGGCACAGGCCGAGCCAGGGACAATTTGGTGTGCGCTGTGGACACTGGGTCGTGCAGGGGGGGGGGGTTGGGCAGCATGTAACCCAGGAGAAGTGGCAGCGGAGTGTCATGCAGGCAGTGATTGTGCTTTGTTGGAGGTAGTGTTGTGCTTAGCTAAGGTATGCCATGCTAATGAGGGCTTTTCAGAAGTAAAAGTTGTTGGGGGGGGGGCACTCTTGCCGCTATTGTGGCTTAATAGTGGGACCTGGGAACTTGAGATGCAGCCCAACATGTAGCCCCTCGCCTGCCCTATCCGTTGCTGTGTCGTTCCCATCACTTTCTTGAATTGCCCCGATTTTCACAAATGGAAACCTTAGCGAGCATCGGCGAAATACAAAAATGCTCGAGTCGCCCATTGACTTCAATGGGGTTCGTTACTCGAAACGAACACTCGAGCATCGCAAAAATTTCGTCCCGAGTAACGAGCACCCGAGCATTTTGGTGCTCGCTCATCTCTACTCCCAACCTCTGAGCTTCTGCCTGTAAATATCACCGTAACTACTGCCGTGAATGTACCTGTTTCTGATTACCCGTTTCTGCAAAGTTTAAACTTAGTAAGGTTTTACCGGGCCTCAACCGCTCCAGAGGACCCGAGGTACGACACACTTAATGTTTGTTAATCCACCGTGTATGAATGCTGGTGTGTGGAACGGTGGCGTCACGAACTGGCAAGTACTACCCCCCTCATCCTGAGGACTACTGGCCCTATCCTCTGGTGTGGTAACTCCCTCCGGGACCAGGAGTTGGTAAGTGCCACGGTGACAGGTCCACGCACTACACCCTCCCAACTCCAGCCGTATGCCAGGGTAGCGAGTCATTCCCTGCAGTATCCCATGCATGGGTGCTGCATGAGTTGGTGTCTCACGGAGCACTGCAAAATATCTGGCCTCTCTTACAGCTTACCACACTGACTTTTGCCTCCCCATGTATATATTTATTTTTTTCTTTAGGTTTTATTCACATGATCATTTTTATGCGACTATTTTATTTAAAAAATCGTGACCCTGCGAACCGTTGGATTCAAATGCATTCATTCGCAAGGGCAACTATTAGCCACGTAAAAACGTCCTGCTGGTGAAGATAGGGCATCGGTGGCCAAATACGCCAGCCAATGTTTTGAAGCGGCTGTCAAAGATAAGTCTTGCCCTTTCTTTTCGCCGCAATTAGCTGGTGGCTCCCATAGGCTACTATGGGAGCTGCCGGCAAAGGGAGGGGGAGGCAGTTAAGCAGCAGCTCCCCTCTATTGAACCAGTTCAGTTACTTATGCCGGCCGTGTATGCGCCGCATCCGGCCACATGAACGTGCGACAAAACGTGAGATTTAGCTGCGACTTGGTCGTAGCTTTTTCTCCCTCATGCAATTTTTCGGCTGCGATGTGGCCAGCTGAAGATCCTAATGCTTGTGTGAAAGAGGCCTTATGAGCGGGAGGGACAAAAAAAGTTCCATCCAAGATGCCATCGAAGATCCGCATTGTGCCGACTCCAATAGAGCCATAAAACTACAGCAGAGAAATCCTAATCAGTGTTTGCACAGATGTACTTAGTAAATGATAGAGCCTATAACAAAGGTGCAGAACCAGTGATGACCACTTGGGGGAGATGATACAGAAACTTTACATAGAACTCTAGAAAATATGGTGTAAGTAACCAGCTGAGCCTGTAACGTTATATGGCCTGCTCTGTATAATGTACACCAGGGGTGTCAAACTATTGTCCACCGAGGGCCATATCCACGTAAGGGCTCATGTCTGCGGGGGGGGGGGGGGGGGTTCACCACATATTACACATGTGATGCACGGCTGCGTAGAATGAAGTCAGTGAATGTAAATGGACTTTCATTGATCCATGCACGCCGGCGTGTAGATACGCATGAGAAATAGATCATAGCATGTTTATTTCGCGCAGCGCCATCCCTACACAGCCGTGGGCATGGGGCCCAATGGTTGCCTTTAAAGGGCCGACTGTAATTGTATAGTAAGGACTCGTTCACATGAGCGTGTTACGCGCACGATACGCAATGAATAGAACGCACTGATTTCTACGGGTTTGTTCACATGGACGTACTTTTACACGTGACATGTAACTGCATGAAAACATACGCAGCGTGGCCTATTATGGGTAATAGTGAGGCTCCATTCACACGGGGCAGTTTGTGGCAATTAAAACGGCACCAAAAAGAGCATTTCTAAAAACTGTGTTTATTGCCGCATTTTACTAGAACTCTGGAAAAAACACACAAAGTTTTACCGATGCATTTTTTGGTGCGGTTTTAATTGCGACCGAACTGCCCCGAGTGAATGGAGCCTGAATATGCGGGAGACCTGCGTATACGCTGTGTATGTGTGCAGCATGTCAACGAGAGGATCCACATTCTTTTTTGCATGTGCAAATACACAGAGTGCAGCTAAAAAATGCAGGTTTTGATCGCAGCAAATACTGAGCATATATGCGCAACTCAAATGCGCTTGCCCCATGTGAACGAGCTCAAATAGTGACCCCCGTAGTGGCCCCAGTAGTAACAGTGACCCCTCCATAGTAGCTCCAGTGGTAACAGTGACTCCTCCATAGTGACCACAGTAATAACAGATTGGTGTCTCGCGAGAGATGCCAACTTCTGTAACGCCCTAGGAGGGACGCCACATATATCAGTGTCACGGAGAAAGGAACACTGTGGGTACGGCCGGAGGCCTAGTCCTTGTCACAGTGTAACCAAGTGGTAACACAGGGGGAATGCTTATGGCCGCCTGCAGACGAGCGGGTCGGATCCGGCAGCGAGAAATCTCGCCGCGCGATCCGACCCCAGAGCCTGCAGGGACGAGCGCGTACTCACCCGCGCCTGGCGGCCCCGGCTCTTTGATGTGCCGGCTGCCGCGCAGCCGGCGCATGCGCAGACCGGAGCCGGCGGCCAGGTGAGTGCGTGCCCCGCAGAAAATTAGAACATGCCGCGGTTTGTTTGCCGCGCGAGATTTCGCGCGGCCAAACCGCGGCCGTCTGCATAGGAGTGCGTATTGTAATGCACTCCTATGCAGACTTTCAGCGGCGGAAATCCCGCGGGAAATCCCGCGGCGGGATTTCCGCTCGTCTGCAGGCGGCCTATGGAAGTATATATGTAGATCACGTCGTGACGCCACTGTTCCCGCACCGTTATTCTATGCGGCAGAGTAATAAACACTGGACAAGTGTGTCGTACTTCGGGTCCTCAGGAACAGTTGAGACCCCGTAAAACCTTACTTGAATAAACTTCGCATACAAATAATTACAGGTAGATTCACGGCAGCAGTTACAGGCGGAAGCTCAGAGGTTGGGAGGAAACACAGGCACAATACGGCCCTATAGTCCACGTTATCTATATGTCACCGGTCCTGGACATTATATATAGTCCAGAGGAGATAAAGACAGACCAGAATCTCTCCACAAAGAAATCACTGGCAAGAAATCACTTAGAAGAAGGCTTAGCCTAGACTCACCCCGCACATGCTCCGCGTTGGTGTCAAAATCACATACCTCTGTCTGGTGATCCTAATGGCGGACGGCCACACTGGAAAAATAATGCCTGTAGTGTGAACGGGTACCTGTTTTGTGTGAGGTAGGATGATGGCGGTTGTGCTCTCCCTTTCTCTGGCATAGACTCACTCCTGTTACATCCACTCCCCATACGCTACAGGATGTCGTTCCTCTTCCTCCATCTTCACCAACATGGAAGCTGATGGTGCTCCCATGCGGCTCTGGATTAGCTTCGAGCAGCAGGTAAGATGGAACCCTGCTGTAACACAGAATGAAGAAGACCCCTTCCCGCTCTCAGACACTCACATTTATAACCTCACTTGTACCACATGACACAGTAGGATAGATACATTCAGCAGCAGAGCTGACAGGCAATGATCATATGGGAGTTAGCCCTTCAGACACTGCAGCTGTGCAACACATACAGAAAATGACATGACAGCTTTGTACAGTACATCCACATGAGATAACACATGTATGACAATTATGGAGGGAACCAGGATGGTGTTCCCCCCCCCCCCCTACTTAAAAATAAGCTGACCCCAGCAGCTCTAAAACAGAGTGTACAAATCTGGAGACATGCCATCTTAATGTATTACTTCACTATCACTGGAAAAGATTCTGCTCAGTCGCGGATTGTGCAAGGCGAAACCTCTAAGCACAATTCCATCCTCTGGTTACCTATGTATAAGGCTTAAGCCGCCCCCAGTGTACTAGTGACTAAAGTAAGTGTCATTTTTGGGTAAGACTTTTTGTTTATAACAGCGTGTAAGAAAATGACCTGCAAGTACTTTTGAAAAATCTACCAGGGTGGACAGAATCCAAAACCTCAGGTATTGCTATGGAGCGTCACACTTATAACTCTTTGCTCCGAAGACTAGTGAAAAATGAGATCAGTGGAATGACCATCACTGTCTCTTTAAGAGATGAAACACACTGTGGGACCTATAGCAAAAATTAGAAGAGGTGACTGTCAGACAAAGAACACAGGATGTACCTGGAAAAAGCGAAAAAATCATCAGAATAGTCAGTAGCTTCAATCAATAGCGCTGTCTGTGACTAAAAAAGTGGCAGGAAGGGCCCGCCCCCTGAGACAGGCTAATGACGGGCTGCAAACACAAAAGAGTGGACTAAGGGGTTCACAGGAGACCTCCAATCATACACATTGATCTATCATTCCAGACATGCAGTCTCATACACATGGTAACTGTATTTGTATTTGCATAAAATTAGCATGAAATTGACTAGATTATACTAAACATTAATTAAGCATGAATATGCAATGACTTTAATATAAGATAAACTTTAAGCAGAAAAAAATGATTTTAAGCATGAAAAATTGACTTTAAGAGCGAGTATAAGCACATAGACGTTTACACTGAATACGCCATTCGCTCCACCGGCAGACTTACTAAACATTAATGAACGTTGCAAAACCTTATAAAACTTTTTATTCCTTGCAGCAATGTCTCTGGTACGTTAGTATGAGAAAACACAGAGCAATGTCTCTTATGTAAAGAGTTCTTTCAGTAGGTGAAGACCAGCCGGAAGGAGACGGCAAACTTTCCCAAGAAGTGATCCCCATGGAAGCCACTGAGGACGGACTGTCAGGATCACAGCGCCGTCTCTGTACCTCCTTGCACAGTGTGGCCGGTATGTCCGTCAAGTCTGGTTTCTTAATTGCTGAAGGCCCAGTCAACAGTGGCCTCAGTTCTTTCCAGAGAAGCAGATGCTCTCTGGCTCTGAAGTGCATTTTAACCCCTGGGTCCTCAACTACTTTGCGCCAGGCCAGGGCATTATCATTTTGTCGCGAAGCAACTTTGGCGGGAGTGAGTCACAGAGAAGAGCATAGAGACATGATGGGTGCCACCTTGGTTGGCCCCACTGAAACTTGTATGAGCGCCCATTAAAGGGGTTGTCCCACGGCAGCAAGTGGGTCTATACACTTCTGTATGGCCATAATAATGCACTTTGTAATATACATTGTGCATTAATTATGAGCCATACAGAAGTTATAAAAAGTTTTTTACTTACCTGCTCCGTTGCTAGCGTCCTCGTTCCCATGGAGCCGACTAATTTTCGCCCTCCGATGGCCAAATTAGCCGCGCTTGCGCAGTCCTGGTCTTCTGCTCTCTTCAATGGAGCCGCTCGTGCAGAATGCCGGCTCCGTGTAGCTCCGCCCCGTCACGTGCCGATTCCAGCCAATTATGAGGCTGGAATCGGCAATGGAGCGCACAGAAGAGCTGCGGTCCACGGAGGAAGAGGATTCCGGCGGCCATCTTCACCGGTAAGTATTGAAGTCACCGGAGCGCGGGGATTAAGGTAAGCGCTCCGGTAAGCTTTCTTTAGGTCCCTGCATCGGGGTTGTCTCGCGCCGAACGGGGGGGGGGGTTGAAAAAAAAAAAAAAACCGTTTCGGCGCGGGACAACCTCTTTAACTTCATTAGGCACATCAGGTCAGATCCTGTTCATGGGACACCAACTTTTTGTAATACTTTAGTAAAATCTTTATGTAGAATAAACCTGATATAACCGGTAATTACAGGTAGATTCACGGCAGCAGTTACAGGCAGAAGTTCAGAGGTTGGGAGGAAAAACGCACAGGAACAATACGGCCCTATAGTCCACGTTATCTGTATGTAACCGGTCCTGGACATTATATATACACCGGAGGAGGTAAAAAGACAGGAATCTCTCCACATACTCTCTGGCAAGGAATCACTTAGAAGAAGGCTTAGCCAAGATGCACCCCGCACATTCTCCGCGTGGGTGTCACAGTCATGTACCTCTGTGCGGGGATCCTATTGGTGGACGGCCACACAGGAAAAATAATGCCTGAGCAGGTACCTGGTTTTTGTGAAGTAAGATGTTGGGGGTTGTGCGCTCTCTTTCTCTGGAATGGACTCACTCCTGTTACACCCATTCTACATGCGCTATGGGATGTCGTTCCTCTTCCTCCATCTTCACCGACATGAAAGCTGATGGTGCTCCCATGCGGCTCTGTATTAGCTTCGAGCACCAGGTAAGATGGAACCCTGCTCCAACACAGATAGAAGAAGACAGAACCCCTTCCCGCTCTCAGACACTCACATTTATAACCTCACTTGTACAACATGACACTATATGTTAGATACATTCAGCAGCAGCAGAGCTGACAGGCAATGAGTTTATGGGAATTAACCCTTCAGGCGCTGCAGCTGTGCAACATACATACAGCTTTGCACAATGCATCCACATGACACAGACATGTATGACAATTATGGAGGGGACCAGGATGTTGCTCTGGGACACTACACAGAGACACCTCCATAGTAGCCCAAGTAGTAACGGTGATCCCAGTAGTAATAGTGACCCCTCCATAGTGTCCTCAGTTGTAATGGTGACTCCTCCATAGTGTCCTCAGTTGTAATGGTGACTCCTCCATAGTGGCCCCAGTTGTAACAGTGAACCCAGTAGTAAGAGTGACCCCAGTAGTAATGGTGACCCCTCCATAGTGACCCCAGTGTGTAACAGTGACTCCAGTAGTAATAGGGACCCCTCCATAGTAGTCCCGGCAGTAATAGCGACCTCCCTATTGGCCTCTGGCCGGGCAGCTTCCTACAGGCCTTCCACTCACCCAGCCTGCAGCTCCGGTCCGGCAGCAGCCGCTGTGGAGTCTGTGATCGCGGTCGTCTCCCTCGACATCTGCGCTGCGTACACGATAGCGCATGCAAACATGAAGGAAGGGGGGGGGGTTAGAGGTCAAATACTCTGCACTGCTGCCGCCGAACCGGAGCTGCAGGCTGGGTGAGTGGAGTTCCTGATAGCTTTGATGTTTGGTCTTCGGGCCACATAAAATAAGGCAGCAGGCCGGATTTGGCCCACAGACCTTGTGTTTGATGTGGGATCTACATGATACCTCGTGGGGTGCAGAGTGTTAAGGCAGCAGAAGTGCAGTCCTAAGCTCTCGCTCATGACCTGAAGGTTGCGAGTTGTGGTGCGGGGTAATAAATAAATCACCTGAAAGCGCTGCGGATTAAGATGGCGCTACACAAATGACAAGGTTTATTTTATTTTATATACAGTAACGTCCACTGAAGTTTGAATGAGGTTCCTGTATTTCCACCTGGTGGTTATAAGTGGTACTGCTGCTGCCATTTCCAGTCATTTCCAGGTGATGCAGCATTTTGGGGTTCACAGCAGCTGCCTCCCCCCTAACATGAATTCACAATCACCATCTGCGGATGTCAAGCACAACACCTTGCTTTATTCTCTGCTTTAGCATCGGTGCGCCATCTGTGCCAATAGATATTGCTGCCCCCCGTGATTACAGCAAGATTTACAGAGCATCTCTTGCAGTGTCTTGCCCGGGTGCATCTTGCTTTTGGCACACAGACGGCGCCCCCTGCTGAGCCACATTGCTGCTATGGTAATAAATAAAGCAAGACGCTCGCTCCTTGTCTGTCTTGACCTTGAATGTAGCCTAAGTTTGTGCCAACCCAGTGACCCAGAGAGGATTAAGGTCCGCGCAGCCATCTGGGTCAGGAGAGTGCCCTCGTTAATCGTGTGAACGCAGAGCGCCCCCATGAGGTCACGAGCTTCTACATATTCTGCAGCCACCTTTACTTGCATTGATTGTCTGCACTTTATCCTTGCCCCCCACTGGTGGACCAGACGGTAAGAGGTGGCAATGCGTGGGGGCGCCGTGCCCCTACGCTCACCTCGCATGTTCCCATTAAATACATCCGAGCCTACAGAGGCTCGTCGAATAATGAACGGGAGAAAACCCTCCTAGGCGTTCTTTGTTTCTGACTTGTGTAGCTGTTAATTTAACAGAGCTTAATGAAAGGCTGTTCCGCTCTGGCGGGTCCTCAGGAGCGAGCGGGCTGCATGTAATATATATATGCGAGCGGGCTGCGTGTGATATATATGCGAGCGGGCTGCGTGTGATATATATGCGAGCGGGCTGCGTGTGATATATATCTTGCTGGGCCCGTTTCTATATAACCCTGAGAATGTGCAGTGCAAATAGAATTCGCTCTCCTCTCTGCCTACATTTATATATCTATTAAAAGCAAGGTCCAGGCCATGAGACATCTACACCAGGTCCTCGTGCGTCCCCACCAGCAGGTCCTCCTCCTGGTTGCAAGTATAGGTCCATCACAGCCATTAGTGGTAAAATATGTGCAGGTCCTCGTGCACCCCCACCAGGTCCCCGTGCGCCCACACCAGGTCCTCGTGCGTCCCCACCAGCAGGTCCTCCTCCTGGTTGCAAGTATAGGTGTATCACAGCCATTAATGGTAAAATATGTGCAGATCCCCGTGCCCCCCCACCAGGTCCCCGTGCTCCCCCACCAGGTCCCCGTGCTCCCCCACCAGGTCCTCGTCCTAGTTGCAAGTATAGGTCCATCACAGCCATTAGTGGTAAAATATGTGCAGGTCCCCGTGCGCCCCCACCAGGTCCCTGTGCGACCCCACCAGGTCCTCGCCCTGGTTGCAAGTATAGGTGTATCACAGCCATTAGTGGTAAAATATGTGCAGGTCCCCGTGCGCCCCCACCAGGTCCCCGTGTGCCCCCACCAGGTCCCCGTGCGCCCGCACCAGGTCCTCGTTCATCCCCACCAGCAGGCCCTCGTCCTGGTTGCAAATATAGGTGTATCATAGCCATTAGTGGTAAAATATGTGCACTGCCCGTAGTTGGGCTGCATCGTATATGGGTGCCGACTTGTCATGTTCTCCAAGAGACGGGATACATGGCAGCTAGAGGAGCAGCACGGCTACTGATCGGCACACCCTTCATTTCAGATTACATTTATTGTCTGGGATTAGGTGCACAGCGGCTCCGAATGTGAGCAGCGCCTTAAGGTGCATTTACGTAAACACACAGATGGTCGCTCAAAATTCATCAGAAAGCTATCATGAGCTATAATTTTGCATAGGTACTAATGGGCTAATCAGCCCTTTAGTACTTTATTGCATGTATTTAGAGAACAGCAGGTGGTCTGTTCTCTAAATACACCGCTATTCTCCAGCGGACAGCAGCTGTTAACAGCTGTTAAAGAATGTTATCAGCGCTGCCCACGGAGAACACAGCATGCGGTCCATATCAGGTTTTCATGCGGACCTGAAGTCAGCGATGGATGAAAAGTGCGCGGTAAGTGTATGATAGGCGCACATTTACACTTAACTAATTATTGCTCAAAAGATGGCTTTTAAGGGAATTTTAAGGGATAATCGTTATGTGTAAAAGGGCCTTTACTGAGATGCTGATTAGATCAGAAAGACTCTTGAGATCTGCAAGTAAACCAACCCCATGAGGTCTCTGTGGAGGTCCATCTGGAGCTCAAGGCAGGACGCAGTTTGTGCTGCTGCTGAGTGTAGCTCACAAAGGATTGTCTACATTGATGTGTTGCTACAATCACATAGACAAAGTATAACTAAATGCTTTACAAACGTTTGACGTGTCAGAAGTTCTTATTGTTGGGGAGTCTGTATGCTGAGACCCCATCCAACACCCGGCCCCCCATCGATCAAAACTTTTAATGTCACTGGGATGTCAAAAGTTTGTAAAAAGTTTTTATTTACCCTTTAATGATTCTCACAGTTGAGGGTTCGTTACAATAGTTTCCAGTGTAGACAAAGAACTAAGCAGTGTGGACAACTGACGCATTCCACCTGCACTGATACATTGTAACAAACTATCTGGACAGGAGAGGTTTGTGCTGCTGGTGTGTTACCTCATAGAGGATTGTCTAGACTGATATATACCACATAGATGGGACGACAGTCAGGCAAAATGACTGCATGAGCGCTGATGTTACCGCTAAGGTCGTTGGCGCTCTGTAGAGCATTTAGACTGCAGCTTCACCGCTGGATCGTGGGCTTGCCACTGGCTTCTCTCTCAATCTGAAGCGCTGAGCGACGAGCGTTTACACCGAATGACAAGACTGCGATCCAGCGATGGTTTTTATGCGGTCTGAAAGTCAGCGATAACAAATAGTAAATGATGTTTTGCATTTACACTTGACGATTTTCGCTCAACTTGGTTTGTTCCGCAGTGTTGTTCTCACTAGCATTAGTGATTTCTGTTCCTTTGTTCCGTTTTTGGAGCAGAGAATCAGGAATTAATTGCTTCCATTTTTTTCCCCCCATTGATTTCAATAGATTTAAAAAAAAAATAGCAATGGAAATGAAACAAAAGGGAAGGAAATGGAAACATTTCCATTTTTTATGAAAAGCCATTGAAAGAGGAAGAAAACAGAAACGTTTAATTCCATTTCATTGTCATTTCTCTGCTCCACAATTGGAACAGAGGAAAGGAAATCACTAACATTAGTGTGAACCAGATCCTAGAGTGGCTTTACACAGGACAACTGTCACTCCAATAGTCACCGGAAGTAGTCCCTACAGTAAGCTGTTGCGTATGCGTTTTACACAGAACAATTGTTGTTCGCATTCGCGGTTGCTGCCCCCCCCCTACCCCGCCTCCAGCCCTGCAAAGTTATTGGCTAGTTAGTGAAAAACAATGAAGACCTGTTTACACCAGACGCTTATTAATCAACCAGCGACTATTTTTAGGTGAGCTGAAATGACACAACTAGAGATGAAAAACAATAATCATGGAGAGCGCCTGACTTAAAGAAAGTGGAAGTATATATAAGAAGTGTAAATTCAACTCACCTGGTGCAAGGTGCGCTTCCTAAAAAACGCACCTGCACCTCAATGTCCAGGTTTGCTTGTAAAGGTTTTAAGGACACTCCCGAAATCCAATAAATAGGAGAGCAAGCAGCGGAGGATAGCGCGATACCCCTCAGGGTAAAAAGCAATCAAATAGCAAGAAAAAGTTCCTTTGCTGCGCTTCAAGTAGAGATGAGCGAGCATTGCCCTTAGCGAGTACCTGCTCGCTCGAAAGAAAAGATTCGGGTGCCGGCAGGCGAGAGCGGGGGAGAACGGAGGGGAGATATCTCTCTCCCTCTCTTCCCCCCGCTCCTCCCTGCTCACTCCCGCAACTCACCACTCCCCCGCGCCGGCAGCCAAATCTTTTCTTCCGAGTGGGCAGGTACTCGCTAAGGGCAATGCTCGCTCGTCTCTAGACACAACTAGCCACTAGTGAACAAGTTCTCTGTTGATGGCTGTGTTCAGCCATTACTTACATTCACTTAACTGAGTGATTAATCAGACGATGGTTCTTCCATGAAAGCCGCCCTTGATAGTTTTCACATATGCAGGTTTCAAATTGTTCTTTTTGCGTAAGAGCAGTTTGGCGGGGAAGGGGTGCGCGAACATGAGGATGCGTCACCTCGGCACCCTGGAAATCGGTGCAGATGCTGTTCTTGAGGTCAATGATCTGTTTTCATCCATCTGTGGGATGCAGAAGAGTTCTCTAAGCAGTAAGTAGTGGCTTGTTGATGCTGCTGATCTCCGCACCCGCAGTCACATATATAGACATGTTTACCTACTCTGGAGCCGTCGAATGTATCACAGAATGCATTAAGGCACTTATGTCTGTCCTCACCAGCCGAGCACTTCTTAGCCTCAACACTTAACTATTGAGCTGGGGGGGCGCAAACCAAGAACTTCAGGCTTCTTTCCAAGCTCTCTACCACTGAGTAACACAATTAGCGCGTCTGGCCGCCCCAGTCATGGATTTTTTTGTTCCCTTTTTACATTGCACTTTACAGTATTTCCATCTGATCTTCGATACGACTCTGGGGGACCGACTGTTAAATGTAAAGCACTTACAGGACCAGGAGAACCGCGGTGACAGCGGCTCAATGACACCACAAAGAGAAAATGATTGTTATGACTAATAGGGTGTAATGAATATTGCAGAGCGGCTTTATCAGCGACATAACACCATTCTAAGTAATTAGCGGAGCGCAAGCCGCACACAAGCCACCGAGCTGCAGATCTGAAAATTGCAATTATTGTTTCATTAAGGTCTCGGCAATTGCCGGCCGTTCATTTCTATGAGACTCTGCTGACACCTGCAATTAAATGATGAATTTCGCTGCCTATGGAGTTGGCGCTGTGGTTTCCTTATTCGAGAATTAGGTCACCGCCTGTTTGGTGTCACAAAAACATCACAGGAAGCAGTGGGACGGAGCCGCGTGCGTCGGAGATGCACAGTGGGGACCGGGCACTAATGGTGCAGAACCGGCCTCCATTTATTCCAACAGTGTCCGGGCTTGTCTGCAGCTTGTTCGCCCCAGCGTGTCTCCAAGCTGACAGCGAGGACTCCGCATCAAGATCCGTGTCTGAGGCTGAAATGAATGTTTCATGTTTTATCCAAAATATAGAGGGGAAAAAAGCAACTACAGGAGCTCGGAGCAACCCCAGGATTATGTGTGCCGAAGAACAGGTCTGCCAAAGTGTAAAGGCCATGAAGCGCCTGGTTCGGGAAAAGCTGGGCGGCCGTCACCATTACAGCTCCCATAGCTGATTCCCCAATTGGAAAATCTGGCAGTGCTGGATGCCCGGTGCTTACCCTCCTGCGTAACTGGACACGTTTGGTGCTCGGAAAAGCTGCATCAACACCATTCAGCTATCCAAACCTCTGGATGGCAAGAGATTGGGTGGGAATTTCACCCAAAATATTTGAGACGACACAACAGCGAAAGTCTTGTCACCCAATTTTTCAAGAGACAATCGGTAAGGCCAGCATCACAACCCTACGAGGTTGTCACCCAACGTAGATCCCTAAAGGAAATATGTCACCTAAAATTCACATTATAAACCAACCCTAATCATAGATTGGCAGACGAGACACAGAGAGACACAGCAGTTTGTCTCTTCACCGAGACTCCACAGCCCTACAATCACCATTTCCACATGGCACGCGTGGTAGGCTAGTTAGGACCAAGCATTCTGGTGATGGGTTTTCTCACTGGCCTTGTCCGGGCTCTCTCACTGTAACGATCAGGTGCAGGTTCGGTGCCTCTTATTGTGACCAGTGCAGGCAGGTAGCGTAGTCAGGAGAAGCCAGAGGTCGGTACACGGAGATGTCAGTTTCAGTTTGTAGGAGGAGGCAGGTGGTGGTGCTGGACTATAAGCTTAGAGCACAAATAATCACACAATGAGGAAGTAGAGCAGGGTGGAGCCGCATAGGAAACTGGAGCAGGAAACATGGACAAGATCAAGCAAGGGAGCTATACAAGGGCTGGATAGCCCAGCAGGTAGAGCCACCATCTGGATTACAGGAGCTGCTGGGTTCGAGTCCCGACACTCACCCTCCATTGGTACAAACCATTTCACTTTGCTGATGATTGATGTCTCCAGCTCTCTTGACACATGACGCCAGCAAGCCTAGTGGTCATAGAAGGACATGTCACTGAGATGCACTGATGTATACAACGTACATCATCTCCAGCACAAGAGAGCTACAGACACCCATCATTTGCCAAGATACGTGTGCCAATGGAGGGTGCCAGTCTCAACCAAACCAGTGAGAAAACCACCTATCATACTGATTGCTTCTTATTAATGCTGTAGAGTTACTGTAAAGAGAAGAAGAGGTTGTGGTCCGACAGCGTGCGCCTGAGCGTCTCTGCAAAGTGAACAATCCTTTTTTGCGTGCTCATCAGTGTATTTTACTGCAGTTCTTGCGCCCGCAAGGCATGCTCATTTGCGCGTGGCAAACAAAGACGCACCGATTAAAAAGGTTAATTAGTCTGAGTTCCAGATGCACAATTAGAACTCATTTCCACGAGCGGATTACATTTCACTTGTGGGAGTCCGCACTGGAATCCAACCCTGCCCGCGGCTGAGGACCCTGCTTACCCTTCTGGGTCGTCTTTTGTCTCTATTGCGGATGTGTGCGGCTGGCTGGCACACGTTTTTGTTTTTTTTTCCAAATTCCTGCTGTACCACGGAATCCACGGCCCATCTGCAATGTTAATTGCGGACGGGCCGCGTATCGGTCGGCTTCCATTAACTTCTATGGAACCAGTCTATGCGGGAGCCGCACTGAAATGGAGCATGCTGCGATTTGATTTCCGCACCCAAAGGTCTGCAAATCAAATCTGCATGCTTAAATTCCCTTGCGGACGCCCATGTTTCCCTATGGGTGGCTTGAACTGTGGATCATCTGCGTGGGTGCCCCGCACGGATTCCGCAATTCAAAACCGCCGAT
Source organism: Eleutherodactylus coqui (assembly GCF_035609145.1). Taxonomy (NCBI): domain Eukaryota; kingdom Metazoa; phylum Chordata; class Amphibia; order Anura; family Eleutherodactylidae; genus Eleutherodactylus; species Eleutherodactylus coqui. The sequence goes on along the minus strand of NC_089846.1, from coordinate 11,611,963 downwards.
GGGCATTGGGCCTTACACAGTGTTTCATGCACATTTGCGCATCCCCCTTAAATCTATGTAATTGTAGCAACAGCAATCAATGTAGACGATCCATTGGAAGCCAAACGCAGCAGCAGCACAAACCTGTGTCCTGCTTTCACCTCCACAGATACATTGTAACAAGTCATCATATATTCGCAGGACCTGGTCAGCATGAGTTTTCTGCTTCTACATGCAAGTAACAATGTATCTTTTCACTGCCTGCAAGCAGAGATCTTGGAATAGAACAGAAACACAAACTATATGAAAAGGGCCTAGCTTTTCATGGTATAATGGGTCTCGGTTACATGGCGGCTGATACCGCGCGGCTCCTTCCTCTATTTCTTGGTCTATTCTTCCTTTATATATCAGTTAAGAGATCACAAGTAAAAAGAGCGCGTTCTTCCCGCGCGATCGGCGCTTTCTTCAAAGCGCCTGATGCTTAGATATTCAGGAGGCTCCGGAGGTGGAATTAACATCAATAGATTTAAACTGTCAGAGACGTCGTCGTTCACTCGTCTCCACGAGACATAAAATCCTTGACATTTAACCGGATGCGGAATCTTCTGTTTTCTTAGACAATTTGCCGTTTGTTGATTTCCCGCTCGTCCGCGGTTTATGTCTCCATCTGAATTCTGCAGGAATCGCCGCAGTCCTGCGCATTTATCATTCGCCGCCATCCTGCAGTTTATTCCCCAGTAGTGTAAGAGAACCATTATTCTGGGCAGGTAAAGGGCATAAAGTGCTGTGTTGGGGCAAAAGTTAGTTGTGCTCCACCTGCTGGTCAGGTGTCTGAACTACCGCTCATGGGCAGTTTGGTTTTGAGGTTGCAGCAAGTTGGTTCTCACAGAATCATTAGCGGAGATTGTGTTCTTTTACTAGATTCTATGAATGGGCTCTGGAATGGAGGATATGGGGATACAAACGTCCTGTAGAATACGTTCTGCCGCATTATTCTGCGCTGTTTTGAGAAGCGGTTGTGGGCTTTTAGTGTTATATGAGGCTTGGAATACTAAGTGGGATTGAGAAGTGCACCAGGTGGCTTTGTGACTGGACTGCTGTATTGCCCCAGGGACCATTCCAATTAATTTAAAGGATTGTCCAGTTGTAAACCATTGATGGCTTATCCTTAGAACAGGCAATCAATAGTAGCTCTGCGAGGGTCTGCCACCCAGGACCCCTATCAGCTGTTCTTTGCATTGGTGTACTCATGCACTAAGCTGATTTCTGCAGGAAGCTGATGGCTCCAGTCACACTGCAGTGGCCAGGCTTTGTATCACAAGCAAAGTTCTCACTGAAGTGAATGTCCGGCTATGCTCAGCCTGTCCCCTGCAGGGAGAATGGAGCTTCCTGCAGATATCGGCTTCATCCCTGAGTGCAGCGGCCTGATCGTTGGGGGTCCCAGGCGGTGGACCATACTAATCGGATATTGATGGTCTCTCTTGAGGATAGGTCATACAACTGGACAAACTTTTTAAAGCAAAAATTTTACATTGTGATGGGCTTCTCAAAAATTAGATGGGGCATCTCCCCAAAAACGCCTTCTTCTGTGACCCCGCAGAGTGATGATTATGTTAGGACTCGCAGCCAGACGCTATCTTGTCTTACCTGGTGGGCGCAGCATGCTCTCGCCATGTCCGCAACAGATATCCAGCTCCGGCCTCCTATCTCTCTTCTCCTGCTGCATGAAGGTACTTTCCCTAAGGAAGGTGCCTAAGCTTTTGGTCCTTTGGATCCAGCTGAAGGTGCTATTCATTTGTGCTGACTGTTTAGTTTCTGACTTTGGCTGTTCGTCTTTACATTCTCCACTCCTTACCCTGGCTTGTTGTATTGACCACTCTCCATCTGCTGTCTGCCCCAACTGCTGGTCTGATTGTACCAGGTTGAAGCTGCTCTGTGTGCTCTGACATCTGAATTGTTCCTTGTTCTAAAGTTATGCTCCTTGCCTTGATCTAGATTTCTCTAACTACGCTTCTGTTCACACACTCAGGTACCGCTACCTGGCCTATTGTAGCGTCAACTGCCTGAAAAATGGGGCCACTCCCAGTGCAACGGCCTGGGGACCAGGGGCGTAACTATAGAGGATGCAGGGGATGCGGTTGCACCCGGGCCCAGGAGCCTTGGGGGGCCCATAAGGCCTCTCTTCTCCATATAGGGAGCCCAGTACTATGAATAAAGCATTATAGTTGGGGGCCTGCGTTCCAGGTTTTGCATTGGGGCCGAGGAGCTTCAAGTTACGCCTCTGCTGGGGACCCTGCAGTGAATCCCAGATCCTGACCGTTAGAGTGAATATTGGGGTTCCTCAGGTATCGTCTCTGAATTTGGCCCGAAGACAAACCAGTATGTAGCACAGTGGGTCTACATTCGCTTATTCTGACAGATTAGTTTTTGTGCCTCCCATAAGGTAATAATGGCCCTTTCCGTCTCTTCATATTAATATTGCTCCTCTCTACCTCCCCACTATAAGTATTCCTATTTGTGCCCCTCCACAAGTTACTAATGCCTACTTTGTGCCCATGAAAAGTAATAATACTCTTATGTCCCCAAGGTAATAGTGCATCCTTCTGTGGCCCCACGAGGTAATAATGCCCACTTTGTGACACCATAAGTAATGATGCTTCCTTTCTGCCCCTGAAAATTAATACTGCTAATTCTGTGGCCCCACAAAATAATAAGCTCCTTAAAGTAATAATACCCCTCTGTACCCCCTGAAGCCCACAGCCTGCACCCTTGAAACTCTGACCAAAGTGCAGAAGAAACTTTATTATGCATGTTGCTGCTTGAAATGGTGTGGCAGCGTGCATAGCCTGACTTCTTCCCTGTCTCCTGCTTTCCCATGTATATACTGCACCCTGAGAGCAGGAGACAGGCGGAGTTGTTCTATACTATGTATACTGTCCTGTTTCTTCTGCACTCTTGGCTGGAGTTTTGGGAGGCAGAGCGCCCAGTGACAGCAGCCATGGCTGCTACTGCGTTGGTGGTGGGCTTTGGGCTCCCCTAGATTAGGGACCCTATTGAAATGGCGACCATTGTGACCCCTATAGCTGCACAACTCCATATACAACTAACCAACACTGTATCTTTGTTTGTTTCTAGCATTCCTGATCTTGGAGACCCTCAGAAACAAATATAGTTCCATGTCGCCAACTGAACTCAGTTGGTCTTTTTTTTTGTGATGCATGGACACTGAGTCCTCCAGAGCATTAGAGGCGCTCCTTGCAGAAGCTCAGCGCAGCCCCGTCCTCTAATACAGGGTATGCCTTGCTAGGAATTAGGGGCCATGCCAAGAAGACTACGCTTTAATGTGATGCAGTAACCGTCCTGATTTCATGGTGCCCGTCTGTAGGAGCCTCTGAATATAAACCGTTGACCTCGTTGCCCGCAGCCTCCAGTCCCTCGCCACATCCTGCAGGTGTCACATTCGGCAGTCTCCTCGCGGCGGATGCGCAGCGTGAAGATGGAAGTTATAATAGAGTCTCCGTTATTATTTTGTGTCTTTCGTTCTGGTTTAATTTTCTGACAACAAAAGGAGACAGACGGCGGCAGAATGATCCGGAATGGGAAGCGTCTCGGTGTAACTCTGAAGACTTTATATAAAGGCAGCTGCCTGCGTAACGCGTCCTGCGCCGGTAATTAGGAAAAAAGAACAACATCCATCGTTTCCAGTTGCGGAGAGCAGAAGATCCATCCTTATTAGATTTGCCAGAATTGTTAGATTAACTAGATTTAACTCCTATTGGATTAGCTGTAAATCCCTTTATTAATGTGTTCAATTTCTATTAGCTCAGTAAACACCAAGGGAAGCGTTGTCTGCGCTGTGCCGCATGAGCGACCGGCTGTAGGGCGTTGCCCAGTGCGATGGCGCCAGCGAGCCCTTATGGTCCTCCCCTCCAGCGCCCATGCCTCTAGCAACTACATTCACTTCTGGAATTTTGTAACAGACTTTATGTTTTATTTCCTCACAATTTTCAATATCTCTGCTTGTTGTCAGCTAATAGGAACTTTTTTGTTGACCTGTAGAGGCTGCAAATTATTTCACCATCTGATATTTCTCTCAGTTGTTTTTTACATTGTATCAATCTTGACAATCCAGTATGACCTAAACCCAACAGCTCAAGTCTTTGTTACAATGTATCAGTCTGGAGTCCAGGTTGTTTACAGAAGATTGTCTAGACTGGATACAATTGTAGCAAACCCTCAGCTGTGTGAAGTAGAAGGTCTGGATGGATTTCCAGAAGGCGTGCAGCCCCCTGAAGTCCTTGGCCATGCTGTGCTGAGCAGATGATGGGGCTGCGGTTTTATTGCAGCTTGTGTTCCTGAAGTGGAGTTTTTGTTCTGTTCACACAGCAGTTTTTGCCATTAATTCGGTATGAAATCTTCACCAAATTCACATGAATTGTGTCCCAATTTTTTGGACTTTTTCCTCACAGCAGAAAAAAAACCTGCAGGTTTCATATGGAACGTATGCCTGCTTTTCCGCACACTGATTAGTCCCAGTAATGAGGATCCGCAACAGCCAACCGGAATTTCACCGCAGCAGATCCGCTTGCGGTCGCTAATCCTGGGATTAGCCAGCCATGTGGACAAGATTTCTCTGAAATCTCGTCCACACGGGGCGGCGATTCTGCCGTGGCAAAGCCGGCAAAAGACAGCACTGCGTCGCGGATTCGCCGGCCGCAGCATGTTCATTTTTTTTTCTTCCATTGCAGCCGCGCTCTCCTCTATGGGAGCGCCGGCCGCAGCGGAAGAGCGAGTGGCCAGGCCGCTTCAAAACCCGCGTTTGTAGGTTCTTGGATGTGAAGTTCGGCGTCACTGTTGCTTTCCTGTTCAGCAGCATTGACTCATTCTCTACAAAACACCGGCGACTCGCTTCTCTAAGCTCTCTTGCTGAGGCTCCTTTCACTCGGGGCAGTTTAGTTGAAATTAAAACTACACCAAAAAGTGCATTTTACTAGAACTCTGGCAAAAACACACAAAGTTTTATCGATGCACTTTTTGGTGCATGTTTTATTTTAACTGAACTGCCCCGTGTGAATGGAGCCGGAGGGTTTCTTCCCGGCTCCCAGCAGCTTCCTTTCAGCTCCAGTTGCTGTTTTTTAAAGCCCATTTAGACCCAATGATTCTCACTCAAAATTCGCTCAAAGGCCGTCTTTTGAGCGGGAATCGTTGGGTCCAAACGCGGGGCCATCGTGCAGTTTTCGTTAACTGTGAGTCTTATCAGGACCGCTTGCTGAGTTCTCAGCGGGATACCACTGATACTATTGTTTCAGCTGGTATCCCGCTCGGAGAACACAGCAGAAGTATGCAGAAAACAGCACTCCAGCTGTCTTCTGTATGCCCCACTCAGAACGCTCTGCTGTATACCAGCTGAGCACTCCGTGAACACAGCAGGAGTATGCAGAAGACAACGCTCCAGCTGTCTTCTGCATACCCCGCTCGGAGCACTCAGCTGTATACCAGTTGAGCGCTCCCAGAAGAAAACAACTGTATGCAAAAGATAGCGGTCCCGCTTGTCTTCTGCATACAGCGTGAGCCTTCATTTACACACTTATGTAAAGTGAACACTCAAAACTGTCACTCAAACTGCCATTTGAGCGAATTTTGAGCGATCATCTTGCCGTGTAAAGGCACACAACGATTCGCTCAAAAAAGGGTTTTTGAGCAAATTTTGAGCGATAATCGTTGTGTTTAAATGGGCCTTTCCTACCAGCAGGATAGACCTATGCCCCCTCCTCCAGAACTATTCCAAAACTCACTCCGTCAACAGCCCTCTCAAAAGCGCACCCCAACAAACCCATCCAACCCTTCTTTGTCAGGTGACCTGAAGACTATGTGGGGGGTCTGGAACGCAGACCGAAATGCGAATGTTGCCTGTATCCAAATTAAGAGGAAATATTATATAGAGTACTCATAGTTGAGAACCATAATGACCCACTATACACAGACTTAGTAAATCAGAATGAATTCTGTTTATTGTTGTACATTGCTAGTTTATATGCAAGTTGTAAAGAAGGCGTTTCCAAATGTTACCTGATGCCTGGTTACAAAGTACTTTTGGCAACTGTAAATCAACAAGCTTTTCTAAACAAAAGGTATCAACAAAACTGTTTGAAGTAGACATGGAAACAGTTACAGTGTGATAATACAGGTTTTGTTAATTACATTTCTTGTTTGGGAAGAACTGTAATCTTCAAAGTTCATCAGCAATTTGCACATCAAAAGAGGGGACATTGTTTCTAATTTTCACATAGACAAAACTGGTTCAGCCACCTACTCGGAAGTCAGCACAAAGTTGGTAAGTTGGTATTCAGTAAGATAACTGAATAAAATCTAATTAGTCATACATTTAGTATTTTAAAATCAATATTCAAATAAACGCTTGAATATACCTTTTTACATATGATTCTATATCCAAATTCTACTAGCAACTTCCGGAATGTTTTACATATAATACATAACATTATATAACCAAATAACTAATGTCACATTCATTACACTGTTTCCTTATCTTTCTTATGTTAGGTTATTGATTAATATTGATTGACCCCTATCATTCCCCCATTTGGACATCAGAGCCACCATTATCTCCTGGTTCTGTCACCCATAGGTGCCGGGTTCCCAGGTAGGAATGGTGCACTCTATGTCCATCAAGATATGAAGACATAATATCAAATATTGCAAGTCAATCAAGTTCACAATACAGTAATCTTAGATTTATCAACATCAATATCGTCATCGTCATATTAGACACTTAAAGGGGTGTAGAAAATCGGCATTCAGTACATTTAGCTATTCATAAAATTATTACCTTAATTGCAATATATATATATATATATATATATATATATATACACATAAGATTATACTAGTCGGACGATTGCAGAGTAGCTGTTACTTCTGTTGCCTTAATTCGTTGGCATTTCCCGATTTCATTAGAGTCACAAGTAAAATTACAACATTCTTCAGCCAAGCAACATTTCTCACCTAAAACCGAGTTATATTCGTCCAATGTATATATTCAATGGTATCGCAATGGGAACAATATTCAAATAAATTAAGGAAGGTGTTTTCCTGAACAACATTGTCATCTACTACATCACTATCATTGTGAACTATTGAGCGTATGTCTCGAAGAGTCTCTACAGGAGTGGGGACAGATAATAGGAAAGTCCGCAAAATGTCCTCTCCACTCCTGAGGTTGGGCATACATGTGTGGGAAATATTTGCCCATCCAGTCCATCGCTTGTCCATGTGGATCGTTCGTAGTGGTGTTTCCCAATAAGAAGACAGTCCAATAAGACAAAATGTAGATGTCAAAGTCAAAATGTCCATTACCTCCCCCACCCAAACAACGCCGGGATCCCACCCATCACTTTTCCTCTGGCTCGGGAACTTTCTTGCAGTGGGAGGCATGTATCCACTTTTACAGAAGTAGGTGTTGACAACAGAACTTGGTATTGTCCGTCAAACCTTGGGTCCAAGGCCTTTATTACGTGTCTTTTTGCGACCACCCAATCTCCAGGTGGCAAGAAATGAGTCCCCTCTAGGTTGTCAGGGTCTGGAATTGGGGAAAACACTAGATCGGGTGTTATTTTCAGTTTACGACATAGTTCTTGTACATATTCAATAACCTTATCACACCCCTGCTGTAGGGCCTGTGGATGGTACAGGCCTAATCTTGGCATAGAGCCAAACAACACTTCTTTTAACTTAAGCATATAATTTTAGTTCTTTCAACTTTGTCTAAACTCTGCGGGTGGTATGGAGTGTAAAACGCTTGTTCCACTCCCAGGCTGACATCACCTCTCGCATCACTTAACCTGTAAATTGTGTACCTCTGTCACTCTCAATTGTCTCTAGTACCCCAAATCTACATACAAGTTCTGACACAAGTTTAGCCACTGTACATTGTGCGGTGGCTTTGAACAGGTCCACGCACACAAGGACGTACTCATACCTGCCTTGATTTTGGAAGCTGGATGTAATCGATTTGTAATCTCTGAATAGGATACAGTGGTCACTTCACATGCCTTCACATATGCCTTCGCCAACCTGTCCAACCCTGGAGCATACCATACCTTGTCCATAACAGAAACCATGGCATTCCGAGAGGCATGCACTTTCCCGTGAGCTAGGACGGCGAGGTGGGGGTAGGCAGCCGCTGGTACATCATCTACGTCCCGTAGGACGCCAAATCCCAAATCAACAAGAGTGGTGGGACCAAGATCCAACTTACAGCACAAGGGGTCTTGCGTCCTGTCCTAGGAGAGCTGCAGCCTTGGCTGCCCTATCCCCTTGTTCTTTGGTGACTGCCCCTGCGTGTGTGCTTTAACCTTTATTATGGCCACCTGTCCTGGCAACATGATAGCTTAATGGGCTTGCCTTGTGCCGTGAGAAAGCTCCTGGACCGCCAAATGGGTCCATAATCGTGTGCAGTACCAAAGGCGTACCTGGAATCAGTGTAGATGTTAGCAGTGGTACCTTTCGCAATCGTACAGGCCTCAGTTCCTGCGCTGACATGTGTGGCGGCAGTGGCTTTTGTACAAGCATCTCATTCAGTGTGACTACTTCAAAACCTGTTACAAACCTTCCTTTGTCATTCAGGTATCTAGATCCATCCACGAACATTTCAAGGTGGGGGTTTAGGAGGGGTTTGTCAGTGACATGTGCGAACCCAGCTGTCACAATCATGCTGGTGTTCTGCGTCAAAAGGCCTCCTCTTCATCAGTCAGAGAATTTGCAAAAAGCAACGCTGGTTCTCTGTACTTACTCCCCCATTTGAATCAGTGTCACCTAATGGCAATAAGGTGGCCGGATTCAAAGTGGTGCAACGTTGAAATGAGACATTGGATGAAGAGTGTAAATGCAAGTTCCATTTTGATCCGTCTAGCAAGAGACAGATGTCTACGGCTTACCTGTGTCAGGATACCATGTATGTCATGTGGGGTGTAGATCACCATGGTGTGATCTAAGAAGTTTCTTTTTGCTGGCTTTGCAGCCATTCTACTCTGATGGAGGAAACACAAAAGGCTTAGTGATGCATTGAGGTAACTATTTGTGTCAGCAGTACATAAAAGAAAATAAAAACAAATCATCAACATATTACAAGAGGGCGGTGCCCTCGCGAATTGGCCAGGCGTCTAATACCAGTTTCATGAATCTGGTGAACTGGTATTGGGCTATACTGTGCCCCTTGTGGCAGCACTATCCAACAGTACTGCTTTCCTCTGAAATTAAATACAAACAAATACAGACAGTCTGTCGAGGTCCGTCTGACTGGTAGCCCAAAGGCTCAAAGGAACGACACTAAGAACTTGTTTCTCTGCGTGCGTAAAAGTGAAGACAGGGAGAGGTGTCGCTAGGTCTGCTGCCATCCGACCGAAGGTCGGGTGACTTTCAGACCTGGGGTGTATACGAGCCTCACCGGACGAGTGAAGTTCGATACAAGATCCCAAGGATCCCATCATTTCGGTTCCCAATATGCTTTCAGGACTTTCCAGCACAAGGAAGCGCATGAGGCATCGTGACCCTTTAAACATTACCTCTAGTGGTTCAGTTTCTGCCAGCTGAATTGGCATTCCTGAAACCCCTTGCACCAATTACTGCTAGACAATCAGGCTGGTATTCTATTAAAATAGATCAGAACCTTGTTGCAAAAAAAAAAAAAAAATATATAAAAAATTAAATTTAAAAATTTTGAAATTGCTGACCTGCAATACCTGGATCACCTATGTCTGATATCCAGTTCCTTGTGCTAAGCAATGACTCAGGAATTGGAGTTTGTCTTGGAGGTGGCTTACTATTTGTCAGGACCTGCGGAAAGCTGAGTTTCTGCAGTAGCTATCAAGACAAATGCATGAGCCGGATCTACCAAGAGAGCAGTTAGTTTACAAAACCTCCTCTGAACTGTCATTTGAGGTCTCAACCCGTATCGATCCATCCGATGAAAATTTGATGGATGCAGATAAGGCTTGTAAGATATTAGTACAAATAACAGACATGAATTACAACAAGGCAGAATAATCCACAAACATGTATTCATATTGGAATATGATATTCTTTAAGCAAATTCATTATTAATCTGATCCTGCCTGCAATGTCTCATCAAATTTGAGAAGGGAAAAAAAAAAAACTTCCTAACTGCCCAAGCTCCTCACCCCCTCCTTTGTAGACAAAAGAAGGATGAAACATTACCTACTTTTACATTATCTAGCTCCACCCCTTCGATGCTGGTCATCTGCATGTCTCTCCTACAGAACATTCTCTCAGAGACAGTGCAGTACTAACAGCATTTAGCAGTGATATAGACGTCCAACCAATCACAGAACTGACATTTACCAAAAAAGCAAAAATATATATATATATCTTAAAATCCTTATGTTCTCTATTTTTAAGACCGTATAATTCACATAATTCATTACAAGTTTCTTATTTCATCAGCGTCTGTCTTCCTTTCTATGACACTGAATTTTATCTCTATGAAACAGAACAATAGCTAAGATATTAATAAGCAACTAAAACATTCAGACTTTAAACAGCATTAATTATTAGTAATTACAAGACGTATACTTCTCTCCTAGGCTGGTCTGTGTTGAGGGTGGAAGACCTCTTCCTATTGTTCTTCCCTCCCATCTCCTTACATCACCTAGCTCCACCCCCTGTGGTCTGGCTCAGTGTTTGGTCTTTCTTGCCTCATTTAGTTTCTAGCCACCGGACAGTATACACCATATAACACAATCTAACTCTCATACGGGCCCTTCATTAATACACACACATAAAGACAAAAACATTTGCATGTCAGTTACTACTTTTTAAGTGTCAGTACTTCCTCACTTGTCTAAAAGTGTCGGTACTTCCCAACCATGCTTATTTCCCTCGTCTCTACTACTTCTCTTATGTTTATTTTTATCCCAATCTGTGCCACAATAGTCTTTCACATAATTTTAGATTATAGTTCCCACTGCCTTCCCTGTTTTACATCTGCTTCTATATCACCCTCCGCTCCCTGCATCTCTTTCTTGTCCTCATGCTTCCACTCACTAGCCTAGGATCTAGTGAGCATAGGCATAACCGGTTTGCACCGAGGAGCTCCGCAAGCAGGGCAGCTCTCTCTCCAATCCGGGTTCTGTTGTCCACAATGCCAGCAGGTCCATCCCTCCAGTCCAATGTTTGACCTTGGAGTGGATGACTTGGCATAGGGTGGGGAGGAGACGGTTGGAATTGAGATGAAGGAGGGGGTGAAGATGGAAGAGGGAACTGACCCCACAATGAGAGAACATTATATACCTGTGCTTTGAATTCTTTTCTCATTTCATTTTTAGCTATTGAACAGTATATATATAATACAACATACTTCCTGTGTAGCCAAATATAACCAATTCTTAATTCACATTTCTTTGCAAAGACAAGTAGGTCTTCTAAAGCCCAGTACTCCCCACCCTTTGAAATGTATCTTATCTTCTATAGAACACAGAAACTTCTCCAGACAAATAGCTGTATAACTGCTTCCACTGCCTGTAAACATCTTCTAAACTGCAAATTCACACTCACTAAGGGGTTTTTTTTTTTTTTTTTTCATTCCTATACGGACTGATAATATGTGAAGTAGAAATTGGAATTGTATTTACTGTACACCAGACTTCCAATAATGAGCGAATTATGTATAGATAAGAAAAACTCTTAGTACCGCGGTTTTTACACGATTCGCTCAGAATAGGCTACCCAATGACAAACACAATACAACTTATGCCCATTTCTACCCACATACTGATATTCACCACTCCAGATAGCAACTATTATCACCGTTCATTGTTAAACCTTCTACCTTTCCTTAATTCATTGACTTGCTTTTTTCTTTACTATAACCTTCAGCTAAAATTGCTTACATCAACTTTACACTCAGGAAAAAAAAAAAAACCAAAAAAAAAAAAAAAACACCCAGTATATATATACTTCATTGTTCTTTTGAACCCCCACAGATGTGAGTGGGGTATAACTTTCTTACACTTAGAAATTAGACATTACAAGAACACTAAGACGTACAACAAAGATTAGTTTACATAACAACAAGACTTACAAGACAAACAATAGTGGTTATTTGTCACATAATTGTCCACAGATTTTGCATGAACTTACTTTATGTCCCAGAGGGACACAAACTATAAGAGGATTCCCTTTCTCTGATAACCCCTTACTGCCGTATCTATACTTGCCTTAATCCATCTGTCTAACATATTTTTATACAACCTTTTGACTATCTCTGAATCTTTTCCCCAAACTTGCTGGTCTAAGACTCCCAAAATTCTAAACACCTTACTACATTCTTCTTCCCACAGCTAACGTGCCTTCTTTGTCTTTTACTATTTCTCTAGCTGATTTCCATATAGGCATACTACTTGCCCTGTACGTTTCCCATATTGTCTGTTTCTTTATCTAAACCGGCGTCTCTGATATCTTTCATATGCTTTTTCCCGTACTATTGCCAGAACCCATAGTTAAAGGTTCCCGCTTTTCTAAGTCCTATCTGTCTATATATTTTATACGTTTGTCTGCATACGTCTCCCCCTTCCCTTTCTCTTATGGACTTACCTCTTGATTTACCACTGTAACACAGCATTGAGGATGCATACGGCTTTCCTCAGATAAATCTGGCGGTCCCTTCTGCCAAGTCCGAAACTGGCAGGATAACTATTTATTTTATTTCCCACTATTCATCACTAAGTAAACAGGACCTGATATCACCTAGTAAACTAAGGACCCCTGGTCCCTGGTCCTGGAATAGTTTTACGGACTCCTTAAGGGGGGGTTTAGGGGACTTCTGGTGATATTATAACAGACTCAGTAAAAGCAAATTATGGCTAACATGACACAGACAATCAACGTACAGATTTCAACAATTACTACAGGCAACATGGCAATATACACACAAGGGTTCTTCCGTCTAGCACGGTTACTAAGAACACCGTAAATAACAGGCAGAAGCGTCCTATATAACATACAGCAACTCACCCCCTGTCGACACGAGGACTGAATGAAGTCAGGAGAGCCCAGAGCTTGAGTGGCAAGTCAAGAGCTTACCATATACCGGTGTTTTGTAGATCTGGGGTCCCGTGGCCTCTCGTCCGGCTGGTCGGCAGGTAGTGTCGTCAGGTATCGGCTGCAGGTAAGGAGTTAGCTTCTGCCCCACGTTGGGCGCCAAATAAACTGTGGGGGGGTCTGGAACGCAGACCGAAATGCGAATGTTGCCTGTATCCAAATTAAGAGGAAATATTATATAGAGTACTCATAGTTGAGAACCATAATGACCCACTATACACAGACTTAGTAAATCAGAATGAATTCTGTTTATTGTTGTACATTGCTAGTTTATATGCAAGTTGTAAAGAAGGCGTTTCCAAATGTTACCTGATGCCTGGTTACAAAGTACTTTTGGCAACTGTAAATCAACAAGCTTTTCTAAACAAAAGGTATCAACAAAACTGTTTGAAGTAGACATGGAAACAGTTACAGTGTGATAATACAGGTTTTGTTAATTACATTTCTTGTTTGGGAAGAACTGTAATCTTCAAAGTTCATCAGCAATTTGCACATCAAAAGAGGGGACATTGTTTCTAATTTTCACATAGACAAAACTGGTTCAGCCACCTACTCGGAAGTCAGCACAAAGTTGGTAAGTTGGTATTCAGTAAGATAACTGAATAAAATCTAATTAGTCATACATTTAGTATTTTAAAATCAATATTCAAATAAACGCTTGAATATACCTTTTTACATATGATTCTATATCCAAATTCTACTAGCAACTTCCGGAATGTTTTACATATAATACATAACATTATATAACCAAATAACTAATGTCACATTCATTACACTGTTTCCTTATCTTTCTTATGTTAGGTTATTGATTAATATTGATTGACCCCTATCAACTACCAATCAGGAAATCATCCAGAGTCAAGTGATTCAACAGTGCTATTATACAACTGGGCCACTAGATGCCACTGTAACATCAGGTTTTACTTTTGACTTTATAAACCTGTCAATTGTAATGATTACTTTTTACATTTTCTTCATGCAGCCCAACAGGGTAGCCCTCTTATATAATTGAGGGGTGTCCCTCATAGAGCCCACTGTACCCTAGCAGACCTGACGTAAACAGCCTATTGTAATGGTTCATTTTGCCTGTGGGGGTGCTGCAGGGATATTGAACACTTTAGCAGCTAGAGATGCCAGTTGTTTAAGGAATTCTCTACTATATACAATAGGTTCCGCATTAACCCTTTCTGTGCTTACTCGTTGTGGGATTCTCTTTGTATCTGTTGGCGTGGCTCTTACATTACATATTCCCCATAAAACTAGATTATGAGCTGAAATTCTCCTTAAAACAACACTTGTCAGACGGCTTGGAGCCTCTTGTCCCCGTAGATTATACGACTCAAGGGTTCTGCTTCGCCATTCCTCAGACGCAGCTCTTGTTCTTCAGTATTTGTGCCGCAGTTTTGAAACTCTTTACCCTGCCAACAAGATCTATCTCCCCTATAAACGAGCGGCAGTACAAGGAAAGCTTCTCCCGCTCCCCTAAACTAAATCATCCATTTTATTTCACGTAAACTAAAAGCCTGGACGTGTTCTCCGCACCAAGTGCCGTGACGGATACGACTCCTCTGATAATTCCACGTTGCGGCACCTGTCTAATAAAATGTTGTTCTCTTGCAACTAAACTGATTGTATCGGCCCGGGGCGAACCTGACGTGTGCGGCACATCCATCCATCATCTCCATACTGGGAATAAAGCTGTTAAAACGTGTCTGCCCCCCCAACTCCCATCGTTTGTAACTCCGTTTTATCACTGACGGGTTGTAGAGGTGATGTGAGGCGGAACCGGAGACAACAAGGCACTCCGCTGTATGAAGGCACCCGTCCAGCCTTCGGTCTAATCATTGCTCTGTAGGATGAAGTTCTGCAACTTTTTGTTACAATTTGTTTCAAATGCCTATAGTTAAGATCTCTGCTTGCAGGCGGTGAATAGGTAGAACTTGTTTTTACAAGAGAAAGCTAAAAACCTGACTTGGCCCGTCCCGTTCACACAACTTATGAGTTTATTAAAATGTTTCACTCTAAGGAATTGTTTGCATATACCTGACATAGTTTCCCTCTAACCTAATTGCTCTGGAATAGGAATGTCAACTGCAGCGTTTTTTATGATAATTGACCCATCTAAAAGGGCCCTTAGTGGCACAGATTTTCCTTTCCTGGACTTAAGGCTGACAACACTGGCCTGCACTGATACAATGCAACAAACTGCAGCTGTGTGACGACTACGTCCGGTTGTCTCATACACTTAGATGTATAAATGCTTCTACAAGTAAAAAGAGCCCCTAATGCAGTTCTCTTCTACTCCTCATCATCCTTTGTGCTGTGCGGTGCTTAGTGTTCAGTACCCGCTGGTGCCATCCTCCTCCTCCTACCACAACTGCTGGAGTTTTATTCATTCTGGCTTTTATTATGCTAGAATTGGCCATCAGCGCAGGGTTTGCACGCAGGGCACTGACACAGCTGATTACAATAATTGCATTTTCTGCCCTCTCATTGACTGGGTTACTCGGGACACCAGAAGGGATGGGCAGTAGAGCTGGCACATGTGCCGTGAGAGCCGGATGCCTGCAGAGCTTACCGATGTCCGTGGTCAGGTGACGGTCCAAGTGAAACCACAATATAAAGAGGTTGCGTTCTTGATTATCCAACTTTGTAGAATGATTTGCATCAAAATCTATTATTTCTTGGAGGTAAAACCAGACCAGATCCCAAAAACAAATTCAGACCAAACCCCAAACTCAGATAAGATCTCTAAATTCATTCAAACCCCCATATCTGGAGCGGCCCTGAGTTGATGCCTGGGTGGCTCAGTGAGTAAAGAGTGGACATAGGGTTGGAACAAAGATGCTGCCAACCAGGTGGGATAATTGTGCAGAGCATGCGTAAAAACCCTGGTACACGGCGCAACGCTCCCACAAAGAACTCAGTGAGTAAAGGTCAACAATTTTATTGATATGAAACACTGGAAAGGATACACGTTTCGAGGCTTTTGGCCTCTTCCTCAGTCAAGCTGGGATACAGAGATCGTGGACTGTTAATGTTTAATTCACAAGTCTTAGGGATGGGGAGTATGGCACCAGTGAAGGGCGATGTTGCTGCTGGCTGTCGTGGGCCAATCAGTATGTTGGCTCCGCAGCGGGGGGAGGGGGTGGGAGTAGTAGTGTGTCGGGGCTGTCAAAATTTTTAGGGATGTTATGTTACTTAAATGTATAATATGACTTTAAGAATACCAGCGAGTGTGGAGAACTGGAGAGAGAACGTGGAGGTTGCTGTGAGTGGGCGCACCTCCAACCTGGGCCTCCGCTCACGTCTCTCCTTCTCTCCCACACAGCCGCTAGCTGGTTCACAAGACTTGTGAATTAAACATTAACAGTCCACAATGTCTGTATCCCAGCTGACTGAGGAAGAGGCCAAAAGCCTCGAAACGCGTTTCTTTCCTACTGTTTAATTGAATAAAAGTTGTTGATCCTTACTCACTGGTCAAGAGTTTTTCATGGGAAAGTGTTTTCATGTACCAAGGTTTTAGGCTTGCTGTTGCAAACAGGATCCTGATGCTGGCCAGATAGATATGAGACTAGTGACCACAAAAAGGACACGTTATCACATGTGACAGGGGCGGCCATCACTCCACTGTAAAGCGGAGACTGCTGTGTGAGACCAGTGACATCCCCTCGGCACCGCAATCAGATGTCTCCAGCATTATACCGCTACACTGATGCACTTGTATCCCATTTTGACAAGTCTGCCCTCATGCAGATGGTCACCAAGGATACCTCATAGCACGGTTCTACCGGTGGGGAGCTTGTATCGGAGGAGGCAGTGCAGAACGACCCAGTGAGCAGCTGCTTCAGGCTCACAGAACTAGAATTCACAAAACCATATATGCCAGAATTCTGGAACAAAAACGTCACAAATTTTGCAAAACAAGTTCCACTTCTGCAAAAGTTTAGGACTTTTCTGTGTTTTTCTCTGCCGTTGCTACTTTTGTAAAAGAAAAGAGTGTGTGGGAGGGGATGGGACCCCTCAGCCCATCAAGTTCACTATAGTTTATGCCAAAAACTGACCTAAATTATAGCATAAATCTAGAGTAGGTTTTACCTGCCATAGACTTCACTAGCCGGCCCAAGATGCAACAAATCAGAGGTTTGCACCTGTTATTATATTTGGCGCTTCTTACCGCAGCGTCACCAGACTTGGATAAATGTGCCCCACAGAGTCCTGGCGGCCAGCTGATGTCATTAGGGGCGGCCCGGCGCTGGTGCTTTATGACTAAAGTTTGAAGAAATACTGTCGTCTTGTCTGAGGTGATACCTTTATAGGTATTACTTCGGTCTCTGCCTGCCATCATGGACACAATGGAGGAGACATCACCCTCTTCCAATCCATCTAGGACAGCAGGACAGCAGGATCTGGTCAGCTGGCGTCCCTGATCCGGATCCAGGCTGCAGTCCACCCATTGAGGAACCCTGATATATGCTATATGTATCTTCTATACGGTATGAGGCTTCTGGTACACTAGTGTATTGGGGTCCGTGTTCATTGACGGACAGCGCACAGACTCATTATAGCCTATGGGGTTATGCACACTACCATTTTTTCCTGTGGCCGATGGTCCTCTTAAAAACAGTCCTCGCATATCCCATTCTTGTCTGTACCATGGATGAGCATTAGGACATGCGTGTCAGTGTGCAGGCCGCCTGTATATTGGACAGGTACCCGGTGCTAGTTGCTTCTGAGCCTCTCGGGCGCAGCTCTAACACATGGCAAGTGAGCTATAGCCTTCTGTACAATTTCTCTTGCATCCACTTTAATACCAGGATGGGCACATTGTGAATGAGGAGCCACCGGCCTGGTGTGTATAACTGCGGTGGTTCTGGAGGATCCTCTAACACTGGCCAAACTCTGAAATGTAACCTTTATTAATCTACAATAAAACAGCCCAGGAAAGTCGTATCACAATGGAAAATCCCAATTCACAAAGGCCGCTGCCCCTCTGCAACCATTACGTGTTACACCCGGATAAGGTCGGAATAAAAGTGCAATCCAAAATACGCACCCCCAGTACAAACGAATATTAGATACAGCGGCGGACAGTGTGATACTTGCCCTAATATGTCTGAATACCGTGCCCCTAAATAGGTGCAAAGTGATTACCCTAAAAAGGCTTACTCCAGCACTGATACCTGTCCCCATAACTCCCAGCACACCCACAATGAGATCTAGTCCTAGATAAAGGACTAAAGAGAATAAATCACCAAGTGTCAGAGTCATCCGAGTCCTATCATACTATAGGCGACATATATGGACTATATAAGCAAACCAATAGATAGGGGTAAGCAAAACCAGCAGCATACAGGTGATGTCTGCGGATTACCACTAATACACGTCTCCAGACCGCCAGATAAGGTGCTGCAACGCATTTTGACATTCATTAGGAACAACTGAACTAGAAACGCCATAAATGGAGAACTACGTGGTGAAACATGACATGTACAGAGCAGGACTCTAGGACTGGTGGACTCCAATGCCATCGCCACTTCCCGTGGCACTCCAGGGGTGGAGAGGTGCAGGTGTGTCCAGGATAATAGGGGCTGGGGTTTGGGAGAGCTACACTGTGGCCCCTGCACCTATGATGGGGGCTCCTGAAGGCAGCGCCCCTTCCCTTACGTACGTGCACCATGATGGGACCGTCCGACTCCGCCGCCCTGCTTGTCTGTACATGTCTATATCATTTCTCCTATGTCGCTGCCGCCGTGCCGCTGCTTCTAGTCACATTAAATCAGCTAGAATATCACATCCTTTGTGCCGCTTCTAAGTGACGCCCGACCAGCGACCTCATTGTCCCCATAATTTCATTTTATACTGGTGATTTATGAGCGCAGACGCCGAGTCTGAATTCATTATTTTATCCCAGGACCCGGAGCAGAGGTAATAAAATCTGCTGCTGAAAGGTGGATTTCAGGATTCTTCTTCATCTGCAGCGTGATGTAATAATCTGATATTGTACCTGCAGTCATTCCCCGCTGTCACCCCTCCAGTAGCACCGCCAATGACCAGCTGTCTATAGATCTGCTCATCCTGAGCCTCCTGCTTCATAGAATTCAAGGACTACAGTGATGATGGGCAGCATGTAATACATGTGTGGGTTAATACATAGGATGAGGGAGGGGGTGCTGAGCCTCATATATCCCAAATATATGTGCTCACTGCATATACTCATACACTCACTATATACATATGGGAGATGCCCGAGGGCCGTTGGCATAGGCAGGACCGGACACGTATTGTGAAAATGATTCTCCACGAGATCCTCCATATGGAGGTGATAATTGGGGGCAACGTCACCTCTACATATAGAGAAGATGTAAATAAACAGCCCCTAGAGGTGAGAATTACTGTAGTCTCCCCCCCCCCCCCCCCATATGTGGGGGGCTGTGATTTTCATAGAGGGGAGGGAGCGACTCCTGCTGGTTCCCCTCTTCTGCATTTCCTATAGACTCCCCATGGTTGGAGGCAGATGCCGCTTTCTATGTGCGGAGGGGATGACGAAGGTTGTGGCCCTTACATCTGTATAGGGCCCCACTGCTGATAAGCTCTTGGGCTCTATGGGGGTGCTGATCGATCAGCCTCGGGGCTCATACAGGCGTATCGTCACTGCATAATAGGAGTTGCTAAAAGCCCATTGATTTCTATTGGGCCGCTGACACCGGTGCAATACTCACACATGTAATTGATGGGTTGCAAACAGGAAAAATGGGCAAGTGGAAGGATCGGAGTGACTCTGATAAGGGCCAAGTAGTGATGCGTAGACGACGATGTCAGAGTATCTCCAGAATGGCCGGTCATGTAAGGTTGTCCTGGTTACAGGCGCCAGTATCTACCAAAGTGGACCAAGGGAGGACAACTGGTTACCGGCAACAGGGTCATGGGCGCCCAAGGCTGATTGATGGGGAGTGAAGGCCGCCCGTCTTGTTCGATCTTACAGAAGAGTGACTGCGGGACAGATTACTGATATAGTTCCTGCTGGTGATAAAAGGTATCAGATCACACAGGATATACAGTTTCCCCAAATATAAGGCCTACCCTGAAAATAAGCCCTAGCTGCATTACATAAAAAGAAAAAAATAGGAAGACATTAGGTAATCAATTCGATGAACCAATCACAGCCATTATATTAGTCTATCGAGCACAGCATTGATTGGTTTTCGAGTGCTGCTCGGCCAATCACAGCCACGAGCACAGCATTGATTGGTTTTCGAGTGCTGCTCAGCCAATCACAGCCATCACTTCCTGGAGGCGGGATTTATAAATCCTGTAACCAGGAAGTGATCTTCTGTGGGCCGTCGAGGACTGCAAGAAGCGCGTTGGAGCTCCGGAGAGCAACGGGAGGGACCAGGACTGAGCCTGCTAGGTAAGTATAATGGGACATCCCCTGAAAATAAGACCTAGTGTCTGTTTTGGGGCTAAACTTTGTATAGGAAAGGATTCCGGGAAACACGGTAACAGCTTGCTGCGTAGCAGCAGGCTGGTCAGAATGCCCATGTAACTACTGTCAACTATAACGGGCATGTGGGCACCAGAACTGGTCTACAGAGCAATGGAAGAAGGCGGCAGGTCTGAAGAATCACGTTATCCATTGTGTGGTCAGCCGGGTGCGGCACTTACCTCGTAAGAGATGGCACCAGGATGGAAAGTAGACAAGCCAGCAAGGGCCGTATGGTGGGCAATGTTCTGCTGGGCACTTGGGTCCTGACATCATGTGGACGTGACACGTAGCACCGACCTAACATTGTACAGTCAAATACCCCCTTCATGGCAGCAGGATTCCCTAATGGCAGCGCCCTCCGCAGGATAATGTGCCGCACTGCAGGAACTGCTCCGGAACAGGACAAAGAGATGAAGGTGACGACTTCTCCTCGCAAATTACATCCGATCGATAGTGACAAGTCGACCAACTGCCAGGGCTCGCTGAAGGACGCAACCAATCCTCGGGGTTATCAGTAGAAGGCCTGGCATTGGGCATTGTGGGTGGTAAAGCTGCTGCCATCCATGAGCAAGGGACAGCGCAAGCTGAAAACCGTATATGGGGTAATATGGGCTGCATGGTGCTTACACCCCACAGGCTCGTTCCCTTCAGCCCCAGGATGTCTGGACATTGCTATTTAACCATGTCCTTGCCACAGGCAGCAGCAGCACATACAGAGCTTCACCCTCAGCAGCTGGTGACCTGAAACCTGTCAGACCTTAATGATAGCGAACTCCTTGTCCTTCTTACTAAGCACTTTCCCCATTAGTCACGACCCATTAATTTATGCGGCTGCTATAATTATGAGGCTTCCTCCACCTGGCTGGATGTAACTTCATAAACTTGTTACTTTGTATGATAGTCGGGTTGATGCACCCGGTGGGTAGTGATTGGCAACTCCGTCCTGCAGGGCATCAATCTGCCCCAGAAATTCTTTTTATTGCAGCCAAACATGCTGACAATTAAAGGGGTTTTCAGGATAGGTCATCGGTATCCGATCGGTTCGGCTCCTAGCAGATGTCTGGTTCCATCATATATTATACATACTGGCCAAGAAGACCACCCTAGAAGACTATTTAATGCAATTGTGGGTGCTCCTCTTAGAGAGTTCCCCCTGTATGTATGCCACGTCTGGTCTGTGGAAGGATGGGTGACATGCCCACCGGGCGCTTTGACTATTAGTGGTCTATAGTGAGGGGATTTTCATTGTCAGAGCAGCACAGGACCTCCGTCGCTGGATGTGTTGAGGATGCCCGAGGCTGCTCTTGTGCCTGAGTCATGCCCAATCTGACTTGCCTCTGCAGAATCATTGGCGAGGGCCCAGCAGGCAGTGATGTTTTCGGTGTGACCTGGTCCTTTCCTTTCTCAGGCCGCCGGTGGGATTCACATCTGTTGCCTCCATGCTAAGACCTCTAATTGCCCTGTGTGGTCACCTGAGGGCAGAGAATGGGAACAGATGCCGGACGCTCCTATAGCAACTTGAGAGCCAGGCTGAAGGTAGAGTCCTCAGCGCCGGCCATAGGGGGTACAGAGGTTACGGGTCCAAAGACCCCTCTGCTATATAAGAGTGCAGCATAATTATCACATGGACGGGGGGTGCTATACAAGAACTTCTGGGTTTGTAAATGGATTTCAAAGCCAATAAGACAAGCAGTGATGGGTGGAGGTGGCTGGGGGTCTCCATGTGGACATGGCTATATTGTGGCTTTATACAACCGCCAGCTTGTACCGAGCTGTAATCCGCCATCCGTAGCCCTGCCGCACTTCCATAGGCTTCCTGTTTTATATAGAGGGGGTTTGGGCATATTATGGAGGTATAAGGAGGCACTGCATCTACTGATGGACATACTACTAAGGCCACTTTCACAATGTGAGACGCACGAATATCAACCCCATTCTTTTGAAGGGGTTCATATACATGAACATTTTTTTTTCCCCCGTATCACAGTCTGGGTAATAATCACGACATGTCCTGACTTTGGGCGTTTCCTGGGAACGCATCGGCCATTGTTTTCACAGGGGCTGGATAACACATTGCAGCACATGGGACGCGCCTGTGAGTGAGATGCCAGGTTCCCTATTGTAAACAATTGCTGAAAGCCGCGCCGGAGGATCGCAACTGTGCTGAAGTGATAGGAGCCGTTTTTGACACACATCCCTCGCAGCCGCGGGGACATCGTTCTCACCCCGTGTGAAATTAGCCTAATGCAGAGGGATTATGTACAGGTCTATTGAATCTTCATCTGCACTGCAGAGAAACAGCGCCCCCTGTGTACAAAATTATCAGAGATGCATGTATATTACTGTAAACCGTGATGACACACTGCTGCCAGGCATGTCTGCTGAGACTTGTAGTGGACACAGCGGCAGAAGATCCGCAGGTCGTCATCGGCCAATCACTGAGGGAATAATCAGCGCCATATCTGCAGTAATTCATCCGATCTGGATAATTCTCACTCGTCCTCCTGTCATTCGTGGGTTTTTCTCTTTCTGTCATCGCTGTTTAACCATAATGGGGATAATTAGTCCCTTAATGAGCTGCTGCATAAATATGACAATTACTGCATTATGTGGAGCGGAGACGGTTGGACAGGCGCCTGGGAACGCTGGGCCCCGCCGGACCCTCTGGAGAGCGACGTCTTGGGAGCTTTGGGAGAAATGTCACTATTTACATCTCCGGCACGTGTTACCGGGAAGATGACTTATCGCCGCCGCCGCTCACTACGGTCCAGAAATACTCTGTAATTACTGCGATCACCCGGGCTGAAAAGTAATTGGTAGGAAGGTCCTCAGAATACGAATGTGAGGCGTCGCTATCTCCAGAAGTGATGGAGAAAGAGGGTCCTGAACCGCTCTAAATACGGCGCCGCGGTTTTGATATTCTATCCAGGGGGAGGGACCAAAATACCGATCAGCCCCCGTATTACAGCCACATATCACCATATCAGTGCCTCGCCCTTTGTATTGCAGTCACCAGTGGCAGCCATGTTTGTGTTTGCGCAGTGTGCCATGTACTCGGGGTGTATTTACATGGACAGGTGCCATCTCACGTGGCACTTATCCTGCGATTTCACACGCTTGTGACGAGTTCTGTGAGAGAGTTGCATCGCAGTAATGTGATATCCACCACCGTGAAAATCACATGTTGTTCCAATAGGAAAAACACATCGCATGACGATCGCATCTACATGTGGGTGCGATGCCATTTTTTTTTTTGGCTCCCATAGGAATTAGACCATTCTTGATCAGAATTACCGAAACATAAAGCATGATGCAAATTTTTCGTTCTTGAATTATCGGTGGGCATAAAAAAATCACTTCTGTAAATTAACCCATTGAAAATAATGGATTCTGTTGAAGTGCAGGTTGTGTGCGTCTCGCAGGGCGTGAACGATGGTGGTGTGAATACACCCTAAGGCATGGAAGGGTTCCGCTATGCAAAATGATAGATTTAGCAGCTGGCGACAAGATGCAGATGGAGTTTGCTCTCTCCTTGGCCATGACGCCCTCTGGTGGTGGTTTTATTAAAGGGGTTCTCCGAGACCAAAGTCAAATTTCCAAAAAGTCATAAATGACCAGACAATACTCTAGTAAGTCTGTCCAGTACATTTCCCTTTTGATTCTCTGCTAGTTATCCCCAGGAATCCTCTGAGCATTGTCCTTTATATGCGGCACTTCCTGCCTGTGCTGCACTACATCTCCCATAATCCTCATGGCTACATCTCAGTATCCGCCTCCCGCACCTCATGAATACTAATCCCCACCCACTAGGCACACCTGAGGCCCTTTTACACAGCATGATAACCCTTCAAATGTGCAAAAATGAATAATAATCGCTCAGTGTAAACGCAGCCAAAGACAAATTGTTCGCTTTTCGTTCATTTTACGTAGCATAAAAACCATCGTTGGCTCGTTAACTAATCATTTGGTTAAATACCGATCGTTCAGTCCTTCTCAGTCACTTATGCAGCGAATGTGAACGCGCCAATTCGTATCTGCCATATAAACCGGCTGCTGAGCGAGTGATATATCCTTTGGTGTAAATGGACCCTTTTCCTGATCCCTGCACTATTTCACGAAGGGCTCATTCTCACAGGTGTATGCATGGACCACGCAGTGCTCTACCGTTCTGCGGGTCGGTGATGAGCCGGCCATCACAGTGTATGGCAGCATATCTCGCGCACGCTGTCATCAGTGTGACTTGTTGCTTTTTTTTTTTTAAATCCATCTCCTGTCAGTTCGAAATCCTCCATACCTGTTCACAGCGCACAATGCTGCAGAGCAGAAGACATAACCCTCCCATGGCTGCTCATAATGCACCACGTGGCAGGGTCACTGCCGGTGGGTGAGCACTCCACATTGCTTAGCGACTAGACCCACACACTAAGGACCTGGAGGCCACAGCGCGATGTGTATATATATGCCTCTACATGGGACCACTAGTGGCCAAATAATCACTCGAAAGGGCGAATTGAAACGATAGTCATTTAGCGTAAAACAGTCACTGACAGGGTGAGGAGCGATAAGTCACTTTGGCTTAACCAAAAAATTGTCGCTGGTAGATCAAAGTCTGGTGTAGAGTCACCGTCGCTCATACTGTAATGACTTCTCAATGAATTTACATAGAGATGTATGAACGCTATTTTGGCAAATAACTAATGAACAATCATCGCTCTGTGCAAAAGGAAATAAACGAGTGTCGTCCTTACGCTGCATAAACTATTCTGAGCGACTGTCTGAAGGCCGCTTACACCGGCCACTTTTACTGTGATTAGCGCTGCGTCCTAAGTGCCGCACTAATCGCGGTACTACGCTGCAATTGATTTCAATGGGACCTCGCAGACCTTCACTTGAAGACAGTGTTGCTAACGCTGCCATTTTCCAGTGCAGTGTGTTCTATTTTTTTGCATTTTCGCACTTTCTAACGCACCTCATCGACCATCACAATGACTGGATGCATTAAATGGCGCTGTCAAATGCTGTGACATTCGTTCAAAGCCGCTGCTCGAAATCACGGTACTGTGCTGCAGTTTTGAGCGTCGCTTAACTGAACGTATGTGTGAGAGCAGCCTAAGGGATTCTTCAATGAGAAGGATCTCTGCGGACAGAGCACAATAATGCTAATAAATGGTGAGGTCACATTCACGCAGCCAATATTCTCGCAGGACATTTGCGCACACAGAACTGTCACGGAATAAACAGCCCTGTATTTGCAGAGTATATTTACATGTGTGATGCTTCTCTGGCAGCGATGCTGTGAGACAGAAAAGTCGCAGTTTGTTCTATTATTGGGGCGATGTTGCCCGTTCTCTTCTATCAGAGCAAAAAAATAAATATATTTTAACTCTTTCCAATCCACTGTCTGACGTCTAAAGACATTCTGATTGAAGGCTGTACAGCTTCCGATGTCGGAAGACGTCCGGCAGGGTATTCTTACTGTATATTACTGGCTGCTCTGTTGTCAGGGGCCTCTCCAGCATGTCCCATACCGCAGTACTGGCTCTAGCCAGCAGATGGCGCCATTGTAGAATGGCAGAAAGAGAAAAACCCCTAGGAAACCCTGAATCCAAAATTGGATTGCAAATGGTAAAAAATTGCACTCACAGTAATGTGATCACAATCGTAGAGAAAACCAGACTTACAAGCGCGGTATTTGTTAGAGTTTCTTGGATTAATATCTCACATGCCAATGTTAATGCACCCTAAGGCCTGGATCGCACAAATGGGTCGAATTCTGCTTGCAGACTTCCGCAGCGAAAAACCTGTGATCGTTCGTGTAAAACAATTGCGAATTATCACGGATGCATGGGGTTTTGCGCATGGATGTACACATATGTGCAGTAGTTTTGTCCGGGCTGAAAAAAAGAGTGATCTCTCCCCTGCAGCCTGCATTTCTATTTTCTTACGAGCGTTTTTGACGCTCATAGCCGGATCGCTTGCATCCATAGACATGTATTGAGGCCAGCCGTGTGGAATCCACGTTAACATAGAGCATGCTCTGATTTTTCTTATGCTTGCGGGATACGCAATTCATACCCGCGAATGTAACCGGAAATTTGAAAATAGATGCCTTTCAATGCCCACATTTTACCGCAGATGTTCCCTGCAGACGTTGATCAAGAAATCCGCAATTCAAAACCATTAGTGTGACCCCGGCCGTAGACTGATACTACCTGAGGTCTTCATATTCCCCTAGCCAATGTCACTGCTAGGGGGATGCTGCCAATATGTGTTACACAGGACTGCAGGTGACGTGTACTACATTATGTACTCTGTTATTTGTGGTCTTACATAGGACTGCAGGTGACGGCTACTACATTGTGTACTTTGTTATCTGTGGTCTTACATAGGACTGCAGGGAACGTTATTTGTACTCAGAGATTTATTGCAGCCTGTAGAGTTAAATAACCTATTCAGCTCTGCTACATCTGCTGATGTAATGAGCCCCGCTGCGCTCCGTGTATTTGTACAGCAGCAGGGTTGGGAGCAATCTCTGCTCCGGCCTCCTCTAATGAGTAATATGTGTGAGAGATCACAGAACAGAACAAAGTGTTTTACTAGCGGAGGCTTCTGGAGGGTTTGTATTGGGCCTCGCTCATTACCTGTCCTGGCTGCTGCAGAACCTCCCCTCCTCTTATTTCTAAGGCTGATGAATTCAGACAGCACTGCATAAATATTCACTTTCCTGGCAGGTTTCTCAGCTGGAACCAATGTAGAGCGGTGAACCCCTACCATTGTCATGAGGGTGCAGATGAGAAGGTCATACCAAGGGTAAAATCACGCCTTGGACGCCCTTTCCTCTGTGAGCCCCACTGGCGTAACTATAGGGGATGCGGTTGCACCCGGGCCCAGGAGCCTTAGGGGGCCCATAAGGCCTCTCTTCTCCATATAGGGAGCCCAGTACTATGAATAAAGCATTATAGTTGGGGGCCCTGTTACGGGTTTTGCCTTAGGGCCCAGGAGCTTCAAGTTAGACCTCTGCATTAAGGGGTTAAGAGAAGTTAGGGGGCCCCAAAACAAACTTTTGCACCCAGGCCCACGAGCCTTTAGCTACGCCCCTGGTGAGCGCCCTCGTATATTGATAATAGCACGAGCAGTACTCCGCACAGACCCCTCGCCTCAGCTAGGCATGTGTCCTGTAAAGGTGCATTCACACACAGCTGATTTGTTGCAGATCTGGAGCAGATTTCACCCTTTCAATTGAATTCATATTAAAGAGGTGAAATCTGTCGCAGATCTGCACCAAAATCAGCACCGTATGAACGCTCCCTAAAAATACACAGATCCCAACCGCACCCATTACAGGATCACCAAGGAGTCAAGGACCTTTCTAAATCAAAGCGTGTCGACGGGGAAGACTGGGCTAGGGGCAAGGGTGCAAATAGCCCCCAGGCCAGTCCCCAAGATATATTTAGGGCCTCATAATCCCATTCCCCCCTTCATTTAAACAAGAGCAGCAGGGCGCCTCAAGTGCTGGAGCAGAGACAGGAAGAGATGCTCTGCTGACGTCCGCATGCAGCGCCGCCTCGCTGTCGGTGCTATTGATGGGTTCTTGTCTCTTGCTTTACATAGTCTCAGAGGCTGGCAGGGTGCACAGAGGGGACGCACTACTTCACGGTGGCCACCGAGGGGATCTACTATTACTTAGTGCATCCCCTCTGTGGGGACTGTTAAATGATAGCGAGTCCCCTCTGTGGCCACCATTCTCATTTAAAGGAGTTTTGTAGGCATTTTTTGTATTTATGACCTATCCTCAGAATGTCATCAATAGTTGATTGGCAGGGGTCCACCACATGGGACCATAGGTGTAGCGTCAGGGATCGCTTGGGTCACCGTGGCGACCCGGCCCTTGCGCTCAGGGGGCCTGAGGCCGCCTCCGCCACCCATACATGCACTTTCAGTGGATTAATGGTTAACCGCTCTGTCTGCCGCATAGGACAGACCACACAGCAGTCAGAGCGGCCAACCTATCTATCTATCTATCTATCTATCTATCTATCGATCTATCCATCTGCTATCTATCTATCTATCTCATATCTATTTATCCATCTCTTATCTATCTATTTATATCATATTTATCATTCTATCTATCTATCTGCTATTTCTCCATCTCCTATCTATCTATGTCATATCTATCTATCTATCTATCTATCTATCTATGTCATATCTATCTATCTATGTATCTATCATGTCATATCTATCTATGTATCTATCTGTCATATCTATCTATCTATCTATCTATGTCATATCTATCTATGTCATATCTATCTATCTATGTATCTATCATGTCATATCTATCTATCTATCTATCTCATATCTATCTATCTATGTCATATCTATCTATCTATCTTATATCTATCTATGTCATATCTATCTATCTATGTCATATCTATCTATCTATCTCATATCTATCTATCTATCTATCTATGTCATATCTATCTATCTATCTATCTATCTATCTATCTATCTATCTATCTATCTATCTATGTCATATCTATCTATCTATGTCATATCTATCTATCTATGTCATATCTATCTATCTATCTATCTATCTATCTGTCATATCTATCTATGTCATATCTATCTATCTATGTCATATCTATCTATCTATGTCATATCTATCTATCTATCTATCTATCTATCTGTCATATCTATCTATGTCATATCTATCTATCTATGTCATATCTATCTATCTATGTCATATCTATCTATCTATGTCATATCTATCTATCTATCTCATATCTATCTATCTATCTCATATCTATCTATCTCATATCTATATATCTCATATCTATATATCTCTCTATCTATCTATCTATATATCTCTCTATCTATCTATCTATATATCTCTCTATCTATCTCATATCTATCTATCTATCTATCTATCTATCTATCTATCTATCTATCCATCTATCCATCTATCTATCTCGTATTTATCTATCCATCCATCCCATATCTATCTATTTATCTATCTATATCCTATCTCATCTCTTTTTCTCTCCCTATCAAAAACATGAACACACCCTCAGGCCGCTCTCACACGTGTTCAGAAAACGCAGCTTGTAATCATGGCATTTTTACTGGAATTTCGAGCACCGTTTTCGAACACATGGTATAGAGTTTGACAGCACTTTTTAATGCACCCCATCATTGTGATGGGTGATGAGATGTGTTCAAAACCACGAAAACGCAAAAATAGAACAGACAGCTCTTGACAATCACGGTGTTAGGGACACCATGTTTGAGCGCAGGTTTGAGTAAGCCCGCGGTTAGTACGGCGCTCGGGACACCGCGTTAAAAGCGGTAAAAAGCGGTGTGTGTAAGAGTGGCCTGCGGGGCTACAAACAAATTTTCATGTAGTGCAGGAAATGCGTCATGTTTGGAAAGATTACACCAAGGGGCAGATGATGTATGCAGCACGGGTTAGGTATGAGTACGGGGGAGTGTGGGGTGGAGGCCCAGGTGGGGCCCCAAGCTGAACTTTTGCTCCCGGGCCCCTGAGCCTTTAGGCACGCCCCTGCTTGGGACCCTGGCCAATCAGCTGTCCCGCATTCATTGTCACCGGCAAAACCCAAGATGCAGAGGGGAAGCAGATTCTTCCGACCCTTGTGCAGTGGCCGTTGTCAGTAATTGCAGGTGCAGCTCTCATTGACTTTAATTTGCCCGCCCGCCCCGGACTCTTAACTGCACCCAGTAGAGAATGTCTCTTTGTGGATTAGTATAGCATGGTGCCAGCCATGCCACTGATATGATGATTTCTGTAAGGGCTCCTTCATACTGGCAAGAAAATCACGCCGTTTTCTTGTGATGTAAGAGTGAGTGAAAACGCTTGATTATGAAACTAATCATTTTCAATGGTTTCATTCTCATTTGCGATGGTGCATGAAAAAAATTTACAGCATGTTCTTTCTTTTTGCGATATCGCCCATTATTGTCAATGGCGCCGGCGACAGCAGCACTGAATTGATAATAGCGGTAGAACATCGCGATCCCCTGCCGCAGTTGTGAGAGCCATGCCGGGGATGAAGGGAACCCCCGCGGGGATACGAGGCTCCATTTGAGAACGCCTCTCATCCAGGGGTTTTCAGAAGGATTGGGAGGGCAATATCACGCCCCGATATAGCCCTCGCCAGCGTTCAGGAGCCCTTACAGTGACATATAACCAGTAACACCACCTCCTACACACGGCTGCTGTCCTGTTCAGTGGATGGAGGGGGAGCGCTCCAGCGATCTCCTCCGGCTGTCTCCATTCACTGCAAATAGGCATCTGTCCAGAGATGAACGACTGCTTATGGATACGGGCTGATAGTAATTTGGTTTTAGCTCACCTAAAAATCAACGCCAAGAAGTGAGCAATTCGCCCTCGGCGTCCTGCTGGTGGCTATGTGTAGGCAGGTTGACCATTTCTGAAAATCACTGTGATTAATAATTGCCCAGTGTAAAGACACCCTTACTGACTACTGGGGGGGGGGGGTTGTAGGGGCGTGATCACACTGTCTATTTGTTTGACCCAAAATAATGCAAAAACAGGTATCTCATCAGAAAGGGTACACATACAAATAGAGGCCCATGAAGACACAACGATTCTCACTCAAAATTCGCTAAAAGCCGTCTTTTGAGCGATAACCCTTGCATCTAAATGCACGAACCTCGTGCAGTTTTCGTGCACGAGTCGTTCCTCACTCAATTCTAGTTTTCTAGAATTGAGCGATGAACTTTTATCAGCAGTGCAGGCTGTTATTACAGTCGACAGCGCTGATGAGATTCTTTCAGCTCGTGTCCCACTGGTAGTTCACAGCGGGACGCGAGCTGTAATGGCGGAGAACAATACAGCTGTTTGCTTATGCAAAGTAGCTGTATTGTTCACCGAGGGATAGCAGCAGTGTCCTGCTCCACCTGCATAGCACTTAAGTAGCTGATTAGCTACTATAGACTATGCAATGATGATCGCTCAAAGCTGTCACTCAAACTGTTGTTTGAGCGATCATCTTTCAGTGTAAATGGGGTCTAACTGCTGCGCGGCAGTACCCATTTCTGGCCTTCAGGGGGAAGTAAACAGCCACTAAGACTGACCTTTTAATATTCCAGTCTAATGGAAATCGTTGGAGTGAATTGCACATAAATGATTAAAAAGCGGCTGCATCTGAATACACTTGGAACTGAAGGAAAATCAGACAATGAAATCTCCGCCTGCTACAGTAGGTGCACACATAGATTTGCGCCAATAATTGCACCATTTTCTGGCTATTAAAGGGATGGAGTCCCAGTAAGGCAGACATTTTGTAGGTGGAGCCTACAGACCGTATTATATCTCAATGACGTCATGGCTTCTTGTGAATTTAGCCTCCGAGAACCCATGTCTTGTGTAACCAGTCCCATCTAACAGGTCCTGATGATCAGAGCCGGCTATTTTGTATTCATCCATGAGAAGGGTAGCGGAGAAGCCGGAATCTGCAGGACAGATAGCGTAGAGGGGCGGCCCGGGTGTGGGAGGATTTTAAAATATCACTGCAAATGTGTTTAATAAAAGTATCATAACTCACCCGTTGGATCCCCTGCGGTCCAGTACTGCAGCTCCTGACGTTAGCCCGATCTTAGTTTAGGAACTGCTACCAAACCCCCTAGTAGCCATTAATGACCCATCTTCAGGCAGCGTTTCCATTGAATTACCAACCCGGGCTGCTGCAGTGCGTTCAGAGCTGGCGGAGGCCCGGTGAACAGCTATCAGAGCTGGCGGAGGCCCGGTGAACAGCTATCAGAGCTGGCAGGGGCCCGGTGAACAGTTATCAGAGCTGGCGGAGGCCCGGTGAACAGCTATCAGAGCTGGCGGAGGCCCGGTGAACAGCTATCAGAGCTGGCAGGGGCCCGGTGAACAGCTATCAGAGCTGGCGGAGGCCCGGTGAACAGCTATCAGAGCTGGCGGAGGCCCGGTGAACAGCTATCAGAGCTAGCGGAGACCCGGTGAACAGCTATCAGAGCTCCTATACAGATCACCACTAAAATATTGATGACCTATCTGGAGGATAAATCATTGACCGTTACAAGCTGAACATACCCCTTTAATTCAATAGTCTAGAGGGAAGAAGGGAAATGAACGAAACCTTTAAATACGCTAAAGGTTTAAATACGGTTTAGGAAAAACAGAGCAAGAGGGAATCTGAGAAAAGATAAAGAATGAAAGAAAGTATGTTAATGAAAGAGTAGTAGGTATTTACAACCACCATCCAGCAGAGATGGTTAGAAAATCAACTATATGTCTGCCAGGGTTAAACAGATATCTCCGAAAGGCACCTTGACACAGGAGCCATAGTTGTTCAAGTGACTGGAGGCAGAGCGGCCGGGGATCGTTCGACGCCCATCTCCATTCACAATAAATAGGGAGTTGTTCATAGATTGGCTCCTGTTTACACTAAGCCGCTCCGCAGTTGTTCCTTTTTGGTGAGCTGAAACTGAACGACTAACAACTACTGAGTACTTTGTGCTGGTGTCCTGTTGGGGGCCGTGTGTACACAGGGCATCAGTTGCCCAAAATTTCTCATTTGAGTGATTAGTCGGGTAATTTCAGCTCGTGTAAAGGTATCTTAAGAATAATGAGTTATGTGAGGGCCAACGAGCCGGGTCATGTGCTCTCTCCCTGCCATCAGTCTGCTACATTTCTATGACTTTGAATCTAGGTTAAGAATGAAGGCTGGTCTGACTGGTCATAGGACTATATACAGTCCTAATAGAGATGGGACAATCCGGATAGGGAGTCCAGACTCCACATAACTGGTAGACGGATGGATGTGAGATTCTGTCCCAGCTGGAATAGTGGGAAATACAAAAATGATAATTCTTAGTTCTCTGTCGCCTCTTCTGTACAGCCATGACTATCTGATGCTTCTTGCCCCTCAATATAATGCAGATATTAAACAGGCGGCTCAGAAATACCAGAAACTAACTCAATAACTTTGGAAATACACATAAAAGTGATTAGTAAGATTTGAGAAAAAACCTTTTACGTGCCCAATTTTTGGGGGAAGTTGTGTTCTTCTGTGCTGTTGGTAGCTTTATGTATATTTTTGTCTTCTTCAGTTACTGGCAATTTTCGGTTTGGGACTTTTTTCGTTCCTCCGATCTTTCCACTGTTTTATTCTCGCACGGAGCAAAGCACAAAAATGAATAAAAAAAATTCTTTTATTATACTTCTATAAAAAAAATTCACATCAAGTAACGAGGTACGAACAGTAAACTTGATTTATTAAAACAAAAAAAATTTCTAATACATTTATTTGTACACAGGTTTAAAATATAAAAATCTCCATGAGGGCATCTTAATTTAAAAACGTGCAGGAGTCTTGGAGGGTCTGTACAGATTCTGGATCCTTTTGATGGATTTCTTGCTTCAATTTTGTTCCATAATTTCTTCAAGTCATAATTAGGAATTTTTTTTTTTTTTATTTCTTAAAAAAATTACACGGAATAAGACGTCATTTTCTGCAGTTGCAGGAAGGAAGTTTATTTCAATATAGATACTGAATGTGCTTGGAAGGGAACGATAACACATTATATCACATGACCTAAACAGAATCACATTGACGACACAGATGGGTTTTTTCTTTTTCTTTGTTTTATAACCTGAATGTGCAAACCAGTTTTGGTTCCATGGTCAAAAATATGAGCTTTTTAGTCCGCCCCCAGACAGGATGGGATGAGTATTTTTGAGTCATTTTGCATTATTTAGGTCGGCAAAAAAAAAAATCTTGATTTACAAAAAAATGAGTTCTAGTTCTCTTTACACGTCAACTAACTGATGAATGGAGTGAAAGAACTACAATCTAAGGGTACGTGCACACGGATGCTGATAAACTCTCCGCCCGTCTGATACCAAACATCGGCATATGCTATTATCATCCGAGTAAAAAAAATGTCGTTACACCCATTCCAATCAATGGGTCCCATTTCCGTCAGATCGTTAGTTCGGTCTGCAAATCGGATGGAAAGAACGCCCGTGTGGAAGTACCCTAAAAGTTTTGTTCCAATTCATCTGACGGACATCGGAGTCGTGTTTTTTTTTTTGGCGGATGTTCTAACTTCTACATTCTGAGTAACGGATGCACAAGATCCACTGAAGAAATACCGTATGTGTGATTCAGTCTGACGACCCAATATTCCATTTAACGATGTCCTCTAATGAGAATTCTCGAGGGGAGGAACAGATGGCAAAACAAGATTAACATTTTTTTTTTTTTTTTACAACTTAAATATACATTTTCTAACATATTCCTCGCTGAAACGTAAACTTCCAAAAATACCGAACTGTTTTGTTTGTGCCTCACATGATCCATTATTTTGATTTCATGGTGCAACAAAAAGATCCAACCACAGGACTTTAGTTTCATCCAAATTGTTTCTTTTCAGTCATTTACTTTAATTCTGTGTATTTTATGTTGGGTGAAGCTTTAATACATCAAATCATAACATTGTAACCACAAATATAACTTTACCACTATGGATGTTGAGTTATTGTGGTGAAGCGGTGGATTTCCCCCATTGTTGTTACAGATGTTTGTAAAAGTCGGGGGGGGGGGGGGGGATGCTTCCATTTTCAATATCAAATAATGTATTGTCAGATCAAAAGTTAATATAGAAATGGAAATTTATTTCTCAATGTTCTGTAATACTTCCCCCCCCCTCCCCCCCTCCCCCGATGGGATAAATAAAAATATTGATATATGGAGGTAAAATGAATTTTAAATATAAAATTTTGCATTAATAATCGACCTGTTATTTTAAGACAAAAGGTGAGACCGCCCGACCCTGTGAACTCTGCCAATAAATAGGGGCCTCACAAAAAAAGAAAATAAACTTGGGGTGTTACCACCCAACTTTTGTATGAGACCAGTTGGACATGGCGGTAATATGGTGACTACGGCCCAGGGTTTAGTAAATGGAGGGGCGGGCCGGCGTCTTAGCTGGTCCCTAAAATGTGGTGTACTCTATGCAGGTGTAAGCAGCCCCCGTGACAAGGCGATTGTTTGTAATAACGTCATATAATGCAGATTATAGACCAGATTTATAAACCCATAAAAGAGGCAAATTCAAGCGCTTGTTGTCCCTTTGACTTTATTAGTTCAGTGAGGTGCTCTGACGTTCCAGCCTCGTACAGAACTGGTCATGGAAATGCTCTCCGGACTTGGAACCATTAAAAGCAATTTGGTTATGCACATTCGCCGCCCCCTGCCTTACGGTGGGGGACGGTGCAGCACATGAGAAAATACAAAAAAAAAAAAGTTTTCTTTCAACACTTTTAAAACAAACAACATAAGTTAGCACCACAATCAGCATCGGACTAGAAACCTGGAATCATTACATACACAGACATGGAGAAGGCTACATGGGAAGCTATCACAATAGAGCTCAGTCTGATTTTTTTTTTTATTATTCTTTCGCCATATCTACATTTGGAATGAATACAAAAAGAAACATGCATTATATCTGCTAGCTAGCGTTAGCGTGGGATACGTCTGACAGGAAGTAGTGGCAGAGCGCCCCCCGAAGGAGCACCGTCAGCAAGTTCAAAAAGAAAACAAAAAAATAGCACCACAGGAAAAACTGAACATAGCACCTATCTCTGACAAGAGTTTACAGGCAATCTCCCACCCCCCGACGAGGCAACATGGAGGCAAAAATGGGGGGGTGATAATACTGTACAAAAACAACTCGTCAGCCGGAGCCCCTGTCACAACACGTTTTCTAATTGGCTCTGATCGGAGTCAGACGGATGACTTTTATACCCTACAGTAGGTTTATCAATTATAAAAAATAGTCAAAAAATATATTTCCATACTTCTGATGAAATTTCCATTCTGTACAAATGTGTGACCCAGTGGTCTGTGAGTCGTCAGAAGTGGCTTTGTCACCGTCCGCAGCTTATGTCTTATGCCGTTGGGGTGTAATTGTGTTTTTTTTTAGCTTACTTGTATCTGTACATTGCATAGTGTGTATATTGCGGGGGGGCCTCTCATTTTGACCCTTAACTGCGAGTATTGACTAGAAATGGAGAAAGGAACACAGGCCGTACCACACGTTGTAAACTGAAATCTGTGTTTATAATAAAAAAAAAAAAAAAAAGCACATATTGCCACAAGTTTGCCAGATTGACCTTAAGAAGCCCGACTCTGTACCAGGTCACATGCAGGATTTAAAGCTTGGGGATAAGGCCACTTTTTTTTTTTTCCTTAAAAACAATAATATTATACAATACAAATAATTACATACAAAAATATAAGCACCTTTAATACAAAGGGACCAGCGGGCATTATATGCCCCAGTGACTTTTGCTTTCATTAGGAAACTAAGTGAGGAACGAGGAGGGTCGCCCTTTGTGTTCCAAATTTGCATCAATCTAATGTATGATATTCCAGCATCTCCGTCACATGTAGCGGTTTGCTTCCCATTCCTTGCTGTGTCTTAGAGACCCGTTCGAGAGGTTTGTGAGGTGGAAGCAGATCAGTCATGTGCTTCTAATGATTGCCACGTGATGCTGTTTAGGTCATGTGATCCCAAGGTTGTGGGTACCGAGTGGTTTTTTTAATACGTTGATGGTCCAGGCTCGTAACCCCGGGCAGATTTGGGGGTTCAGGCCTTCATTGTCCCAGCTGAAGAACGTGCATGTGAGACAACTAATAGACTGTGATGAGGTTTCAAGGTTGCTCATTTGGAAACTTGGCGTTCTGTTATGCTATTGGCCTCTTTTCTCAAAAAAAAAGTGTATGTATATTTATCTTTTAAAATTTTTTTTTTTTTTGAATTTTCTTTTTTTTTTTTGTAAAGTTTTTAGCCTAGGAAACACACTGGTCCCACTTCAAAGCCAAATTTTTGTGTTGGGTCTCCAAAGTCATTGAACATTAGATCCACTATAGGGGCTTGCTCCACTTTGGGAGTGTTCAGCTCCAGGATGGTCTTCTGGTAGCCCTTCTTAGACTGAGGGAAGAGGGAGAAAAGAAAGTCAACTTACATGTAAAAGAATAAACAATACTCAAATAAAGGCCCGGTCTACGGAGGCTGCACTGGGAAATGGATGTAGGGGTTACAAAAAATTCCTCAGTTTGTCCAGTAAGGTCACATTGCTAAAACTTTGCTCGGGTGACAACCAATGGGGCTGCTTTTCCAGTCTTCTGGCTACCCTGTCACCATCTGGGTAAGCTAGGTGATGAACGCAGTGGGAGGTCCAATGTCACCCAGAATTTCCTGGAACCTTTATTCCCAGTGTGTGAATGAGGATTTGTATAGACCGATTCACTTTTGTGGCAGATTTTGGAATTCCATTCTTACTGACTCCCAATAAGGCAATAATCCTATTACTGAACACTTAGGCCTCATGTCTGCGGGCAGGTCCGATTCCGCGGATGTGAGCCCGCAGCACAATCCCACCCTGCTCGTGGCAAGAGGACGTTACTCATCCGGATCCTCAGCGTGGCTTTGTGGGTCTTCCTTCTTCTCCACTGCGGATGTTGGTGGTCGCGCCGCTGCATATGCGCAGCGGAAGCTTTTTATAAAATACTCCTGCTTTCCCACAAGATCCGCGGCACATCTGCAGTGTCAGCTGTGGGCGGTCACGGATTGGACTGCTTCCATTGACTTCAATGGAAGCTGTCCGTGCGAGACCCCCAGCAAAACGGAGCATGCTGCGATTTGCCTTCTAGACCAAAAGGTACTGTGCCCTGCCGATCATTAGATGGCTGTATCCTAGCTGCAACTACATCTAGAACCTTTCATGTCTCTAGAATGATGTCTTGTATGGTGCCGGCAGCTACTCTAATAATCTGATCACCTATCACATTAGTAAATAGCGCGCCAGGCTGATATCAGGTGAGCCAGCTGCAGCCGAGTCACTTACTGCACATCCATCCATGATGGCCTGAATGTAGGGGTTGTTGTCATGGGACATCTCTTCATCGTTAGAGCCCAGGAAGCGGATCGCCTTGTCATAGCTGTCGATGGTGGCGTCATGCCAGGCAACGGACTGGTAACAGTTGTAGGTCATGTTCTGTTTGGCGGAGGCACTGAGAAGCCTCAGGAAGGTCATCTGTACCACTCCAACTGGGTTTCCATCGGCATCCACGTAAGACAACTGAAAAGAATCAGACACATCTACAGGGTAAATACTTCCATTCTGCACTGTTCTAGAAGTTGTCACTTGGTTTACTGCTCGCCAGTAAAGGTTGTACCATCGATGAGTAATGAGTCTACGGGCATCCCATGGCATAAATCAATGTGTCGCCCACTATCGCTCTCTGTCGTCGCCTGGTAACGACTGCCCACTGGGGAGTAGTAACTTCTCCTGCCGATCGCTCAGATAGTAACTTTGTACTTTGGCAGTAGACTGAGAAATTTTTTTTTATAAATGGTCCTTAAAGGGATGTTCTCGGCACATTAAAGACATCTCTCTATAGTCAGTGGCTGAACACTTGACTCCTGGCAATAGCTAACCGTCACTGCCATTCATTCTAGTGATCAGAGGGGGTCAGACATACACTCCTTTACATCGAAATTGTAACACCAAGAAGGACAATCACAGGATCGGTAAATATGTTAATTTCTTTCCTTTTTTTAATTATGTTTTTTGCATGTTATTAAGTATTCAAAACCTCTTGATTCATTCATTACCAACTATGAGCGTCTCCAGGAGTCAGGAAGGAATTTTTTTCCCTTCCTCTGGATCAACATTAGTGGTGGTGGGGGTTATAGGCTGAACTAGAGGGAAATGTATCTTTTTTCGGCCTTAGTACCATGTTACTATGACAGTAGACAAGTCTGGATCTGCTGCAGGCCATGGTAGCATGCATCATTATAGCCTTTGAAAGCAGCAGTGTGGGGTCAATGGAAGACCTGTCGCTGGACGTCTGGTCTGTAGCCCAATGCCGTGCCAATGCCTTCTGCTGGTTTGTGTAGACCAGCGATGGGCAATCTTTTTGGCTTGGTGTGTCAAAATTCTGAGCATAACGCGGGTGGTGTGTCACTTCGAGAAAAAAACCCAAATTTGTGATATTTATAGTTTAAATAACAAAAATGTATACTTGCCACTATTTAAACTGGCTGCTGCACAGGCCCTCCCCTCACTTATCTGGCAGGGTGATGCTGGTGGTTGCTGGTGCCTGCTGGTAAGATGGTAACCAGAGATGCCTTCCCCTGCGCACTCCGCTGCTAGAAGGTCCGCCGGCCTAACCGGAAGTTCTGGCACTACTAGACGCTCTGTGCCGGAGGTCTGTGGTTTTGGCCTATAGACCTCCGGCGCAAAGTGTCTACCCACCACAATGTTTTATCCTCGGCTACTGCACCTGGCCGTGCAAGAGCTGAGCATGAAAATCCCCGTCCTCCACATGTGGCCGTATACTCCTCTGTATGCGGCCGCGTGTCAGCGAACATGGCCATGCGTGTCAGCACTGACACACGTGTCATAGGTTCGCCATCACGGGTGTAGACAAAGGGGGTATTTTAAATATTCAGAACGCAACAGTTTTCTGCTTCAGATTTTGCACCACATTTACTATGTGCTTCTGGACACTTTCAGACAGTTTTTCGAACTTGTCCCAAAAAAAGGGGTGTGGCCTGAATTCTAGCACAATTTTGGTACAATTTTTGGCTTAAACTAAACCAACTGATAGGTGGTCTAAACTTTGATTAGACAGTCTAAAAAGTCAACAGATTTATTAATAATTCTGCCACATTTTAAGACTGTCTAGTCCAAGTCTGCACGGTCTAACTTTTAGAAAGAATTAGTAAATCAGCCCCGATGTTCGACGCCCTCGGCTTGGGGTGGGATGTCTGCTTTCACTTGCAGTACAGAAGGGATCACTTTATGCCATTCTTCTAATTTGACGATCTCTCTGTGAACCTTTTTGCTGTCATTTGGGTTCGATGTTGTTCTCCCAACAACTGAGATGGGCAACATTGAACAGTGCTGACATCTTTGCCCATGCACACAGCGATCTGCTGGAGTGATTAAACCAAGGTCTCTCAGTTCAAGAATTTTGTCCCTCTTAAGGCCCATTTACACGCGAAGATAATCATTCAAAAGATAGGTTTTGAGCAATTGTTTTGCATAAACTGCTAATGGATGCTAATGTCCATTAGCAGCTTATCAGCTTCATTTGTATGCAGAGAACAGCAGTTGGTCTGTTCTCTGCATACAGCTCGTTTGTTCTGCTGTGAGCTTTCTGCTGAATACAATGTAATCAGCAGCTCCTGTAGAGAATTCAGCACCATGGACAGCAATCACAGCATGCAGTCTGTGTTATCATCTTTCCGGCTAAACGATGGATTTTATGCTCACCTAAAAATCATCATTCAGCTGGAGAGTGAAGGATGGGAGCATTTACACGCAATGATTATCGCTTAAACGATGGCTTTTGAGTGAATTTTGAGCGATAATCGTTGCTTGTAAACGACCCTTTAGTTTGCAATAAGGGATGATAACTGTCACGTCGACAAACAATAGGCAGCGCACAATCATAACACAAGATTTTATCCGATTTTTGAGGTTTCATGCGGCTAAAAGCCAAATCGAATGCAAAATTTTTCAAACCATTGAAGCCCATCCCACATGCCACAGATTGGAGCTAGGTGCTCGAAAATGTAAACATTTGCATATTGTAGCGACACCTTCTACTTCCTCAATTTGCATAACTTTACGGCTTGTCCTCCTTGGTGTTGCTATTTCAATGTTGAGGAGCGTAGATTCTGGTGGCGGATCATTCACCCCTCTCTTACCTCCCATATACTGTATACAGAGCATCATACATTTTGGTCAGAAAGGTTGCATCTGCACATAGCCCAATCCCGAAATACTGTAAACCCCCAAAATAAAAAACTATACAAACCGCGCCGAGTCCGTTGTGCCACCTGAGAAGTAAGAGGACTGAAGAGGAGAGAGCAGCATGCAAGGTCAGACTCAGCTAACAACACGTGTAAAGGGCGATCCCTACAGTCCGCAGCGCGCCACTTATATGTTGGGGTGGGATTATTGGTCTGAAGCCTCTTGAGAAGCAGCAGGTAATTTGCAGAGATTGGAGGTTCTCGGGTTGTGATGCCGCTGCTGCTGCTGCCCGGGTCTCACTTTACATACGTGTTGGTAGCTGCTTCCTTAAACCCCGTTTCTCGGTACCTGGAGTTCATTCAGCTCCTGTATCCTAAGCAGAAAGCTCTTAGGGACTGAGGATGAAGTGTTGGCTTACGAGAAAATGCTCTATAGCAAAGAAATCGACATGAAAAACAAAAAAAATAAAAAATAGAGAGGCAGCTTGAAAGATGCTGTGAAGTTAAGACACGGAGCGGCATTGATGCCAGCAAGAGCCGCAAAGTTTTCTACTTCAAAGCAGCCACCCTGAGCTGAACTGAGTACCTATGATATTGAAAGCAGAGGAGGGAGCAGAGGGGCTCATCGCTTCTCCATGACTACCAAACTAGGCCGCCCGCCTCCTCTTAAACCGCAGGGCCCGCTGCTTTATTGCGATGCGCACGCTGAGGTAAACAAGTATAGACCGTCCACCTGCTGGCTGTAATATGCTAGGGGATCCGTAATAAGAAGACCGCCGGCTCTAGGAGACGGAGCACACAGCCAGCGGCCATCGGAGAGTCAAACCTCTTTGTCAGGTTACGTCTCATATGAGACTTAGTGGCTTTACTTATCTTGAACCGACTTTGCATTATATCATCTACTTTGCTCCAGGCACACCCAGAGCTGAACTCAAAATTCTGCAGGCTGCCTCTTAGCACTGTGCTAGCATACACACCAGCCCATACAGCTTTTTGTAGGTATTCCTTAATACTGTGCTAAACATGACATTTCCTGCAATGTACAATGGATTTGGAGAGGTTAACCAACAGAATACTAAATGCAGCTCTGGATGTGACTGGAGTATAACACGATATAACAGTAAAAGGGGTTTGTCTTTGTCCAGGATTAGGAAAAAGAAAGTCTGCTGTGTTTGCAGATTGGTTTTCAATTCCCAATTTTTGTTAAGACCTGTTTTAAGGGTCGGACATTGATTGTGATTCCTTTGCAGGAAAGTTGCCATCCAATAGGTGGCGCTACAGAGGCATTGTTCCATTGCCCTTATTTGCAGGAACAGTGATACATCTGTCTACTGGCGGCGCCTGGTATTGCACTTCACAAGAAAAAATTGTCCAGAGGGACAAGTAGGCTATTCTATAATGGGGGGAATACAGAAAAGCCTATTTCTTCCTCTTGAGATTTTTTTCCAGTGGGGCCTTCATTGGTTTGGTAAGGAGCTTCAGCTTCAATCACTTGATTACCCTACACAGCCAATGGGCAGATGTGGCACTGATTCTGGATAGACCTTTCTTCTAGAGTCCTGGACAAACCCCTTCAAGATGAGTCAAAGAGAAGTAAAGGTTTTCCACGTTCTCTGTAGACTGAGCCTGTGAATTGTGCTGGGATTTGTAGTCCTTTATAGTTGGATTTTCTAGTTACGTTGTCATGAAGAGATCATAGGTACCCAAAACAGGGGGCAAAGTTGATGCCTTATCTCTAACACACAGACATCCCCTAAAGAAAACCCTAGTGAGATCAGCCCGGCAGCCGACACCATGCATTTCCAGAGGAAACCAAGTGCCTTTTAAGGTGGACACAACCCCAAGTAATGGCTGTTCCTGCCTTCTGAGAATTATTGTCCAGTCGCTTGTGTTTAGGTTGTTGCATCTGTTTCTCGATGGCAACTGACTAGCCATTTGCTGCCATAAGTAACACTTTATAGTGTTGTCTGGAATTACGGTTCATGACGTTATCTATGAGACTACTGACACAGATCGGATGCTCGCTATGATCCTGGTGACTTCATAGTCGTTGCTTATTGCTCGCTGTCACTCAGAACTGCAGATCTGGCTTTATATTATTGAGGATTCCTGTTGGTTTGGGTCCCTTATAGTCGCTGACTGGCCAGCTCTCATGGGGGGGGACTGACAGCTGCATCATTACTTAGAATTAGAAGAGGATATGAAAACCAACCTTGTTTTCCAGGTTCCACCTTAAACTGATTTTCCTTGTCATCCGGAGACACGGCTTGCCCCATGCCCAGTGTTAGTCACACATGCAGAGTGGTTTGGCCATAACCGAAGCAGGTTCTGTGCTCTGGTTGAGACTGGAGGCCGGGTTAGCCACTTACCATAGAGCCTCGCTTGTAATGACTATACCATGAGCCAGGCAACTCTTTGGGCCAACGAGCCATTTTATTCTGTAAAATACGACACGGGTTACAGAAGCTAAAGAGAAAGGCCAAATCTTACCAGTTTACCACGCTTGAATTCACT
The DNA here is from genome assembly GCF_035609145.1 of Eleutherodactylus coqui. Lineage (NCBI taxonomy): Eukaryota > Metazoa > Chordata > Amphibia > Anura > Eleutherodactylidae > Eleutherodactylus > Eleutherodactylus coqui. The sequence continues at coordinate 11,568,012 of NC_089846.1, read as the reverse complement.
GAACCACGAGCCTGGATTCTCTTTGGGCCAGGACGTAAGTCTAGCCTGAATTGTGGAATGGAATGGATAGGAAGAAACAAAGTTATACAGATGAATATCAGCTGAAGCCCCTAATGGTGCGGCTCATCGGGCGTCCTGGAGGCAAAGACCACGGAGGCCTAAAGATCTCACTTATATGTGGATGCCGAATCCTGTACAAAGCTTGTAGGCGGAATGGAGTCTTCATAATAGTCTTTATAGCTCCTCCTTCTTGCCTCTACACTGCCCACGCAGCCCTGCCATCCTACACCGGGCACTAATGGGGGAACATGTGACCAGACCCATCCATCAAACAGACTAGCGCATGCAGAGTGCTGTGAGCCAGGTTGTGGACTGGACGTTGCTGGTGAATGGGCCTGGTCATATGCCCCTTCATCAGCGGCCATATCTGTGCAGGCAATACAGTGGCAAGGGGGCAATGCTTCTCACAGGTGCATTAGCATTGTATGTAGCCCTTCATGTGAAATAGACAGCCTCTGTAATATCAAATTAAAGGGGTTGTACCATAATTGACTTTCATCACCTATCCTAGACAGGTGATAAAAGTTGATTGTGGTACCCCTTTAATAAGTGTAATTCATCATACTGTTGGTCAACCCCTTTATCGCTTTGTTGGCATCTGCCGTGGGGTAGTGCCCAATTTGTTGCGCATCAGACAACAGTGCCGTGAGGTTCCACAGAGATGACAGAATCTGTAAGGGAGCCTCCGACGTGATGTGAGCGGAGCCTAAGCTGGTGAACTTAAGGAGTAAACACGAGCATGGAATAAAAGGAGGCAGAAAGGCTTAAAGCCAGATACATTTCTCCCGAAGGCGTTAGATCCTCTGTTCTTAGTCATTAGAATCCCATCAATAGTGAGAAGCAGACTTAAAAGAAAACCCTAATTCTGCAGTAATTCTAACATCTGACAACAGCGCCGTATTACACTCTGCCTGTCAATATATCGCCCCCAGCAGAACCGGGTCACTCAGAGTCTTCTCCAACAGTTCAAAAAGTTCAACCAAACTTCTGCCTCTAGTTAGATGGCACTGAGGGAACTACAGCGGTGCGCCGACAATGACTGTGCAGCTCTATACTGCAATTCTCTAATAATGTAACATAGTAACAATGTAACAAATGATTGTACAACTTGAAGTGCCACATTGACCATCTGTAACATTACGACTGTCCTGCCAGTCTTTATGGCTCACTTGGTTGGGAAAACTTTTTACTTAACTTCCATAACTGCGGCCTAAAGGGGGAATGTTCACTATTCATGGTATTACTATATGACAACCGTTATCATGGAAGGTCTTTAGTGTCGCCATGTGCCTATAAGCAGTGTGTGTGATACTGGTTTCCAAGCTCCCATTAACGATGGAAGGGTTGAGTGATATTAACCTATTGTCTGACTATCCTGGATCTCTCTGCTTTGATTAGACTCAGACAGTCAATACCGCCAGCAGGCAGCGTCTGGGGAGAGGCAGCAATTAATTAAGTGATCTTAAAATACTGGATGCACAGCTTTGTCTCATGTGCCAAAGCCTTCCCGATGCCAGGCGATTCAAGTGATGATTATGCCAAATTCAAAGACTTCCTCCACCACTTACTCCTTCAGACTTCTTGTCAGGGAATATGCAGGACTCTCCTCCCGCCGTGAAATTGCAATAAACCTTGAAGGAGTCTCGAGAGCATCCCTGGTTCGGGTCAATCCAATATTCACCTAGGAGAAGGAAAAGAGGAGGAGGTAGTATGAGGATGTGGAAGGCCCACGTGTGCGGAGCCATTGATGGCCACTATTCTCGGTGTTCCCTTTGTCTTCAGACCCGGCTCTTTGCCGACAGAAGCAGTTTATGTTGAGCCTTGGAATTTATCATAATTTGCACAATAATGAGCAGCAATCGGGACCCTGGCACCGACCGGTTAGACGACTGCGGCGAAGATATTTATAGTGATAGTACATGGGACGGGGCTCCGCTGCTCTTGGGGACAACACAGTAGTGCACACATCAACTGGGGGATGGAAAATGGGGCAAAAAAGGAACAAAAACAGAAGTCTAAAGGGACTTACTCTAAGAAAAAGCTAACCCGTTAGAGGTGGTGAATGACACGACTGTGGCCGGGCTTCGCAGCTAGTCTTGGCTATGGGGCTGTCAGGCAGCACATCCTAAATGACTACTCTGTCTCAAATGGGAGCTTAAAGAACATTTGCCTCCCCTGGGGGCAGATAGCAGGGGGTGACAGGACTTAATTCATTCATACATCTTATTGGCATATTTCTAGAAAAATAGCTTTAGACAGAGAAGTCTTGTATACCAAGTGATATACTGAAAGTCCTTCCATGATTGCAGCACAGAAGAGGTTTGTAGATCAGCATTTCCTTCTCTTCTTCTAACATGACCAAAGGTGATCCCTGCTGATGGTTACACATGAACATCAGAGGTCACACCAGAGGTTGGGAAATAGTTTAATAATTGTGGTCCGGTCCAAGGCATGGTGTGTTATCAGCCATCGTATACAGAGGCAGGCAAAAGTCTGGACACACCCGTTTAACTGGTGTAATGAGAAGAAAATTGACTTCCAATGTGTGAAATAAATGGGAGAAAGGCTGCACTTTTTTGGTACTACTGATTTTGGTGGCCATTTTGAACTCCCCCCTCATTCAATTTTCAGCCTTATACACTGTTACTATGTCCATCCCGTTCAGTCTATTAACCCCCAATCCAGAGGAAGGCAAAACACCCCATGAGGTAGAAGCCAACTTTTCTCATTTTAGAAGGAAAAAAATTCCTTCCCAACTCCAAATCTGATAATTAAAATAACTCCCTGGATCACAGATTCTTGACTAGAATACGTGATGGCTGAAGTTTGTCAAATGTGAAGGGGTCCATGGAATATACCATTTCTGCCTAGAATTTCCTCAGAGACACAGTAGAAGTGTCTGTTCGGTCCTCCCTTTACTTGTTTAGGAGTTTCAGTGCTTTACATGACACGTTCAGTGTGTCCAGCAGTCTACTGCTTGTATATGCTGTAATCCAGTCGTCTTGAACACCTTGAAGAACTGTAGGTTTCGCAGTTTCAGGTGAACTATATTGTGTATTTTTTCCACACTGCTTTATGTGAATGGTAAGGTCAGTCGCCGCGCTCTCCGGTATTGGTCCAATGATAATTCATCATGGATTGACAGATCAAAAACAATGTGTTTGCAAAAGTTCATGGTTTAGTATGGCATTTGTGGGATTTGTCTCATAGGGCCTTTTTTCATTGATGGGTCACTTAGTGGTGAGAAGTACCCCCAGATGCTACAGGATACCATATTCCCATCTGTGCCCAATGAGAATAGTGAGTTTCAACAGGATGGCACACCTCCGCACTTTTCCATTGCTGAACTGCAATTCCCTGGGCACTGGATTGGGCGTAGAGATCCTGTAGAATGGCGGCCAAAGTTGCCAGACTTGATGCCTTTGGACTTTATCTCTGGGGCCATTTACAGTCCCTTGTGTATGAGTAAAAATATGCAATGTGGGTCACCTGAAACGGGGAATCCCTCAGTGTATTCACAAAGAACGGATTAAATGTTAAACCACAGAATGGTGAACACATCAAACATGTCATGTAAAGCACTTTGTGAAAATTTGCCCTCACTTAAAGGGATGTTCTGGTTCTAAACCATTGATGGCCTATCCTCAGGATAGATCATCAATAGTAGATTGGCGGGGGTCCATTGCCTGGGACCCCTGCCGATCAGTTGTGCGTACTCCATGTACTGAATTGAATTCTGCAGTTAGCAGACAGCTCTGTTCTTACTGTAGATGACAGACTTGGTATTACATTCCAAGTTCCCATTGAAATGAATGGGAACCTTGCCTGCAATACGAAGCCTGGCCACTGCAATGGGAAGAGAGCTGTCTACTTCCTGCAAAATTTAGCTCAGTGCACAAGCACACTGGCCTGGAAAACAGCTGATCTGTGGAAGTCCTGGGCAACAGACCCTCACCAATCTACTACTGATGGCTTATTCTGAGGATAGGCTAGCAATAGTGTACAATCGGAAAACCCCTTTAACTCCTAAACAAGATAGGGCAAAACTGAAACTTTCACTGTGTTTCTCAGTAAATTGTAGCCACGAATGATATATCACGACCTCCTTCACATTTAAAAAACCTGAGCTGAATGCAATATGGCGGAGTTCAAATTGGCCACTAAAAACATCTTCTGCACCAAAAAATGCAGCCTTCCTTCCAATTAATACTTTTACATTGTAAGCCAATTTTCTCATTATTACACTACTTAAGCAGGTGTGTCCAGACTTTTGTCTCCCCCTATATGGAGTATTTCAGGAGCTGGTAATGTGGGGAAGGAGGTAGCTTTGCATTCCTGATGGTGAAACTAATGAGATGCAGTGTCAAGATGGAAAGAAGAAGGTGGCGGGAGCACAGGGTACTTCAGGTGACCTGTGTGCTGACCACCTGGGTGCAATCATTGGGCATCGTACTCACCATCTGGAAAGTCAGGGTGGCATAGCTGTAAGTCTTTGCAGGTTCTCGCTGGGTTACCCTTAGTGCCCAAAGGATGTTTCATCTGTTCAATTTCCAGTTTTAGTGAGTTAAGAGAACCAAAGATTTCCTCCATGCCGTCAGCATAGTCCATGTAATTATTATCCGTGTTTCCTTCATCGACCACCTGGCTGGCATCGATATTACGCTTGGTTCTCTTTGAGGACTGCACTGGCAGTGGTTGTATTACTTCACCTGGAGGACCCTGGATGAGAAAGCAGAATTTTTAACATTTTCTCTTTAACCCCTTAAGGATGCGTTTTTTTCCCCCCCCTTTTGTTTTTTCTTCCCCACATTAACTCTTTTATTTATCTATCAATGCAGATGTCTGAGGGCTTGTTGTTTTTTGCGGGGTGAGTTAATATCTCATATAATGTACTGGGGGGGGGGGGTCTAGTTTCTACAGTGTACATGCTGCAGCAAAAATGACAGAACTTTATTCTATAGGTCAGCGCGATTATGGTGATATGAAATCTATAGTTTTTGGGGGGGTTTTTTTTGCTGTGCTACTTTTAAAATATAACATTTCTTTGGAAAAACCATTTTCTGCCGCAGTCTTCTGGCATCATTACTATAATATTTTTTCATTGACATAGTTGTGCAACTCGATTTTTTTAAGGATGTCCCTTAGTTTGTATTGTTACCACTTTGGGGTGCGTACGACGTTTTGATTGCTTTTTATTACAATTTTTCTTAGAGACGGGGTGACCAAAAAAGGGCAATTCTGACATTTATTTATTTTTGCTTATGACATTCACCGTGTGGATATATAATGCGTTACTTGGATAGATCGGACTTTTACAGACTCAGGGATGCCAAATATGTGTTTGGATTTATTTACTTTGATTTTTATTCTAAATATGTGAAATGGGTTTTGTTTTTTTTTTAACTTTTATTACCTTTTATTTTTTTTTAATAAAATGTTTTAAAATTCATTTTTACTTTTTTTTTTTTTTTTAACGTTCCCATAGGGCTTGACAGGCAATCTGCAGTGGCAGCCCTGGGGGCCTTCAGAAGGCCCTCTGCTGCCACTGCAACTGAATGACACCCCGCAATCGCATCACAGTAAGGTAGGCATTTGGGACCCCCAAACTCCGATCGGGGCATTTGAATATAGCTGTAAGAATTGATGGCGGCATTTAAAGGATTAACAGCTGCGATCGGCAGGAACACTGATTACGTCTGCTGCAGCCGGCTGCCACCTGTCAGACAACCGGCACCCGTATTGTATGCAGCAGGATAGTCTTCAAAACCCCCTCCATGCAATCCCTGAACCTCCATGATGTAGCTGTACTTTCCTGAGCAATAAGGGGTTAAAGAAAAGCCGGACTCTGATTCTAGAAGGGAAAGTTCCACTTACCGGAGGACCTGGTGGGCCAGGAATACCACTTTCACCCTTTGGACCAGTTGGACCCTGAAGAAAAAGATAAGGTTTAAAAGGGATACAAAAGCACGGAGAACCCAACAAGCAAAGATCGCCTGAGAAAAGCCGACAGAAATGATTTAAGCCTTGTAGACCTCCACTTACTGAGGATCCTTTAGCACCTTTGGGTCCAGGTCCACCCTGAAAGAGAAATCACATTTCATATGTACATATTTACAAAGAAGAAATAAGATCTAGAACCATGGCACATGAATGCACTGGCAGCGGTGAGATACTATCACCCCGTTACGTATGCGGATGCAAGAACAAATAATCAATACATACCGGTAAGCCAGGAGGACCAGGGGGGCCAACAGGGCCGGCGGGACCAAAGATGCCCTACAAGAGAAGAAACAGCGTGTAAACTCTTGGTGGTACTATGGGACTGGGCCGTGTGCAAGACCCAACACTATGCCAACAGCTCATTCAGGTGTGTTTTGTTGTTCATTGCCTGCTAACGTCTGTGCTCATCTACAATAATCTCTTGTCTGTGAACCAAAAGATCGGAGCTTTGTCTTCCGTAATTGTTGATTCCAGACTATTGTTGACGTTGGACCGTGCTGTGCGGCTATCATTGAGTGACACATAGCTTGTTACTGCGATTCATGGATCCTGACTCCCCGCTGCACTCAGGACCCTTTACCTGCTCTCCTTTAGGTCCTTGAGCACCCTGAGGACCATGGAGTCCACGATCTCCTTTTTCACCTTGCTCTCCTGGAGGCCCAATGAGACCAATCAAACCAGGATGACCCTACAATGAAAAGAAAGAAACAGTTAGAATATCCAAAAATAATCGCTGACTAACCTATACCAGAGCCTTATAAGGCAAAGAGCACGAGCTCAGGTGAAGTATACTTCAGTGGTTTATGGACAGGCTAAATCTAGACTAAGGGACATGGTCTGCAAAAAGGAAAGTCTAGAATAGCCTCTAAATATCAGTCCCTTGTTAGTTCGATCAGTTTCTGGGTAAACTGGATGAGGCCTACGGCTGCTATTACAGCGCTGGGAGGGACTGCCATCCAGCTTCCTAGTTATGGTACCCTCATTGCAAAATAAAAAAAACATCCCTAGAAGTAGTCGGATGGATGAAACTTCCTCTGTGATTGTAACATTGATAGAAGTGATTACAATATTCTCAGCAAAAGGAGCATTTATTGCGGAAAAACTGACCCCTTGTAGGGAGGCTCTGGTACCCTGTTGTACCGCCTCTAGCTTGGATACAAGAGGTGATACAGATGGGCATGGAGGCTCTAGTACCCTGTTGTACCACCTCTAGGTTGGATACAAGATGTAATACAGGTGGGCATAGAGGCTCTAGTACCCTTTTGTACCGCCTATAGCTTGTATACAAGATAGGATATGGGCAGGCATGGTATGGAGGCTGTAGTACCCTGTTGTACCACCTCTAGCTTATATACAAGATGGGATACAGGTGGGCATGTAGGCTCTAGTACCGTTGTACCGCCTCTAGCTTGGATACAAGATGTGATACGGGCGGCATGGGGGCTCTAGTACCCTGTTGGGCCACCCCCAGCTTGGATACAAGATGTGATATGGGCGGCATGGAGGCATACAGGTTCTGAATGGTATCCTGCAGAATATCACTCCACATTTGCTGTAACTGAGCCTCTAGACTGTGGAGACTCATAAGCTGAGGAAGTTGGAGTCCTAGATGGTCCCATACATGATCTATTGGTGATAAATCTGGCGACCGGAAAGCCATGAAAGTGTGGCAATGTTGTGGGGGCTCCTGTGACCCCCTTGTGTGTGCAGCCCAGCATTATCCTGCTGGAAGCCGCCATGAGAGGAACACATGTGGCTGCAGGACGTCCTGAACATATCGCTGAGCTGTCATTGTCCCTCGTACCACTACTAGGGGTGACCGACTGTCTTATGCTATGCCCCCCAGACCAGCAGGGGGCAGTGTGCCGCTCCATAGCAAAGGCAGAATTGAGGTGCTCATCTGGAGGTCTCCAGAAACAAACATGGCCCTCATCAGCGCCCAAACAAAATCTGTATCCATCGCTAAAGACAACCCGGTTCCACTGCATAGCATCCAGTTTTGTCATTCAGAATACAGAATGAGACTGTGGTGGGTGTTAGAGGCCGTACACGTAATGGGCGCCGTGAGATCAAATGTCCTTCAAACAAACACCTCGAAAGGATTCCGACAGACATGGGGGACTGCAACTATGGTGCCACCTGGATGGCAGACAACAAAATAGTTGAAGCTGCTGCAGTTTGTCAGATGATCAGATGCTCCTCTCTACTGGTGGTCTGTAGGGGGCGTCCTGAGCCTGTTCACCTTGTGTGCCCCCATCCACTGGTCCCAACATCTCCTAACAGTCAGGTCAGAACAGCCGGTGGGGGACAATTCATGGATACGACCATCCAGCTTCTCCCATCCCAATAATGCGCCCCTCTCTGGTAACGGGGTGAAATCTCTTCTCTGCGTCGTAGAGGCGTCTAGTGATCAACAAGCTCTACACAGCAGAAGAAGAGGTCACTACACACAAGGGGCCTCCGAGAGCCTCTTATAGGCCAAGGGGGGAACCACTATTAGGGTCTCCGGTGACAAGACCGTTCATCTAATCACCACAACTCTCATCATCAAATGGATTAGTTACTGGGAATTTGTACAGTTTTTTGTTTTATAAAATCGTACAGCATGGCAGGGGACAGAGGTTCTTGCTGTATAAGACATCACTGAAGTGCAATATTCTGATGGAATTTTCCTACTGGACATGGATATTGGGACTATATGTATAAAAGTAACTAACTAGAGGTCATGCTTCACTAAGTTACCGCAATTCAAACCCGGTCGTGTGCAGGTGGCCATACAGCAGCCATTGTTTCCTGCTCTTAGTGATCTAGCAAAGGATTAGGATCTTCAGAAATATCAATCACCCTTCCAAACTAATACAATTCACCTTTTCTCCTTTTGGACCAGAGTCTCCCTTCAATCCCGGTAGACCTGGTGGACCCTGTGAAGCAGTAACACAATATGGTTAACTGATTATCACTGAGCCATAGTGATGATAGCTTTAGAGAATGTCAAGACTGTCAAACTGATCTTCCACAGTGGTATGAGCTGGACAATGAAAGCTGCACTTACCATGGGACCAGGGGGACCATCAGGACCAGTTGAGCCTGGCAGACCTTGCTCTCCCTAAAATAAAGGAATCTTGTAAGATCTACAGTAAATTATATTTTCATAATCAAATATAAGGATTTAACAACATTCACAAAGGTACTCACCACAGGTCCGGGGATTCCTCTTAAACCTTCAGGTCCGGGCTTTCCAGGAGCACCTTGAGGACCGACAGGACCTGTCTTTCCTGAAGGACCCTCCAAGCCTGGTTCACCCTTATCGAATAGAAATAGAAAGTGTTAGAGGATACCACGTACAGAAAATGGGCCCAGTCACCCAGAACCTTACTTACTTTAGCACCTTTTTCTCCTTGTCGACCTTCAGGACCTGTTGGACCAGGAGGACCCTGTCAAAGAGAGAAAACATTCAAGGTCATCAGTTCTTTCAAGATCATCACACGTAAATTTGTTGATTCCTTACTCACCCTCTTCCCTGGTGGCCCAGATGGACCAGGCTCTCCAGTAGGACCGGGTGATCCCTGCATTAGGAAAAGGTGAGAGATGATATAACCAGTGATTGTTCAGTATATAAAGAGATGGCACTTGCCACTATGATCGCAAAAGGAATGGCAATGGCTGCACTACGCAAATAGCATAGAGAATGTAGTGCACCCATGTATGCTATTGAAGTAGTGCAACGGGGATACATTTGTATGACAAAATATGATTTCAGTTGGTACTCACAGTTTGACCAGCTTCACCATCATCTCCCTTATCACCAGGAGGCCCATCTTGACCCTGAATTTAAATCAAGGAAAAATATTTAACAATGAATCTCCATCTTCAGTATCAATATCGGCTGGAAACTGAACAAGAAAACGTATTTCAGTACTTACGGCAGGCCCATGTTCACCAGGAGGACCAGGATCCCCGGGAAATCCAACTGGACCCTGAGAAACAGAGATAGTTACCCATAGTCTTGGGAAGGGAAGATGCGTGGACTTGTAATATCTCTGTAAGCATGTGACGTAGTGTAGGACAATATACTTACAGGGCTACCCTTTGGACCATCATCACCAGGAGGACCTTTTGGACCAGGAGGACCAGCAGCACCTTGAAGACCCGCTTCTCCTTTTTCACCCCTTTCACCTTTAGGACCCTAGAGCAAAGAAAAATATTCTCGCTATATTCCAATAATTGAACCCTATTTTACATTTCCAAGAAGTAACGAAAATTGATGACATAGGACATTATGAGGCAGGTTATGCCACAAGTGGCTTTTTATTTAAATGCTTACCGGTGGGCCAAGTTCTCCGGTAAGACCAGGTTCTCCCGCCTCTCCAGGGTCACCCTGACAAGAAAATATCAGAAGTATTAATATCCTAACAGATAACCTCAATTAACAGCAGCCAGTGTAGTCCTTTACCTCAAAGATCACTTACCTTCTCTCCAACAGGACCAGGATTACCAATTCCTCCAGGGGGACCTTGTGGACCGTCAGCACCAGGAGGACCATTTGGACCCCTAGGGCCAGGTGGGCCAGGTGGACCCTAAAAAAATTGGATGAAACACAATATGAAGTTCAGCAGGTTTTATTTATAGATTCAAAGTAGGGAAAATCCCCTTACTGTTGACTCACTGCACCTCTGTCTCTACAGTCTGGACTTAGTGCATCCATAAAGGTCACAGCAAGTAAAGTGTTCAGGTATTTGCAGCGTTTGTGTGTGAATTTTAACCTTACAGTTACCAAACGCTAATTGTATGGCGCATGGCCCTGGTCTTTAAACCTGCGCTACATTAAATATACAGCGTGGATTTAAAGCTCCTACTATCTGGCAGAAGTAGGTCCGGTGCTTGACCGTCTACTGACAGCTGAGCACCTACTGTAACAGACGGGAGCGGAGAAAATGAGATTTTTGTACTTGGTGTAAATGCTTTTTCTCATCTCGTTCATTGGGGGACACAGCATGAACTGTGAGTATACCTACTGCCACTAAGTTGAAAGTGTTAGCTCCTCCTATAGGCTCCAAGCTAATCAGCTTGTATGCAAGCAGCAGAGTAGAATATGAAAAAGGTACAACAGGTAATGTAAGGTATTAAACATAAAGAATTAAACTCCAACACAGTGGAGAACCAAGCATACAAGGAGGGAGATATCAAACAAGTCTCAAAACAGAAACAAAAAATGGGCGGGTGCTGTGTCCCCCAATGAACAAGACAAGAAAAAGATTCGCCATCCGTCTTATTGAGGGACACAGCTTGGACCGTGGGACATTCTAGAACCGTCACCGGGGCTTGGGAAAAATATGTAAGACAACATGTGGTCAGTTATATGGCCGTCTGCAAAATGTGCCGACCGAGTGAGGTGTAGGCAAATGCAAAAGGGTGAAGCTTGTAAAATTTTGTAAAGGTGTGTAACGAGGTCAACGTGGCTGCTTAGCAGATCTGAAATGTGAAAGGGCCTTTATGCACAGCCCAAGAGATGCCCACAGTGCAAGTCAAATGTGCAGTAACTTGGAAGAGAGGATCTCTGCACTTTGCAAAGTATGTCTCTACCATGGCTGCGGTGATCCAGCATGAAATGATCACCTTGGAAACTGGAAAGCCTTTTTTAGGACCGTCTGGAATCCCGAAATAGGAGTCAGAGCGCTTGAAAGTGGAAGTTTGAGCCAAATAGATTCTCAGAGCACGAACCAAATCGAGTGTGTGCCCTCGAATGCCAGCCTGCAGGGCAAAAGGATGGCAGCAGAATGTCCTCATTGATGTGCAATGACAACCCCCACCTTTGGTAGGAAGGATGGCACAGCACGGAGGACCACCTCTGTCCTGGTGTACTACAGTGAAGGGATGCTTGGCCGAGAGGGCTGTGATCTCGGAGACTTGGTAAATGGAGGTGACAGCCACCAAAAATGCTGCCTTGTATGCCAAAAGGTGAGCTGGGATGTTTCGCATAGGTTATAAGGGATGTGACTAAAGTGCATCTAGGACCAACTTAAGGCGGAACTGGAGAACGATGGGGAAAAGCGGCATGGGCATCTCCCTATATGAAGGTGTGAATGGCCACTTTCGACACCAAAGGGCACTGGGAAAGGATGGACCGGGCTGATACATGTTTTTTCAGGAAGTTGAGGCTAAAGTTCAGGTATAGACCTGCCTGGAGAAAAGAAAGTAGTTGGGAAAGAGAAAAATGCATGGGAGAAAAACCACACTGTTCGCACCAAAGGATGAATGCTTTCCACACCCATAGGTAAACCCGACAGAAGGAGGATTTCCTAGCTTTCATCAAAGTCTGGATGCCAGGTTCAGTAAAACCCTGATCCCTCAGGATCGCTGCTTTAACCGCCATGCTGATAAACCGAGTGTGGCTTATCTCAGGTGGAAGAGAGGTCCCTGCAAGAGAAGATCGTCTCGAAGTGTAAGGTGCCACAGAGAATTGACGAGTAGGTCGACTAGGCACGTGTACCATGCTCGTCAAGGTCATTTCGGAGCCACGAGTACCACTGGAAGACCTTCCTGTTTGATCCTCTTGAGAAGGTGAGGGATGATCGGAAACGGGGAAATATGTAGAGGAACTTTGAAGTCTGTCTGCTGAGTTACGAGTGTCCACTGCGTGCGCTTGGGGATCCTTTGAGCGTTGGTTGGAATCTTGCAACTGATTCTGGTTGCCATCCGGTCAACCTCTGGGAGACTTTCTCTCTGCTTAAGAAGTCAGCCATCGTTGTCCAAGGCTACTCCTGTCCACTTTCCCTGCACTGTGAAGTTAACTAACATGCCTCCCCATTCGAGGAGACTGGTGTCTATTGTCAGCACCAACCACTGTAGTGTCAAGAAGGGTCGCCCTTGGTGAACTAAAGGGAATTTCAGCTACCGGTTGAGGGAGAGAAGAAGCATCCAGGGCAGTCAGATTCTCCGATACAGCGAGTGTGCAGATTGTCCCAACAAGAAAGGATTGTCCAGTGGAGAGGTCGGGTGTGAAATTGACTAAATGAAGCCGCCTCAAACGATCACACCATGAACCCCAGGACATACAATGTCAAATGGGGATCGAAGTCCGAACTTGTAAGGAGCGCACCTCTGTTGAGTAATTGAATTTTCTGTGATGGTAGCAGAACATGGGAACTTATTATGTCGAAGACCAGGCCCAGAAATTCCAGACACTGAGAAGGGAAGAGAGGGAGGACTTGTTGTAATTGATCCATCCAAAATGAGAGAGTATCTAGGGTGATGTGGAGACTCTCCAGAGCGGCTTAAAGGGAAGGTCCCTTCACTAGGATGTCGTCGAGATAGGGAATAGATAGTAGTGAAAAGGGGGTGAATACTTACCCATCTGCAGATTAACTCCTGTACTCCAGCAGCACGCGCACCAGTGCTCACCTACCCTTTGTGGAGGGAGTGCTTTCATTTGGAGGGTGCACATTGGCTGGCGGGTCACGGTCAAACTAGTTCCTCCTTTTATTCTGAGGGTAGGACATAGAATAGGGTGGTTCGCTTCACGCTGTTGGCACTCCTCGGTGGGTTAGCAGGAAGAGTTTAGTGCCTGTCCTACATTTCCTAAGATACTTGAAAAAAAGGACCAAAGACTGATAACAGAGTTCTGCTTCCTACGGACACTAAGCTAAAACTGATTAGCTTGGTGCCTGCAGAAGAGGTATAGCTGGTAGGAGGAGCTAATACTTTTTTGCTTAGTGTCTGACTCCAAGTTGCAGTAGCTATACCCATGGTGCAAGCTGTGACCCCCAATGACACGGATGAGGAACTTCCATTCCCAAATGTGTAACCCCTTCCATGATGTGATCAAAAGCGTTCACAGTATGAAAGCAGGTGATGGGGGGAGGCTCTAACTGTCACCCTGCAATGCGATCATGAGATGGCGATGGGTTACCATGGCAGCAAGAGACTTGACAAAGGCCTTCGTGTCTGCCAGGAAACTCAGCCTATCAGACCCTAACACTGGCCGAGTCTGATTGGCTGAGAGCATATGCATAGTATATTGCATTACAGAAGTAATACAGTGTATTATGCTAGCTATCAAACAATTTCATCTTCAAGCCTCATTGAGGAACTAAAATTGTGTCAAAATAAAGTTCCATAAAGCTTATAAAAAAATCCACTGTAAATTTATAAAAAGTTTCCCCTACAAAACTATTTTTAAATTTAAAAAAATATCATAATAGGTATCACCATGCTCATAATGACTCGAACAATTAAAAATATTTCATTATTTATCCCACATGGTAAGTGACGTAATACATAATTTAAAAAAAAGTCATAAGGCTATTTTTCGGCCATTTGCCTTGCAAATAAATGCAAGAAAAAGCAATCAAAAAGTCGCATGTACCCTAAAGGCTTATTCCGACGTGCGTATATTGGCCAGGTTTTCACGCCCGGCCAATCAACGCTGACCCTTTCTGCAGGGGAAGGAGCAATGCACTGAGCTCCCGCCCCCTATCCGCCCCTCACCACTGTTTGCAATGAAGGGGCTGGACGGGGGCGGGGGCAAGTTCTGCCCACCCCCTCCCATTGCAAATATTGGTGAGGGGCGGAGAGGGGGCAGGAGCTCAGTGCACTGCTTCCAGCCCGGCCTGCCTCCTCCCCCTGCAGAGAGACACAGCGTATATCAGTCGGGCATGAAAATCCGGCCGATATACGCACGTTGGAATAAGCCCTTAAGTGGTATCAATGAGAAGTGCAACTCTTCCCGCAAAAGCAAGACCTGACATGGCGCTGTAGGTGGAAAGTTAAAAAGTTATAAGTTTTGGAATGCAACGATGCAACTTGAATTTTTATTTCTATAAAATTGTTTTTCTGTATTGAATTGCGGATTCCGTGGGTGAAAGTTTGCGCATAGGAAATCATTGGCCATCTGCAGGTCAATAAATTGAATTTTGTACCCGCGGATGGCATTTTATTCGATTTGCGTTTTTCACGTGCGGAAAAAAAACACAGCATGCTCCATTTTAGTGCGGATTCCACGCGGATCAGCCACATTGCTATAAAATAGGTGCGGATATCTGCATGAAAAAAAAACCATTTAAAGCAAATCCGCACGGAATCTGCTGCAGAAATCTGCGCGGATTGTATTTTTCTAGTGGGCATGAGGCCTAAGGCCTCATGTCCATGGGGAAAATCAGATCCGCTGTGGATTTGGGCTGTGGATGCAGTGCGGATGCTCTGTAATTGTCTTTTATTTTTCATGCGGGAGATCAATGTAGCTATGTGCTCTATGAGCTCCGCACGCGTGATCCGCACTAAAATGGACCATGTCCATTTTTTTTCATGCTCCAGAAATTTTTAAATTCACTTTTATTGACCATCCGCGGGTGGTCAATGCATTCCTACAGGGCGCGGATCCGCGCGCAGGAAAAACGCTGCGGATTTTAATTCTTAATTTGCCCGTGGACATGAGGCCTTAAAGATGTAAAAAAAACCATACATTTGGTATTGTTGTAATTGTATTGACCTGCAGAATGAAGGAAAGTTTATTTATGCTGCACAGTGAATGCCGTAACAAACACACACTATTCTAGAGTTGCTGTTTTTTGCAACTCCTACTTCCTAAAAAGTGGAATAAAAAAATAAGCAAAAAGTTAAATCTTGGCCCAAAATTGTACTAATAAAAACTACAGGTTCTCCCATAAAAAAATGGGATAAAAAAATGGCTTGAAAAAGGAGTTCAGAGCACCCCGAAACGCATTGCTATAGACTTTCTATACGGACTTAAATGCAATATATTGCCTGTATTGCCAATGTATATCTGGATGAAGATTTCCTTCTACCTTTCTTACTTGTATTTGGCTGACCTGGATTTGGGGGAATTGGCCGTTATCCAAACCCCCCAGTGAAGTAAGTTCCTCCATATTTCCTCATATGTTTTTGTACTATAAGTAACGCAAGGATATTTTTGTGGTCACCGTTCACTACTAGATGAGCAAATCGTTAACAAAAACTGCACGATGGCCGCGCGTTTAGACCCAATGGTTGTCACTCAAAAGACTGCTTTGAGCGAATTGCGAGCGATAATCTTTGTCTAAATGGCACTTTAGAGTGTCACTTTTTATTTGGAGCAGATATCGAATATAAAAAGCCTACAGGTCTCTCTCTCTTTCTGTCTCTCTTTCTGTCACTATCGCTTTCTCTAAGTCTCTCTATCACTCTCGTTCTGTCTGTCTAGCGCACTTTCTCTGTTTCTCTATTGCTATCTCTATTTGTCTCTCTATCGTTCTGTCCATCGCTGTCTCTCTACGCGCTCTTTGTGTTTGTCTCTCTATCGCTATCTCTTTCTGTCTATTGCTCTCACTGTGTCTGTCTCTATCACTGTCTCTCTATCGCTCTTTCTCTCACTGTGTCTATCGCTCTTTCTCTCACTGTCACTGTGTCTATCGCTCTTTCTCTCACTGTCACTGTGTCTATCGCTCTTTCTCTCACTGTCACTGTGTCTATCGCTCTTTCTCTCACTGTCACTGTGTCTATCGCTCTTTCTCTCACTGTCACTGTGTCTAGCGCTCTTTCTCTCACTGTCACTGTGTCTAGCGCTCTTTCTCTCACTGTCACTGTGTCTAGCGCTCTTTCTCTCACTGTCACTGTGTCTAGCGCTCTTTCTCGCACTGTCACTGTGTCTAGCGCTCTCTCTCGCACCGTCTAGCGCTCTCTCTCGCACCGTCTAGCGCTCTCTCGCACCGTCTAGCGCTCTCTCTCGCACCGTCTAGCGCTCTCTCTCGCACCGTCTAGCGCTCTCTCTCGCACCGTCTAGCGCTCTCTCTCGGCGAGAGAGAGCGCTAGACACGGCGAGAGAGAGCGCTAGACACGGCGAGGGAGAGCGCTAGACACGGCGAGGGAGAGCGCTAGACACGGCGAGAGAGAGCGCTAGACACGGCGAGAGAGAGCGCTAGACACGGCGAGAGAGAGCGCTAGACACGGCGAGAGAGAGCGCTAGACACTCTCACGCCGTGTCTAGTGCTCTCACGCCGTGTCTAGCGCTCTCACGCCGTGTCTAGTGCTCTCACGCCGTGTCTAGCGCTCTCTCTCGCCGTGTCTAGCGCTCTCTCTCGCCGTGTCTAGCGCTCTCTCTCGCCGTGTCTAGCGCTCTCTCTCGCCGTGTCTAGCGCTCTCTCTCGCCGTGTCTAGCGCTCTCTCACTCTGTCTCGATCGCTCTCGCTCTGTCTCTCTATCGCTCTCTCGCTCTGTCTCTCTATCGCTCCCTCGCTCTGTCTCTCTATCGCTCCCTCGCTCTGTCTCTCTATCGCTCCCTCGCTCTGTCTCTCTATCGCTCCCTCGCTCTGTCTCTCTATCGCACGCTCGCTCTGTCTCTCTATCGCACGCTCGCTCTGTCTCTCTATCGCACGCTCGCTCTGTCTCTCTATCGCACGCTCGCTCTGTCTCTCTATCGCACGCTCGCTCTGTCTCTCTATCGCACGCTCGCTCTGTCTCTCTATCGCACGCTCGCTCTGTCTCTCTATCGCACGCTCGCTCTGTCTCTCTATCGCACGCTCGCTCTGTCTCTCTATCGCACGCTCGCTCTGTCTCTCTATCGCACGCTCGCTCTGTCTCTCTATCGCACGCTCGCTCTGTCTATCACTCTCTCGCTCCGTCTCTCTATCGCTCGCTCCATCTCTCTATCGCACGCTCGCTCCGTCTCTCTATCGCACGCTCGCTCCGTCTCTCTATCGCACGCTCGCTCCGTCTCTCTATCGCACGCTCGCTCCGTCTCTCTATCGCACGCTCGCTCCGTCTCTCTATCGCACGCTCGCTCTGTCTCTCTATCGCTCTCTCGCTCTGTCTATCACTCTCTCGCTCCGTCTCTCTATCGCACGCTCGCTCCGTCTCTATCGCACGCTCGCTCCGTCTCTCTATCGCACGCTCGCTCCGTCTCTCTATCGCACGCTCGCTCCGTCTCTCTATCGCACGCTCGCTCCGTCTCTCTATCGCACGCTCGCTCCGTCTCTCTATCGCGCGCTCGCTCCGTCTCTCTATCGCTCGCTCGCTCTGTCTCTCTTGGTTGGGCAGTCTATGGTGCAACTTAGCAATGTATGCAGTGTTGCTTAGCAACGCTTCCCTCCCTTCAGCGCATGCCTGAAGCACAGCAGCGCTGCCCATAGACTTAACATTGTAACCTTCAACCTGCCTGACAGTCCCTGAATGTATTAAACTCACATGTGATGATTTTCCGGCAGCGGTGAGCGTGTGTGTCATCTAATGACACCAACATCATCCACCAAAGTTACAGCAAAGGGGGCAAAAAAAAGCATGTAGGCTAATTTATATTATATTACTATCATTGTTATCTATATACCTCCTCCTCGGAGCGCGGCTAATATATACACTTTTTCGATGGGTGGTTCAGTCGTAGGACTGGTTTGGGCTTCTCTTCCCCTCCGCCTGCATAAACCAGGCTCATAATTGACGTCTCCAGGTCCCTGGAGCTGTAGTGCATCCCAAATACTCTACTTGTGCCATACTTGTCTATGCATGCGCATGCCAACAGGGCCGCAGCAGGGAAGGTTACTGCGCATGTGCCAATAGACTTAGCATTGTTAAGTCTGCAGTGTGTGGCAGGCAAGCGTCTCAAGGGAAAGGCACTGATTCCTCCATGCAGATTCTCCACCTCGCCGCTGTTGAACCTCGGCAGCCTACACTTTAGGATCATTCTCCGCTGGTTCATGAGACTCTGGATCATTTGCTCATAACATAAGACATCACAACTGATTGCCTCTTTCCAGCTCGAGGCCCGGTGCTGCATTACCGGAAACCTCTTGTGAACTGTATTTTGTGCTTTTTTTAAAGAATTCTTAATTGGGTTTCAAGAATGAGAGATTATACAGGAAGAGGCGGCCATGAAAGGTAATACAGCTGTAACTATGGGGAGCAGTTTCCTATTATATGTAATACGTATAGCGCCAGTATAATAAGCGCAGTGTGAGCAATTACCCTGCTATAGCACACAACTCACTCTACCGCTCCGATGGCGGTGTAGATTCACCGCAGACCTGGGAGGGATTTGGCCTCACGGTGAAGAAATAAACAAATGACTCTTCCTTTTTGTTGTATAATCAGAGTGGTTAGAAACCAAGAAACATGAACTCTTAACAGCAAATAAAGAGATCCACTAGATCCTGCGTACAGAAGCATCAGATTAATGGATCACAGCTGTGTGACGCTCCATCTAAAAACCAATTCTGTATTTGAAGGACTTCTAGAATATACCGGTACTTCAAAAAAACAGTCTTAAAAGACTCCATTCTGAACTGCAGGTGGAATATGGCCAGAGGGTCTGCATTAGCAACTTTCCATCCACATCACCCCATTGCAGGATTAGGGTCATTTTGTAGGGTCCGTACAAAATCCTTTAACCCCTTAGTGACGAAACCTGTTTAATACCGTAATGACCAACTCATTAAATGTACAAACTTTTTTCTCTGGGTCATTACGAACGCAATGATACCATGTGTGGGTTTGTTTTGTTTTTTTTACATAGTAAAGGGGAAAGTTGTAATTTTGATATTATTTTGATACTTTTAAAACTTTTTATTTATGTCCCACTAGGGAACTTGAATAACAACATCTTTTATCCTTCTTCTAATACACTGCTACACTTCAGTAGGGTAGGGCATTAGAAAGCCTATGAAGCTCAGCCAGAGGTTGAGCCTCATAGGCCACTGTAGTACACAGACCTGGGGGCCATACCCAAGCCTCCGGGTTCCACAGCAATCTATTGGGACCCTGTGATCACATTGCGGGGGTCTGATGGGTGACAGAGGGAGCTCCCTCCCTTTGACAGACCTTTACATGCTGCAGTCGCACTGACCGTGGTGAGTAAAGGGTTAAACACTGGGGATCCATGTGTTTTCGGTCCCTGTTGTCAGAGCAAGTGCCTGGCTGTCATCCGACCCGCACCTGGCTTCTAATGCAGTGCCGTCTTTTGAATAAAGCCCATTAACGCCCGCCATCGAAAGTAGTATAGGAAGTCTTTAAGGTGTTATGATTAGAGATGAGCGAACACCAAAATGTTCGGGTGTTCGTTATTCGGAACGAACTTCCCGTGATGCTCGAGGGTTCGTTTCGAACAACGAACCCCATTGAAGTCAATGGGCGACCAGAACATTTTTGTATTTCGCCGATGCTCGCTAAGGTTTTCATGTGTGAAAATCTGGGCAATTCAGGAAAGTGATGGGAATGACACAGTGACGGATAGGGCAGGCGAGGGGCTACATGGTGGGCTGCATCTCAAGTTCCCAGGTCCCACTATTAAGCCACAATAGCGGCAAGAGTGCCCCCCCCCCCCACTGTCAGCATAAAGATCGTCCTCCTCTGGCACAGCTGTAACAGCTGTAGCAGAGAAGAACGATGTTTGCCCATTGAATTCAATGGAGCGGCAATACAGCATGTTCCACTGAATGCAATGGGCTGCCGGCGATCGCAGGATGAATGGTCGGAAAGGGGTTAAATATATAACCCCTTCCCTGCAATTCATCCAGAAATGTGTTACACTAAAAATATATACCGGCGTATAAGGCGACCGGGCGTATAAGACGACCCCCCAACTGTCACCTTATACGCCGGCAATACAGTGGAGCAAAGAATAAAAATCATTACTTACGTTTTTAGATGATCTGCGGCGCTCCTGCAGGCTGTCACTCCCTCCTAATCCACGGCAGACAAGCTTTCTCTATGAAAGGCTTTAAATCCCTGCCTCCAGAAAGACACGTGCCTTCAGCCAATCACAGCCAATGACAATGATGTCATTGAATGGCTGTGATTGGCTGTGTTTCTGGAGGCAGGGATTTAAAGTCTTTCGTGGAGAAAGCAATACTCTGCCGTGGACCAGGAGGGAGTGACAGCCTGCAGGAGCGCCGCAGATCATCTAAAAACGTAAGTAATGATTTTTATTCTTTGCTCCACTGTATTACCGGCGTATAAGGTGACAGTTGGGGGGTCGTCTTATACGCCCCGTCGCCTTATACGCCGGTATATATTTTTAGTGTAACACATTTCTGGATGAATTGCAGGAAAGGGGTTATATATTTAACCCCTTTCCGACCATTCATCCTGCGATCGCCGGCAGCCCATTGCATTCAGTGGAACATGCTGTATTGCCGCTCCATTGAATTCAATGGGCAAACATCGTTCTTCTCTGCTACAGCTGTTACAGCTGTGCCAGAGAAGAAGGATTTGTCTTCTATATGTTCTCAATGGGGTCAGCGCTGCTGCCGCTGGCCCCATTGAGCGCATATAGAATGCATCCATAGCAAGCCGCGGGAGGGGCAGATTTCAATACTCGGGTGACACCTTATCTCCCCAGCCACTCACAGCAGGGGGGTGGTATAGGGCTTAAACGTTGCAGGGGGAAGTTGTAATGCCTTCCCTGTCTTTATATTGGCCAAAAAAAAAGCGCTAACGTCTCAGGGAAGAAAGTTAAATTAACCAGAACACCGCATGGTGTTCGTTACGAATAACGAACATCCCGAACACCCTAATATTCGCACGAATATCAAGCTCGGACGAGTACGTTCGCTCATCTCTAGTTATGATGCAAATTGAAACTTACCATCTGACCAACATCTCCAGTTTCTCCTTTTTCACCAGGAGGTCCAGGCAAACCCTAAGGAGAAGAAAAGAACAGTAAAGAAAGGTGTGCAGAGGGGCTACTCATGGCTTCACGTCGTGTATGCTGGAAGTATAGGTACCCATTCAGCCATGCATCTGTAGGACACTTTCTAATATTCCATTGTATGTATATTGTTCAATCTTGTGAGATGTTGCCAACATTCTGGGATGAACCTTCCAATATAATTTCAGCTCTGGAGTATTTGTCTCCTCGCTTGTATTGCACTTTGCTACAACCATTTTTCCCTAAGGTCAGTATAATAGAGCATTTGCATTTCCATGCTGGATACATTTTCTGATGGATTCTTAAGATTCATCACAATAGGCACATGGATGATCGCATATGATTGCCACTGCGGGCTAAAAATCTGTGTGTCTGTGGAGTCTCATTATTGTACACTAGCAGACTATTCTTGAACTGATGCAATTGGGGGTGGGTGGAATGGATGACTTAGAGGACAGGAACAGCATGCCCAATATGAACCATCTACTTTCCAATACTAGTAAAAGCAAAGAGCCTCATGTATAAAACAGAAAGTGGCTTCTATGGGTCACACTCCATTTGTCTGCATTCGTTTCCATATATTTCCTCCGGGTTCAGACGCTTTAGATTATTTCAACAGAATACAAAATCTGGTTTTGTAATCACCTGCAATCCTACAGGACCGGGTGGGCCGGGGAATCCTCTGGGACCTTCATCACCTTTCTGTCCAAAAAGACCTTGTTGCCCCCTAGGCCCGGGTTCCCCATCAGCTCCCTGTAATCAAAATGAAGACCTGAACCTCAGAAGTGATTTAGGAATATCAATGTCAAAAGGTAAACAATAGAGAATTTACTTACAGATGGGCCAGGCTGACCAATTGGGCCCTGGGGTCCTGATGGTCCGGGTGGACCCTGTGGAGACAGAAATCTTAATATCCAGTTTTGTAAGGGAGAATTAAATAGACATGGACTTAAATGCGTACTTTACCTGTTCTCCCTTGTCTCCTCTGTTTCCCTTCTGACCCGGCTCACCAATTTCACCCTGTAAAAGTTAAAATAATATAGTTAGAGGATTAGATGAGTACAAGTGTAGACCGTGCAGTGATGCATGTTGTACAATGTAGGGGCGGACATCTCTTCTTACTCCAACATAAGGGTACTGAGGATTTATGGCGCCAGTCTGCTTATTAGAAAGTCATTTCACATTCTCTAGTTCACTGCCCGACTTTCATTCAGTGGTATATCCCCGATGAGACAGGTGCCTCCAGCCTGTAGGGCAGCAAAGTGACTAAAGAAGCTGCCTTGGACTGGGGTGTGGAGACAGATTGGAGAGGGCAGCGACCAAAGGTTTAGGGGTTGGATTAGAGTAGGAGGAAGAGGCGGGGGATAGAAAGGAAAAAAAGAAAGAAGAGGCACCGTGAAAGTCCTGAGTGGTTGGAGAAGATGCCTGCCCGCCCAAAGGAAGGGGCTGAAAGCTTTATGGCGAAATTGAGAGGAGGAAGTCAGATGTTCTTGCAAAAGTTGTCACAGCTACGGTGTAGGCAGAAGGTTTGCTTTCCATGCAGCATTTGGATTGAGAAAGAGTGGTTTACAAGCACGAGTTTAGTGGGGCTTGACAATGCCTTTCGGAATCAAGGAAATGGGTGTTTTTTATTTAGGTTAAGCATGGGAAGCATTAAACAAAAAATGTGATACATTTTGGATGATGTTAAAATGGTTAAATAAAGCTGTAGCCTAACCCACAAAAAAGGCACTAAAAAGATAAACTTGTGTGGAGAGTCTTCATTGTAGTAGTAAGAGAGCGAGAAGTGGGGGGTCCCCCCAGTCCTGGTCTCCTGTTGCTCAGCCTCCCCTTGTCCTTCTGCTTAATGGGAGATTTCTGTCCTCACTATCCTTGCCTGAAGACCTTAGTTGTCATTGACCTATAAGGGAACTACTTATCTTAATTCTATTAATAAAGTTGCCCAACGAGCAGTTCACAGGAAGGACATCAGCATCAAGCTCCAGGTCATTGCTCTACAAGTTCTTGGACGTGATATAACTAGGAACACAGCTGTATATCCATTTCCTTATAGATTAGCTTTTCCTTAGAAGACGCTGTTCTTCTTCATGCAAGATAAATGGATCTTACGATGTCAGTTTAGCAAATAAGTAGATACAGGGGTGTAGCTATTGGTATGCAGAGGAAGCAGTCACATCCCCCCTGGTGCCTGAGGGGTTCAAAGACTCATCTACCACATAGGAGATGCCAGTATTATAAATGCCATGTAGGGGCCCTGTTAAGACTTTTGCACTGTGGCTCAGGACTTCCATTTACATCTCTGAGCGGATAACACATCATGCGGTTATAAGGGTCACTGGCACCTAAAATACGAGGAATCAGTCCATCTACTTACTTTATCTCCATCTTCACCCGGTGGGCCAACCGGTCCAGCAGGGCCTGGGAGGCCAACAGGACCTTGGATACCGTCGCGTCCCGCCGGCCCCTGAGGACCTTTCTCTCCCTGTAGATAGAAGCAGCAAATGTAAAGAAGGATAAACACATCAGAGTCAAGATCACTATTGGTGGGAGGCAACTGCGAAATAATCCAAACACGTTTTCATTGATTTTTCCCGATTGTACAACCTGTTCAGATAAGAACCCAGGATGAAGATGTGTCCCTGGTTTTTGGGGTGATAAATGGTCTTTCAGTAAGCAGACACTGCGGGATGTCTGCAGAGTTTTCTACAGTTTAGCAGTTTAAGTGGAATGTGAATATCCAGCGAGATGTTACAATGTTGCAGGCTGCAGATATCAGTGTCCTCATCGAAGCCCCTTCCCTCTCCCCTACAAATAACAATACAACTACACATGTGAAATTAAAATACTGTTTCCCAGACTGGAGTTCTCCCCCATTCATTAGTTAGAACGGAGTAAAGAGGCTTTTAGTGGTCATTTCTGTGCTATTGTTTAAGCGTGAGTAACTCTGCTCCATCATGAATCCTCGGAGCCAGCGGTAAATGGCTATAAATGAAATAGATGGTGCTTTTCATCTGGCGGGTAGTGAAGCCCGCCGCCCCCCGCAGTCGCAGCCCCTTATGAAGTTCTTTTCTGGGCCCCAGATCTGCCTTCTTTTTAATACATCACCGTAAGCAAAAAAAAAACAAAACAGTAAATGGTAGAAGAAAACACCTTTAATAACCAGAATCAATCAACATTAACGTCCCCGTTCAATTGAAATTCAGTCCTGCTTTTAGCCTCGTCCCAGTAGATTACGGTACATGTTGTACAGTGTTTGAAGTATTTGTGTCACAAGCGTTTGATTCCGCACAATATAATCAGAGATTGTTGTGGGCGCCCGGAGATTTTCAGACTTTTACTACAAATCACACTCGCTATGCAAAGCCTGAAATACGCCTCTCGGAGTGATGACACCGACGAAGGAGCGCCCCCTGCCTGATTAATCCCAGCGGGCGTCTCATCACCTACCCACAATCATTGTACTCTAGAATAGACTGGAGCCAGCTGATCTACAGACGTGTCCTCCGTTAACTTGGAACATGTCGGGAAAAGTTGTGTGGCGCAAGATGAAAACAAAATACTGTATATGTCCAACACATGCCATCCATTACTATAGGCTCCCATACGAACCAAAAAAAGGTATACTGTTCACTTAAGTGATCTTTAGTGGATGACTGACGGATGCCATCAGTCTCCCACGTTGGAAACAAGGGGGGGTGGTTATAGGAGCTCCTAACCAGCGCAGGGTAAACTATGGAGAAATAATGGCGGACATTTAGTAAAGTAATTCCGGTAGCATTCTGGTGCATTAGTGTGCGTTCCTTGCATCCCATTTGTGTCCCTTACAGGGGAAGCCTTTCTAAAGTTACCCATTTCAATTCAGAAACGTGTCAGGAAAGGACAACCAGTAACAAACTTTCACCATGCTGTGGCACTGCACCCCGGTGGGCATGTAAGGTTTCCTGTAGGAAATTATATCCTATCGTTTCTTGGAGCACATAATTCTATTTAGACTCATTACCTTCAGCCATAAAGCTATCCACAGCAGTGCGCCGCCCTACGTTGCCTGCCTCCCTTATCTCAATCCACCACCCAGCCTGCGCCCTCTGCTCTGCTAACTAAATCAGATTAAATGCCCCTTTAACTCGAACCTCTCATTCCCGCCTCCAAGACTTCTCCAGAGCATCACCAGTCCTCTGGAACGCGCTACCCCGAACTATCCAGGCAATCCCCGACACACAACTTCAGGTATGCTCTAAAAACACACCTCGTTAGGGGACCATACCATATACCCTAAACCAAACCCCTCTGTACCCCCCTGATAACATTGCTCCCTGACCTACTGACTGCAATACCTGCTAGTCGCCATCAACTGCCCGCTGCAGTCATACCAATTCAGCCACTATACGGCCTGACCATTGTCTATGTATATAGCATCCTTCACTGTCCACCTTGCCATACCATGCACATCTCCAGCCCCTTTACCTTCTGTATCACCCCATTATCTGTAGTATGTAAGCTCGTTGGAGCAGGACCCTCAGCCCTACTGTTTCCATCAACTGATTACTACATGTAACAGTTTGGTTTCTGCTCCCCCCTGTCTTGTAAGTGCTGAGGAATATGTTGGCGCTATATACATAGCGATTATTATTGTAGCAGGTGGTGTACTTACTGGAGCGCCTTTCTCACCAGCAGGCCCTGGAGGTCCTTGAGGACCTGGTCTTCCTGGCAATCCTATTGGTCCAGCTGGACCTGCAGCACCTCTTTCACCCGGAGAACCCTATAGAGAAGACATAGTAAGTGTGAACACACATGCTGTAAGGTAATAGATATCACTAATTGTACAGACTGGTCACTACATAAGTGATGTGTCAAGTACTAGGATGTAAAGAGCTTAGGCCGCCTTCACACGGACGAGAAAATCACGCGAGATTTGTGCGTTGGAGGACACACAAATATGAACCACATACTTTTGAACGCGGTCATACACACGAGCGATGTTTTCCTGCATGGCACTGCGCTGCGGGAAACAAATGTTCTCGCTTTCTGTGTGATCTCGCATCGCAGCGCCAATTGTTCCCAATAGCTGTTTGGAGGGGACCCCGGTCACTCATAACAGCTGCTGGCAGCCGGAAAGCTCATAATGCTGTCCTTTCAGCAGTGGCCAGTTTGGCATTGCAGCTCTCACCCATTCTCTTCAATGGGATAGGTCATCAATAGTCTTAGCCCTGTAGACCCCTGGAGGGTTTAGGTAAGATTGGTCTGGTGGATAGATACCCCCCAGTGCCGACACCAGGACTACCATTAGGGCATCTTGGTGATTAGTGGGACCTAAACTAGAGATTAGTGAAATAATCTGATAATTGTCAGATTAATTCTAATCTGCATTAGGCAAATACTTTATAATAAACGGTGGTTGGATTAGAAGAGGTTTGTAATCCACTTGTCACGACTGCAGACTAACGGAAGACAGAGAATGTTACCAGTCCGAGGGTGCCGAACGCTCAGGATGCTCTGCTGCATGCTAGATTAGCAGGATTTATGCAGATGGATGGACTTTATTTTTATGTCTCACTTTTATAATTAGGCATCTGTCAGGCTCTAGCATAGAGATAGAACTGCACTTACATGAAGTGAGGAGACAGGTGAAAGAACAATACATTCTAATTAAACGATTGCAGCGGCTCCACTTCATACATGCAACTTCATTCCAATTAAAATAGCATTTTTTCCCAGAATTCCATGTAAAGATTGAAAAAGGCAAATCAGCCAGGTTATTCGCATCACCCTTGTGTTTACCACAGACTGAATTGCCTCCTCCACACCAACTGCGGCCTAACAAATGTGATATTTTAAGCTGTGGGTTTATGAAGGAGGTGCGCACTTCATGCTACCTGCTGACTCTCCAGATAACGTCCATCCGGCTATTTACCAGTAAAACATGTTATGTCCATGAAAACAGCAGAATAATGGAAGACGAGCACTTACTGCTGGGCCTGGGGGGCCTGGAGGCCCCTCGTTGCCTTTCAGTCCTGGTGCACCCTGGAGAAGAAAACCCGTTGTTATATCCATTATATTGCATGTATTATTTTATTTCGGAGCTTGTTGTATTCTGTAGCTTTACTCACAATAGGACCTGGCAGACCTCTTTCACCGCTGAAACCTCTTAAACCTGGGGGTCCATCTTTACCAGGTAGACCTGCTGGGCCGGGGTCTCCCTGAAACAGACAGAAAAGTTATTGCAGGAAGGATACTTGCAAACATTTAACCCGTAATTAGTCGGGTCCTGAAGAACCAACTGGCAGTCAAGTATGTGAACCACCTCTCTATTCATTTCAATGGGACTGCTGGAGGGAACTGAAGGAATAACCACTGAACAGCATCCAGCACCTTGTATTGTATTGCGGGCCCAATAGGCTTCCATAGATGGCTGACCTGATAGTCATTGTTAGCCCTCTGGTTGCCATACTATTGTCGGGGTAATGGGCTGACAGAGGGAACCCCCCCGTTTCACTGTCAAACGCCTTTCACACCGTAGTTATTAACCATGGAAAGTAAGATAGGCAGGATTGGAGTTGGCCAATGTATAATGAGCCCAGTTATGTACTACAGTGTGAGGCCCTGCTCACGATGTGAGTGCTGTACATGTACTACTACTGTTCCCTGTTGCAGTATGGTTTCCACACTATGCAAGCTGGCTATTAATATATTATATATATATATATATATATATATATATATATCTATTAGTCACCTGTTGGCAGCAGCACTAAGCAATGTGACAAACTGAACAATGTTGTGAAATAAATTACTTGGCCAGACCCTCTTAACAATGTCTGAAATGTCTCACGTCAGGTAGATGTTTAGTGTGCCGTGTAGTTTGTAGGCCATACTTGGGTGGGATTCTTATAACCATACATATCTATTGGGAATGAAATCTTTAGTACTTACCTTTGATCCTTCTTTCCCAGCCAGACCAGGTAATCCCTGCTCGCCAGGTGGACCAGGAGGTCCTGGATGGCCTCTTTCACCCATTGGACCAGTCTCTCCAGTTGGACCCTAGAAATGGTCATTAGTGCGACAGCATATCAACAGTTTGACCAAACATAAGTGAAAAGAAGGAAACTATGTAAATGTCTGGGTTTTCCATGTGTGAACTGGATTTACACTTAGTGACAACTCCTAGGATCAGACTGACAGTGATGCTGTAGTAGTAATCTCTACTTATCGTTCTTTACCCACAATCATTATCCGACCCAACCTCTTAGCATGTAAACTACAAGTGGGTGGGGCTTATTCTGCATCCACGATGGGATGCCGTTACAGACAACCGGCAGGACATCGGTGGGCTTAGAGCACATTTCCTCGGCCTCTGTTTTTCTCACTTTCCAAGAACTAGTTCTAGGTGACTTGTGTGAATACTTCAGGTCTTATATGACAGGTAACGATTGTATCTTATTTCTCGTCCATTAATATTTAAGAGCGAGTCTGAGCACAACTAATCCCCTGTTCTACAGAATTACATCTGATAGCAGATAATGTGCAGAGATGAAGGAGTTGGCAGTGGATCATAGGACATCACCGCTGCAGAAAGATCTGTGAAATTACGATGGCGGATTATGTCAGGTTTTTTTATTATCAAAGAGCTGGCTGCCTTCCCAACCAATGACAGATTCACAGTGACTTACCTGGGGACCCACAACACCAGGAGGACCCGGGGGACCCGTCTTTCCTTGGAAGCCCTGATAATGGGAATTAAGAAGGTGAGATGAGGTAGAACAACTGAGACGTAGCGGCAGTCGTCTCCCTTAGCCGGCCGAGCTGTTCTATATACAAGAAAACAAGAACTTCGAGACACCAGAATTATCCATGAAGTTTCAGCACAGACGGCTCCAACATGTAAATGAGGGAATACGGAGGAGGTCAACAGAGGGTACGGCGGCGGGCGGCGCTGACGTACTGCAGAATAAATAAGCTACATAAAAGCAGTAACTAGAGAAACAGAGTGTACTGTAGGGATGAGAGGGACACTTACCGCTGGCGCTGAAATACAATTGGAGAATTGATGAAAGTTATTGGTTAACATGCAGCATGCGGTTAGGCAAACTAGGAATCCATCAAATCTAGCTTACCTGCAGGAGATCGAGTCATTTATAGTCAGCATGGGCAATATGGAGTCATGCATTACAACATCACTTATACAATACATATCATCATTCTGCTATAACTAGCTCAAGACCAAGTTGTTATATGCCGACCCGTGTCTGAGAAGATATTACTGCTGAGAATTATGGTCCAAATGTAGAAGGATATTAAACGTCATGTCCATCATTGGACATCGGAATAATCTATATACCGTAAAACTATCTGTAAACTGAAAAGGTGAGTCAGTGTGTAAATTAACTTATCCTGAACTGATCCTGAGTTACATTCTGTATTATACTCCAGAGCTGCACTCACTATTCTGCTGGTGGAGTCACTAAGTATATACATTACTTATCCTGTACTGATCCTGAGTTACATCTTGTATTATACTCCAGAGCTGCACTCACTATTCTGCTGGTGGAGTCACTGTGTACATACATTACTTATCCTGTACTGATCCTGAGTTACATCTTGTATTATACTCCAGAGCTGCACTCACTATTCTGCTGGTGGAGTCACTGTGTCCATACATTACTTATCCTGTACTGATCCTGAGTTACATCCCGTATTATACTCCAGAGCTGCACTCACTATTCTGCTGGTGGAGTCACTGTGTACATACATTATTTATCCTGTACTGATCCTGAGTTACATCCTGTATTATACTCCAGAGCTGCACTCACTATTCTGCCGGTGGAGTCACTGTGTACATACATTACTTATCCTGTACTGATCCTGAGTTACATCCTGTATTATACTCCAAGCTGCACTCACTATTCTGCTGGTGGAGTCACTGTGTACAAACATTACTTATCCTGTACTGATCCTGAGTTACATCCTGTATTATACCCCAGAGCTGCACTCACTATTCTGCTGGTGGGGTCACTGTGTACATACATTACTTATCCTGTACTGATCCTGAGTTACATCGTGTATTATACTCCAGAGCTGCACTCACTATTCTGCTAGTGGAGTCACTGTGTACATACATTACTTATCCTGTACTGATCCTGAGTTACATTCTGTATTATACTCCAGAGCTGCACTCACTATTCTGCTGGAGGAGTCACTGTGTACATACACTACTTATCCTGTACTGATCCTGAGTTACATCCTATATTATACTCCAGAGCTGCACTCACTATTCTGCGGGAGGAGTCACTGTGTACATACATTACTTATCCTGTACTGATCCTGAGTTACATTCTGTATTATACTCCAGAGCTGCACTCACTATTCTGCTGGAGGAGTCACTGTGTACATACACTACTTATCCTGTACTGATCCTGAGTTACATCCTATATTATACTCCAGAGCTGCACTCACTATTCTGCGGGAGGAGTCACTGTGTACATACATTACTTATCCTGTACTGATCCTGAGTTACATCGTGTATTATACTCCAGAGCTGCACTCACTATTCTGCTAGTGGAGTCACTGTGTACATACATTACTTATCCTGTACTGATCCTGAGTTACATTCTGTATTATACTCCAGAGCTGCACTCACTATTCTGCTGGAGGAGTCACTGTGTACATACACTACTTATCCTGTACTGATCCTGAGTTACATCCTATATTATACTCCAGAGCTGCACTCACTATTCTGCGGGAGGAGTCACTGTGTACATACATTACTTATCCTGTACTGATCCTGAGTTACATTCTGTATTATACTCCAGAGCTGCACTCACTATTCTGCTGGAGGAGTCACTGTGTACATACACTACTTATCCTGTACTGATCCTGAGTTACATCCTATATTATACTCCAGAGCTGCACTCACTATTCTGCGGGAGGAGTCACTGTGTACATACATTACTTATCCTGTACTGATCCTGAGTTACATCGTGTATTATACTCCAGAGCTGCACTCACTATTCTGCTAGTGGAGTCACTGTGTACATACATTACTTATCCTGTACTGATCCTGAGTTACATTCTGTATTATACTCCAGAGCTGCACTCACTATTCTGCTGGAGGAGTCACTGTGTACATACACTACTTATCCTGTACTGATCCTGAGTTACATCCTATATTATACTCCAGAGCTGCACTCACTATTCTGCGGGAGGAGTCACTGTGTACATACATTACTTATCCTGTACTGATCCTGAGTTACATTCTGTATTATACTCCAGAGCTGCACTCACTATTCTGCTGGAGGAGTCACTGTGTACATACACTACTTATCCTGTACTGATCCTGAGTTACATCCTATATTATACTCCAGAGCTGCACTCACTATTCTGCGGGAGGAGTCACTGTGTACATACATTACTTATCCTGTACTGATCCTGAGTTACATCGTGTATTATACTCCAGAGCTGCACTCACTATTCTGCTAGTGGAGTCACTGTGTACATACATTACTTATCCTGTACTGATCCTGAGTTACATTCTGTATTATACTCCAGAGCTGCACTCACTATTCTGCTGGAGGAGTCACTGTGTACATACACTACTTATCCTGTACTGATCCTGAGTTACATCCTGCATTACACTCCAGAGCTGCACTCACTATTCTGCTGGTGGAGTCACTGTGTACATACACTACTTATCCTGTACTGATCCTGAGTTACATCCTGTATTATACTCCAGAGCTGCACTCACTATTCTGCTGGTGGAGTCACTGTGTACATACATTACTTATCCTGTACTGACCTAAAGTGGCTACAGTGTTTCTGCATATTAATTCTATATGTAACCTGCATTATGGTGATGAATGACCACTTAGGGCCCTTTTAGCATTCATTCTAAATGCATGCACAGACTGAACTATGATTGGCCGTGTAAAGAGGCAATCCTTCATCTACGAACAACTGCCTTTCTACTGTGAATGGCGATGATCACTTCTGTGTAAAAGCACAAGAACAAATCTGGCTGGGATGACCCGCCAGGCATCGGCACTGAGTACAAGGGCCCTGAGTGATGAATTCGAGTCCCTCTCTTCCTCCTAATATTTTATGTGTGTGACTAATATAGGGCTGGGCGATTTTGCCATAAATCAAAATCTCAATTTTTCTTAAAACTTATGGCTAATTCTCAAATTTAACAGCAATTTTCTTTTTTTGCTAAATAAACTAGAGAAAAAAAATACTAACAGTTAAATTATTTTTAACTCTTCACATGGCACGTTCATGTTATTCTGCAGGTCGATACAATTACACTAATACACAATTTATAAAGTTTTTGTATGTTTCACTAACTTTGCCCAAAGAAACAGTTTGTTCTCTAATAGAGATGAGCGAGCGTACTCGGATAAGCGGTACTCGCTCGAGTAATGTGCTTTATCCGAGTATCGCTGTGCTCGGGGCTAAAGATTCGGGTGCCGCTGCGGCTGACAGGTGAGTCACAGCGGGGAGCAGGGGAGAGCGGGCGGGAGAGAGGGAGAGAAAGATCTCCCCTTCGTTCCTCCCCGCTCCGTGCCGGCACCCGAATCTTTAGCCCCGAGCACAGCGATACTCGGATAAAGCACATTACTCGAGTGAGTACCGCTTATCCGAGTACGCTCGCTCATCTCTATTCTCTATATATTGTCACCATATTCTGGGAGCGCATCATGCCTGGAAAGTCTCTCCGTACATCAATCTGTGCCACCGTAGTTATCAGGAGGGCACTTCCACTACTACACAAGTGGACTGTCATCAAGACTACGAACACTGACTGAAGGGATGGCACAGGCCGCAGACACCGACTATAGGCCGCTCCTGCAATCCCGCCCACCTGCTACTATCCAATCACTCTTCAGCTATCTCAGTGTCTTGACATTGCGGGTGGCGGAGCTGAGACTCTAAGGACAGAGATGTCTTCCTAATAGGGTGTGGCACAGTGCCACTTTAAGACGCCATTAAATTGTGTTAACGAATATATATATATACACACACACAGTTGTTTTTTTATCATGGGCGTGCTTGTTTTTATACCCGATATCTGTTTAAGAACAGGATATTAAACCCCAGTGAGTAAATAAACTTATCGCAGGCCCTGAAGTCCTATGGCGGAGAAGATTTCCTTCACTATTGCACTAAATGTCGTCAATACTGCATATGCCAACTGTTGGTTTCTCCTTAGCTTAGGGCTACAGTTAGCATGCAGTTACTAATGAACAACTGGATTATAATTGCTGTGATACCAAGGAAGAAAAGAAGACGCTACCATTTTTTTTCTTCACATGAAATTATATAGAAATGGAAAGGACTCACAGCAAGAAAATCCTATCCCCGTCCTACTGCTCGTCCCCAGACAGGACTCGGTCAGTGCAGCCACCACAAACCGATCAGCCCAACGGCCACAACAAGATGGCTGTAATCAACAGCCCTTCACGCAGCAAGTTATTTCATGGAAAGGCCAAATATGACACAAAGGTCCGTGCTGCGCTGGTATAATGTATGTGAACACTGACATGAGCTCATAGCTGTATGTGCAGCTGTAAGTGTGTCTAGCCCACGGCTCTCGGGTGTAAAGCTCCATTTACATGCAACAATTATCGCTCACAGTTCGTTCAAACGATGGCTTTTAAGTGCTAATCATTGTGTGTAAACGCTTCCATGTTTCACTCTTCGGCTGAATGCTGATTTGTAGGTGAGCATAAAATCCATCCTTCAGCCAGAGAGAGATAGCAGGGACAGCACGCTGTGTACTCCACGGAAGCAGCTGATTACATTGTCTTTAGCTGACAGTCTGCAGGAGCCCGTGCAGAGAAAATGCAGCTGAGTGCAAAGTCCAGACCACATGCTGGGATTTGCAAACAGCTGCTGGAGGCTCATTTACATGCAAATTAACTTGATAAAGTGCTAATGGGCATTAGTGCTCATTAGTACTTTATGGAAAATCATCACTAGAACTGTCAATCGTTTGAAAGATTGCCTTTGCGTGTAATTGAGCCTTTAGGAGCTCTAGTAGCCCGCAGTGACCATGTTAACAAGTGAGATGACTGAACCACTCTGCCGTTCTCACAGTTTACAAATCAATTCACAGAGTTCTCCTTTTAATGCACTTAAAGAAAGTTACAAACTTAGCAAAACGATTCCCCAATGTAATCTAACGGTGCAGAAACGACGAGTCGTTGTGCTGTGATCCTCACAACATTAGCATAGATTGGGCACATCGAATCACAGAGTCTGAGACTTACTTTAGCAAATCATTGGGAAAACCCAGTAAGAGATTCCCCCATCGTACTGTGTCTCCTAGTGAAACAATTCCCTCATCCCTTTTTACAATACAATAAATCACCTTCAGGGGGCGCTAAGGTAACTATTGTAACAGCATTTAGAACTATAACTCTAGTTCTAAATGCTGGCGTATTGTGGCTCCTGTTTATACTGTGTGTGGCCCCTTGTAAAACATCGTTACTCTGACTTCACTGGAATAATTGGGGGGATTTCTTTAGACCCCTCCATGTAGCTGAAAAGACACACACCTTGCAGCCGAAAGATTGGTGACATCTCCTCATCTACAGGGAATGGTCTGGAGCAATCACACTTCCAGTAGAAGTCAGATGTAAGGATGACAAAAACCCCCATCATGTACTTACAGTTTCACCTCTCTGGCCGGGGTGTCCGGGAAGTCCATCTTTCCCTGCTGGACCCTAAAGATGTAAAACAACAATAGTCAGTGCCAGTTCCCCTTTGACCATTGAGGGGTGACGGATTATACAGCAGGCTCACTGTCACTGCTGAAGCTTCTGCATTTGTTACAATGTTGCATTCTCTATTTATTTGTTTCAGGGTTTTTCTAGCATTAATAACTGGATTACATCACAATATCAGTGACCGGATTTTTGAGAAAATAACCCGAAACATAAATATTCTGTACATTCAACGTATTATACATTCTGGAGAGACGAATACACGAGCCGCTAAATGTGTTCAGAAGATTACTGCCCGTCAAGGACTGGATCAGGTCACCT
Source organism: Eleutherodactylus coqui (assembly GCF_035609145.1). Taxonomy (NCBI): domain Eukaryota; kingdom Metazoa; phylum Chordata; class Amphibia; order Anura; family Eleutherodactylidae; genus Eleutherodactylus; species Eleutherodactylus coqui. Next base: position 11,532,285 of record NC_089846.1, on the reverse strand, counting down.
TAATTAGGTTTTATTACTGACTTTGTTTCTCACTTACAGGGGGGCCCTTTGGTCCTGGAAATCCAGTGGGTCCTTGAGGTCCGGGTGGTCCCTGTGATAACACATATTTGCATTAGATTAGAATGTCCAACTTTGTATTTGAACACGATACATCTAGCGGTCACATGCATTGCCATCCTACTTCTCAAAGCTGAAACTAAAGCCAGAGCTAAAGACCGAATCTATAGAGCCGATGAATGAGGCATTCTGGGTACGACATGCTGTTCTTATAGCCGTGTTGTCAGATCGGTTTGCAGTTCTGAGTTCCCTTCTTTAGATCATAAGCGATGGATCTAATTCTAATGGAAAGCAGCGGCTTGCTCTACGCAATGAAACAGCTGGCTGCAAGCATGAGAGGGGCAAGGGGACATAGGAATGTATGTCAGGTTAATGCGGCCAGCAAAAATGATACGTATGCAATTCAGCCTCTCCAAGATATCAGCGTAGTGTCCATATCCTGGACCGAAACTCAAACTGCTCATTCTAATAGCATTAGAGCTTTTTCTGACAACACTCAAGAACCCAGCGGCACTGATTTAGGGTTATGTTCTCCCATGGCACCATGCTGCCATAACTACTCCAGCTACTCCGCCTTGCAGCTCTGGAGTCATGCAGACCAACCTCTACCTCAGACCTCACAACATTTCACTTTGTTGAATCTGATTATTACATTCGAGGCTAAATTAAACATTAATCTCATTAGTGACACATAGACATATATTACAGATTGGTTCTTCAGTTGCTGGAGTTTGGAGATGCTATACAGGTAAGGAAAGAAGACGTCTCACACTGAAAATAAGGTGCAGAAGAGCAAAATCCCTCTTTGAGTTTTCCTTAAACCCATGATCGATCGCTGCCCTGATTACATGTACCCTCACACCCAAGGATCTGCAGGCTTTGATCTGTAATCAGTGCTGGCACTTGGAAAACTAAGGACCAGGATAGGGGATAACTGGGTCATAGGTGGGGGATCTCACCGCTGAGACCCCCAACAATTTTGAAAATGGGGGGGCCATGTCCCCAGCCCCCTCACTGTGGGGTTACTGTTCCCCCAGCAGTTAGGAGACTAAATGGAGCACTAGTTATGCAAGCCCATTAGCGCTCCATTCACTTTCACTGGGACTGCGGGGATAGCCGATCAGCAAATCACCTCCGATCCTGTGGATAGGGCATAACTTGCAGTTGTGGTACAACCGCTTTAAAGAGCATTTATGTGTAGAATATGGGGTGAGTGCAGCGTTGTGATGGTCAAAAAGACTTAAAGAAAAAGTGTGTTCAGAATAAGCATATTCCAGCTATAATATGTATACCGTATGGATGAACTGTACACCGACATCGTAGTTCTCTGTGCTAAATAATGGAAAAACCAGGCGTTCCATCTGATGTTGTCCCATGATTTAGACGATAGGACGACTTGCAGCATCTCCCTGCCTCCATATTATAACACCACTTTCTTAATATTCAATACGCCTACAGACCTGCTCCCCGTCCGGCAGCCATTCGATGGGACTTTTATAATACTTGAATGGAAAATGCTCAGACTGGAAAAGATCTATAAGCTTGTGAGTTTTATCTGTCAATCCCAGGAAAAGCAGAGAATCACGGAATAAACAGGCACTCCGGGATTTTCCTGCTCTGATGTGAAGATCTAACAATCTAGATTCAATCCGTTTTCCAGAAAGGCTTTCTGTTCTTTTGCTGGCAGCATCCCATGCTACAGTTAACACTCCTACAGTGCGATTTGCTCATTTATAAGGGAGGAACCCGAAATTATAAATATGGCAGAGGTGCAGTTGTTGGACCCTGATGGAGACCACCGCACTGTTCATGTAGCAAGCGTCTCTGCCCGTATGACTGAGCGCTCAGGGCAGTGTTCTCCACACATCTGAGCTTACTCTGAGGAACACCCCCCCCCCCTTTTCTGGTCCACCAAGTTGATAGAATACTCCTATATATCCAGTCTTAAGTAAGCCACATCTTACCCTTTCACCAGGGGGACCAGCAGGGCCATCCCCTCCAGAGTTACCCTGCAGAGGAAGCAAAAAACAGTGTTAGAATCTACAATTCTAGAAATCTAAGGATGAGTAAAGATTTTGATTCATTACAAATTCTGCTAATGATTCTCATCATCCTTCATTCTCAGGCCCTTTTGCATGGGCTGATGATCAGAGCTCAATGTTCGTTTCCCTGACCCTCAGGCCGTGTAAAAGGGTCAGCCAAAAAACAAGCAAGTACTCGTTCGTCGGCTGATCGTGTCTTCTATGCAAGTATAACAATGCTTACAATGGGTAGACGTAAAGGCGACAAGTAACAGGCACGGGGGCTCCAGAAAGTCTTTAGACCCTTTCACTTTTTTTTCTTACATTTTGTTATGTTTGGTGCAAAGTTTGAAATCCTTGTAAGGTTTTTAAAAACGAAAAACTAACATTTTGCTTCGACACAAGTATTCACACCCCGTACTCACTACTTAGTTGAAGCACCTTTGGCAGCGATTCCAGCCTCCAGTCTCCTTGAACATACCACCACAAGGTTTGCACTCCTGGATTTGGGGATTTTCTGCCATTATTCTCTGCGGATTCTCTCAAGCTGTCAGGTTGGATGGGGGCCGTCTGTGGACAGCTGTTTTCGGGTCTTGATTGGGATTGAGTCAGGGCTCTGGCTCGGCCACTCAAGGACATTTATAAAGTTGTCTCCAAACCACTGCTGCGTTGTCTTGGCTGGGGTCTTAGGGTCATTGTCTTGTTGAAAGATGACCCTTCTGCCCAGTCTGAGGTCCCTTGAGCTCTGGAATAGGTTTTCATTATCTCTGTACTTTGCTCCATTCAGCTTTTCATCCACCCTGACCGGTCTCCCCATTCCCCAGCATGAGTATTAGGCAGGTGATGAGCGGCGCCTGGTTTCCCCCAGATGTGACACTTAGAATTGAGCCCAAAAAGTTCAGTCCTAGTTTCATCAGACCAGAGAATCTGGTTTCTCCCAGTCTGAGGTCCTTTAGGTGCTTTTGGGTAACTCCAAGCAGCTTTTCATGTGTCTTACTGAGGAGGCTTCTTTCTGGCCGCTCTGCCATAAAGCCCAGATTGGTGGAGGCTGCAGTGATGGTTGACCTTCTGGAAGGTTCTCTCATCTGCACACAGGAACTTTGGAGCTCAACCCGAGTGACCATTGGGTTTTTGGTCACCTCTCTTTCCAAGGCCCTTCTCCCCCGATTATTAGTTTGGTGGGTCGGCGTCTTTAGGAAGAGTCCTGGTTATTCCAAACTTCTTCCATGTAATAATTATGGAGGCCGCTGCGCTCCTGGGAGCTTTCAGTGCAGCAGAAATGTTTTTACATTCTTCTCCAGATCTGCGCCTCCACACAATCCTGTCTACTAGGAGTCCTTTCCTCCTCCTGGCTTGATTTTGGCTCTGATATGCATTGTGAGCTGCGAGAGCTTATATAGACAGGGGTGACTTTACAAATAATGTCCAATCAACTGAATTTACCGCAGATGACTCCAACATGGGAGACCCCAGAGCTAAATTTCTAGTGTCATACCAAAGGCTCTGAATAATTATGTCAATGCAAAATATTAATTTTTAATAAAAAAAAAAAATCCCCAATATTTATAACATTCTGTTTACCTCTTGTCATTATGGGGTATCGAGTGCAAAATGATGGGGGAAAACTTCAATTTTTTTTTATTTGCACAAGGCTACAACATAACAACATGTAAAAAAAAGTGCAAGGGTCTGAAGACTTTCTGGATCCCCTGCATAAGTGCAGCTGACCAATGACAGCTGTATGGGGACAAAGGGTCGTATTAACGATCATTCAACTCCATACCAGTCATCCTCTGCTGTGTGGGAACTACAGTAAATGAATACCAATTGACATGCTTTGTCGAAAGGCGCCTTTTATAATGTGCCGATTTTTCAACCTATGTAAAATGACTCTTATAGACTTGAATGTAGAGGGGAGGAGTAGATTCAGAAGATACGTATGTATTTTATACACACACTAGCTTACCCGTCGCGCGTTGCTGCAAAGACAGACAGACAGACATACATTCGTTTTTATATATCTAGATAACAAACAATCACAGCACAGCTTTCATGTTACCTCAGCAGTATAATATATAACAACCAATCACAGCGCAGCTTTCATGTTACCTCAGTAGTGTAATATATAACAACCAATCACAGCGCAGCTTTCATGTTACCTCAGCGGTATAATATATAACAACCAATCACAGCGCAGCTTTCATGTTACCTCAGTAGTGTAATATATAACAACCAATCACAGCGCAGCTTTCATGTTACCTCAGCGGTATAATATATAACAACCAATCACAGCGCAGCTTTCATGTTACCTCAGTGGTATAATATATAACAACCAATCACAGCGCAGCTTTCATGTTACCTCAGTGGTATAATATATAACAACCAATCACAGCGCAGCTTTCATGTTACCTCAGGGGTATAATATATAACAACCAATCACAGCACAGCTTTCATGTTACCTCAGTGGTATAATATATAACAACCAATCACAGCACAGCTTTCATTTTACCTCAGTGGTATAATATATAACAACCAATCACAGCACAGCTTTCATGTTACCTCAGTATAATATATAACAACCAATCACAGCGCAGCTTTCAAGTTCCCTCAGCAGTATAATATATAACAACCAATCACAGCGCAGCTTTCATGTTACCTCAGCAGTATAATATATAACAACCAATCACAGCACAGCTTTCATTTTACCTCAGTGGTATAATATATAACAACCAATCACAGCACAGCTTTCATTTTACCTCAGTGGTATAATATATAACAACCAATCACAGCACAGCTTTCATGTTACCTCAGTATAATATATAACAACCAATCACAGCGCAGCTTTCAAGTTCCCTCAGCGGTATAATATATAACAACCAATCACAGCGCAGCTTTCATGTTACCTCAGTGGTATAATATATAACAACCAATCACAGCACAGCTTTCATGTTACCTCAGCAGTATAATATATAACAACCAATCACAGCACAGCTTTCATGTTACCTCAGCATTCTCAATATCCAGCAATTGTCTTGTGAAACGTTCGGCGGATGCATCATTTTGTAGTTGAACACTCATCCCGTTGCTGGTAATGCCTTTTATCTTTTGTGCTTGAGATGGAAATGAAACGATCTTTGTCTGGGGGGCATAACTGTCGACGATGCTCGCACGCGCGCCACCTATCGTAGGATAGATGTACTATGCCAGTAATCTTCCCAGGAGTGTACTCAACAACTTCCCAAAGTTTCATTGCGATTAGATAAATGGTGTAGTAATGCATAAAGGACAGACAGACATTCATTTTGATATATATATATATATAGATGACATCAGGAAGTGAGAGAATTAGACTCCATACGTAAAATTTGGACCCTTATTTGTTTGCGCTTAGAATTGAATAATGGAGTTGGGACCTTTTAACTTTTCCTATTTATGACATAATCAATGCTTGGGCCAAATTTCGAGTTTTTATGACATTGGGAAGTGAGAAAATTAGATTCCGTACGTAAAATTTGGGCGCTAATTCTTTCGCGCCTAGAATTGAGTAATCGAGTTGGGACCCATTAGCTTTTCCTATTTATGTATTTATGACATAATCAATGCTTGTGCCAAATTTCATGTTTCTACAACATCGGGGAGTGAGAGAATTAGTGGCAATGATGGAAATCGTACGATCTACGTGGGGGGTCGTAGCCGTCGACGACGCTCGCGCACGCGCCATTTATCATAGAATATTTGTACTATGCCTATAATCTTCCCAGGGGTGTACTCAACAACTTCCCAAAGTTTCATGGCGATCGGATGAATGGTGTAGTAGCGCATAAAAGACAAACACACACCCAGACAGACACGCAGACATACATTCAATTTTATATATATAGATATACCGCTGTCTCAGTCTGGTATTGGCCATATGATAAGAGCTCTCACCTTGGGGCCTGGCTTTCCTGTTGTTCCCCTTGGACCTCGTTCACCACGTGGACCCTTGAGAGGGAATAAAACATGTAGCTTAGTATGACTGAACTGTGTGTATTACATGCTAAATGCAGTCTATAAACAAAGAGAATGGTTTTTTCTTACCGTTGGACCTCGTTGCCCCCTTGGACCTGGTTTGCCAGGGGTTCCCTAAGAGAAAGCAAAGAATAAAGCTATGAGGAGGCTGGGAGTTCAGTAAAATACAGCACACCCCTGTCCTCTTCTCGCAGGCTTCTGGGTTATTAACTAGATCTGTTCAGACTTTTAATTTATTAGTAAGAGGACAAACCCTTTAAGGACAAACTAAAAAGGAAAAAAAACACCTTATTACAAAATAATAAGCTTTCAGCCATCGGCATGGAAGTAAATCTTCCCGCTGGTCCATCCGTGCCAGCACCCAAGGAATAATAATAAAGCAGTGACATTCAATACTAATTCTTTATGGCTTTTTCTTACTGGCTCAGCACATTATTATATTGGATTTTCCCCTGTATTATTTTAGAAGCCTGAGCTCGGAGATCAGACGCAGGATGTAAAACCTGCAACAACCACTCCGCATACAAAGGGACACGTAGGATTCTGCGCACCCGGAGCTACATATAAAGGGGAAGGGGACATTGGGATAACTCTATAACTGATCATCAGAGCTAGAAGAGAATCAGCAGTGAGTGCCTGAGCCGTACAGACGACATCTTCATGTATGCCCTGGCACATGCTGTAGGATGCCACTGTGGCCCTTGTATTTGCAGGGCCACATATAATAGTCGTCATAAAATATTTACTTACTCTTGTGCCTTTCTCTCCATTTGCACCTGGAAACCCGGGAAATCCGATTGATCCCTTTAAGTAACATGAGAGTAAGATGTTATTTGTAGGGAAATCCTTAATACAACAAGAAGGAAAAGTTTGGCATTCGTGTCACTTTTGTGAATCTTCTAGTAGTAGATCCCACTTTGGGCTCTTTAGATGGGACTTGTACGCAGCCTCATAGATCAACCAGCTATGGCTCTACAGTGGCTGAAAAACTATAAACCCCAGTATGCCCAAGAGTTGTAATAGATGGAGTGTGCTAAGTTGGTGATTACTGCTTTATGGCACATAGAAGGATGCATCTATTGAACTGTGGACACTTTACATCCTCCGAATCCCTCAGTGTTCCTGTAATACGTTTTCCTCTACTTCCCGCCTCACACATGAGGTCGGCTGTTAAAGTGTATTTAGTGATTAGGAAATGACACAGTAAATGGGATTTCAAGCTGCTGATCGATAACACTTTGTATTCAGTCCCGATTATACAGGAGGATTATCCACATTACAAAGTGGCGGCGGATGAAGACGACCGCAGAACGTTACCTTTGGACCTTGCCTTCCTGGGTAGCCTGGTAGTCCTGGAACACCGAGTTTTCCCTAAAGCAAAGATGGATGTGGTTATTGACCCTCTAGTGGCTCACAGGATAATGTACAGGGGATCACATGGTGCATCATCCACGGTCATCATAAAAACTCTGATGGCCATCGTCAGCATTACATCCGATGTAGAGGGACCGTTCGGAAACATTGACTCACTGAAGAGAGGTTTACTCTGAACAAGTACCCGCATGCACCAAATGATCCTCAGGATCTGAAGCTTGAAATTACACTTTGGGGGCTGGATGGCGACACACAGACATCTGGGGGGGAAGCAGAGCGATGACATGCAGACATACAGATTGGTGGTGGAGGGGAGACATGCTGGCACTTGGAGGGGGCAGGCCGATGACATATTGACACTCGCAGGGGCATGCCAGTAACACGCTGACATTTGGGGGGGGGGGGGGGGAGACAGACACGCGACATGCTGACACTTGGGGTGGGGGGTTAGGGCTAGCGACACGCTGGCACTTGGGGAATTGGGGACAGGACAATGACATGCTGACATTTGGGAGATGTGGACAAGACAATGACACGCTGACATTTGGGAGATGTGGACAAGACAATGGGGGGCACTTGGGGGGACAAGACAATGACACGCTGGCACGTGGCGGGACAAGACAATGACACGCTGGCACGTGGCGGGACAAGACAATGACACGCTGGCACGTGGCGGGACAAGATAATGACACGCTGGCACGTGGCGGGACAAGACAATGACACGCTGGCACGTGGCGGGACAAGACAATGACACGCTGGCACTTGAGGGGACAAGACAATGACACGCTGGCACTTGGGGGGACAAGACAATGACACGCTGGCACTTGGGGGGACAAGACAATGACACGCTGGCACTTGGGGGGACAAGACAATGACACGCTGGCACTTGGGGGGAAACAGGAAACTGACACTTGGACACAATTGGCATATAAACATATTAAGTAAAAATTAGGTGAACAGAAAAGAGTCAACAATTGAAACAGGAATATAAATTTCACCCAGTTTATTGCAACATGGAATAACGATCTTGTGCTCAGATAAACAGGGATAAGCCACCAACTGGCTGACAGATTCTCCACCCTACCTGACCGTCTACACTGGGGTAAATAACTTGCCCTATTCTATAATGTGATAAATGCAGAAATGCAAAGATGCCATCATTAATTGTGGGCATTGAGCCAGCAGCGGTCGTCTCCCTGTCACAGGAAAGAGATGAATGAAACGAAGAAGAAGGGAAGGATTTCAGTCTCTGAAGTTCTACTCATTATATTGTAACTTCTAGGAATAACTGCACTCTTCAAAAGTCCTGCCAAGCGCTGGAAGGGATGAGCGCAGGAGCCAATTACCGGGTCAGCGTTTCTCCTTAGGTCTGTGTTCTGTTCAGGACATCACATGGGAAGGAGACACAACTTTTAATGATGTGGCAAGTGCTTCAGCTCCTCACCATTATCTATGTACATGTAATTATCTCTTTCCATGATTTTGCTCATGTGGTAGGAGGAGATGAAGCATTTCATACTGAACAGTCAGGAAAACTAGTACGAAAAATGTCACCCGTCTGAGTGTTGTAGGGAATTAGGAGCAAAGTTTCCCTAATTATAGCATAGATTTTTTTCTGTGCACAACTTACCTTCTCCCCAACAGGACCAAGAGGACCATTCTCTCCAGAAGGACCGCCTCTTCCCTTTGGACCTTCAGGACCATCTTCACCTCTGGGGCCAGGGGGTCCAAGTTCACCCTGGTGGTACATAAGGATTAATAGGAGGAATGAACCTTGATGTATAAACAGTGAAACTCCATTAATGTGGCATAAAACTGCAGGATGATCCTTAATTTCACAAGATCAGACCACGGAGCAGGCTGTGTTATCATTATTACACTCATACTATTACATTTTTTTCATAAATCTTTATGAACATCCAATAGTCCAGAATATCTAATATTCCAGGACCAGGTTCCATTAGCGCCTTCAGTGGTAGGTTTATTATTACCATATTATGGCAGGGAAATCTCCAGGGCTTGCTGCGCTGAGTATGCAGTAAAAACCCCGAAAGATTTCAGAGGACAGTTCAGTGCTCTGCACATTTCAGCACTAGAGCTGTCCACAGAAATCTTCCAGGGCTTAATTGCATGGTCAGTGCAGCAAGCCCCGGAGATTTTCTGGGCATGCCACTGAAGGGGTTAATGCAGAGAAAGCCAATCCATGTTAGATATTCTGTATCACTTCACTAAAAGTCACTTGTTTCTGTCTGTGAAATCCAAGATTTGAATACACAAAATTAAGAGAGTGAGTTGAGAGTGCTGAGTCTGTAAGGGGGATAAGTTCTGCCGCCATATGATGCCTCTGTAAAGCATAGTATAAGGGTGATACTATCCAGGAAGAGTTGGTAAAGACGTTTTTGTGACTAAACATCAGTTCCATCCATCTGAATGCGTCTTTTAGCAGAAACAGATTCCTGTAAGCCTCATTCAGAATATTGAGAGAGTTGCAAATGTTTGTGCAACAAAGCTGCCGCATGCAAATTCCTTCTCACAGAGATAGTCTTACCTAGAAACTATGCTTGCAAGGGAGAATAGATCTGCCAAAAATTACCTTTATTTGGGGAATGAAAAGGGTTGTCCATGTTTGAACTACAGGATCCCAGCAATCAGCGGTTATCAGGCCTGATGTGAGTGTGTACAGAGTCAGAGACGGTCAGCTCTGTACACATTGCAGAAGCTCAGATTGGTAATGCATTGCAATAAATGGCAATTTAATAAATGCCTGTCATACCAACCCTGGCCACTGCAATGTGTATAGAGCTGTCAGCATCTATACACACTGATAGTGGGTAATATAACAGCGGATCACTGGGGGTCCTGAGCGGCGGACTCCCACCGTTCAACTACTAATGATCTATCCTGAGGATAGGTCATCAATAGCTCAGATACTGACAACCCCTTAAAAATCTGTAGCTCATGGACTGGCTGTATCATTATTATGCATGACACCTAACTATCACTTCTATCCAACCTTATATCCCCCGGTGTTCATCACCAGATGCAGCAACTACATATGATAGGGTTTCAATTATGATCCCTCGATATGACCTTACGGTTAAAAGAGCTGAACGCCCTTAAATTTGTCCAAGTGACAAAAGTCATCTACATTCTCACCTTTTTAATGGATGAGATTTGTAAAGCCCCCTCCGGGCACAAACAATATACAGAATCATTAATCGCAGAAGCGAGTCGCCACATATTACCATTGATTCTGCCAAGTCAATTAACATCTTCATGCACTGCACAGGTTAAGGTAGGTTATCAGTTAATGAATATATTGATTCTACCTTTAAACGTTGGATGAGGAGTATGAGAGGAGCCAAACTCCGGCATTTCCTCTTAGCAATTAAAACGAAGTGTGAGCATTACTAACAAATGCGACTGAATGTGGATTAATCAGAACCAACACTTTTATATTGCTTTTAATTATCGTTTTGTATCTATAAAGTGGACGTTTTGGGATGATCCATTTTGCATGTATAATAAAGGTTGGCCCATCGGCCGCACACTGGGCACATAAGGCGTGCTGAATGCAAAGAGGCTTACGATTGGCAACAGTAGGCAGAACGGAACATTTGTTGGTGTGTGCTCTGTTTAGTGCATTGAGTGCAAACTTCATGGTCATCGATTGGTCTCCATACAACTCTCAAACTATCTACTAAGAGCCTAAGTACTGATGTTCTGTAGAATAGGGGAAAAGGGATGATCAGATCTGCACACAGTGCAATAAACATACATTTCACCTAAGGCCCATTTGGACTCAACGATTATCGCTCAAAATTCGCTTAAAAAACAATCGTTTGAGTGATAATCGTTGTGTCTAAACGCGATGCCATCGTTCACTGTTCCTGCATCGTTTTTTTTAGCAATAATCACTGTTATTAGCGCCGCACGCTGATTTTCTCCATGGGCGGCGCTGATAGCATTCTTTCAGCCAGTATTCCACTGGGACTTCCCAGCAGGATACCAGCTGAAAGCTCCGAGAACAAAGCAGCTGTCAGCGCTCCTGCAATTTCTTGGAGCTATCAGCTCAGCAGGACACTGCTGATAACTGCGAGAACAAAGCAGCTGTTTGCATATACAAAACAGCTGCTTTTCTAGGAGTTATCAGCAGTGTCCCGCTCTGCCTGCATTTAACTCTTTAAGTAGCTAATTAGCTACTTAAGAGATATGGAAAGATGATTGCTCAAAATTGTCACTCACACTGTCGTTTGAGCGATTTTTGACCAATCATCTTTCAGTCTAAATGCACCTTTACAGATGGAACAGATTTTACCTTGATTGTAATAGAAGGGCTCAGAAAGGTATCTTCATCCATTACAAAGCTATTGTTCTCTTATCTTAACACAACTCAAAACCCATTGTAAAGGAATTCAAACTGTAAATATAATGCACCACATCTTGATATCACTATCACATGGCGTTAAAGGTCCTTTTACACGAATGTCTGGCAAACGATGCCTGACACTCGTCCCTGTGTCTCTGCGCTCCCGTGTTTCTGCACGGGTGCTAGCAGAGCTGTATCGCTCACGGAGCAGCCAGCAAGGGGCGGGTCAGTGCAGGGGACTCTCGCTCCCCCGCCCCTCTCCATTGAGATACACAGCGGTCGTTCGCTACTGAATGGCGGCTGTTTGAACTGAACGATGAGCTGATCGTCCATTGTTTATGCAGCATAAAAGATCAGCGATGAGCTCATCTGGCAGTTTAAACAACCACTGTTCAGTAGTGAACAGCCGCTGTGTTATCTCAATAAAGTCAAGTTAAAGAAGGACCCATATGTATTTTTTTTAATTCCTAAAATTCTAAAAACATGTATAAATGTACTATATAAACCATAAGGGATGAAGGGATTATCAGAACAGGGGGGGGGGGGGGTGCGACCAATAGAAACCAATAATGTAAATGGCGCCGAGCAAATGAGCCTTTACATCGGGGCCAAGGACACGCAATGTGACGATTTTCTCCAGTCCAAACCTACCCTGCGGGCGCGGTCCTGCTTTACTGTATTGTTAACCCCCAGTGTGTGCAGGTGGGATGTCCGCACCACTCAGGAAATAATATATACATATCTCGCCATTTGTAGATGCCACTAAAGGGATTGGTCACAGAAATGACCTGATCTGGAAGAAAAGGCCAAGCCAACCCTCAAAGTACTAATAGTACCTGGAGACAACACGGACCACGACAAAAGTAAGTGAACCCTTTGGAATTCCCTGGTTTTCTGTCCTGATTACTAATACAAGATACAATATAGACAAACACAATGTAACAACACTCAGCTGTTCGCTCAGATCTCTGATTGTCATTATGTATCTGTCTATAATTGTGAGTTAGATAACTATTAGATCACAATGTATTAGTAATAAATGCAGAAATCCTGGGAACTCCAGGGGGTTCACTTACTTTTTCTTACAACTGTATACCCACCAGCAGACACCTGTTGACGGGCTCAGGATGGAGAGGACTTACTTTTGCAGCATAATAAAAGAACCGTTAAAGCCTATGACCATATTAACACATTAAATGCTGAACAATAAAATGGAGATTCTTACTCTGTCTCCTTTGGTTCCCATGTCCCCCTTAAATCCCGGGAAGCCATCTTCACCCTAAGTGCATAGAAAAACAGCAGCAAAGATACAGTGTTAATAAGTGCATGACAGTGAGCCCTGGTGCCGTGTCTACAGACATCTCCAGCAATGCACTGGTTAAAGATCTGCCCGCCGCTCCCTGGGCACTGATGGAGAATGGCAACCAGCCTAGAAGCGATTGGAAAGTCTAATGAAATATATGGGCTTTTGGGCTGTTGCCATGGGAGACCAAGTTCCTTCAACACTCAATTGCTTCTATTAATAGACAGATGATATACAGTAGCAGGGCCGGCTAACCTGGGGGCGCTGCAGGTGGAGGATGGAACGCCGCGCTCATACATCATATGAACATCTCCCGCTGACGGCTTTTACCTTCACCCCTATAGCTTGGCTCCTCCGTTCTCCTTAGCGCTTCCCTGGTTACAATTCTGGAGTGGGGGACGGGGGGGATTTCCTCCGCCTCACTATCCAATGCTGCGGTGCTGCCACCGAATTACCAGCGCTTGTAAACTAGTTACATGTCAGTGAATGGGAACATCCAGAGGTTGATAATCCATCCAAGAGCATGAACATGATCAGCCTCTGTATGCAAACAATACATCTCCATTCACTGGTGGCAAGCAGAGATCTTGAAACTGGTGAGTTATGGAAACACAAAGTCTATTAGAAGGTGGGAGAACTTTCATTATACATTAATTGGGCTTTATTTTAAAAACAAAAAATGGTACAATCTGAGCAAATGCTGGATAAAGGCCAGAGGGAAGCCACTACAGCGCTGGAGGAACACGGGCCGTACGATATTACGGCAGCATCGGAAATCCCTCCAGCTCTTCCGATTGTCGCCAATATTTATTATACAGCGTACTTGCTGCCTGACAAGACCCAGAATGCGGCTGTGCATGGCCGGCATTACACTGATCCCCTCAGATCCAGGACTGCAGTCTGAAGCATCAGCCGGGACCATCTGACGCGGTAACTTACCTTCTCTCCCTTTGTTCCCTTCAAACCGCGGATTCCATCAGCGCCCTGAAACAAGAAAAAGGGCTCAGTATACAGAATGTATAACCCTCATGTCTCATACATACCCAACGACCCCAGCGGTGGTACTGCATCCTCATCAAGATAACACTGTACAGTATTCATTCTTCTATACTGTATATATACACTGCACAGTACCACTTCTCCTGTCCTGTATGTATATATACACTGCACAGTACCCCTTCTCCTGTCCTGTATGTATATATACACTGCACAGTACCCCTTCTCCTGTCCTGTATGTATATATACACTGCACAGTACCACTTCTCCTGCCCTGTATGTATATATACACTGCACAGTACCACTTCTACTGTCCTGTATGTATATATACACTGCACAGTACCACTTCACCTCTCCTGTATGTATATATACACTGCACAGTACCACTTCTCCTGTCCTGTATGTATATATACACTGCACAGTACCACTTCTCCTCTCCTGTATGTATATATACACTGCACAGTACCCCTTCTCCTGTCCTGTATGTATATATACACTGCACAGTACCACTTCTCCTCTCCTGTATGTATATATACACTGCACAGTACCACTTCTCCTGTCCTGTATGTATATATACACTGCACAGTACCACTTCTCCTGCCCTGTATGTATATATACACTGCACAGTACCACTTCTCCTGTCCTGTATGTATATATACACTGCACAGTACCACTTCTCCTGTCCTGTATGTATATATACACTGCACAGTACCCCTTCTCCTCTCCTGTATGTATATATACACTGCACAGTACCCCTTCTCCTGTCCTGTATGTATATATACACTGCACAGTACTACTTCTCCTGTCCTGTATGTATATATACACTGCACAGTACCCCTTCTCCTCTCCTGTATGTATATATACACTGCACAGTACCCCTTCTCCTGTCCTGTATGTATATATACACTGCACAGTACTACTTCTCCTGTCCTGTATGTATATATACACTGCACAGTACCACTTCTCCTGTCCTGTATGTATATATACACTGCACAGTACCCCTTCTCCTGCCCTGTATGTATATATACACTGCACAGTACCACTTCACCTCTCCTGTATGTATATATACACTGCACAGTACCACTTCTCCTGTCCTGTATGTATATATACACTGCACAGTACCCCTTCACCTGTCCTGTATGTATATATATACACTGCACAGTACCCCTTCTCCTGCCCTGTATGTATATATACACTGCACAGTACTCCTTCACCTGTCCTGTATGTATATATACACTGCACAGTACCACTTCTCCGGTCCTGTATGTATATATACACTGCACAGTATCCCTTCTCCTGTCCTGTATGTATATATACACTGCACAGTACCACTTCTACTGTCCTGTATGTATATATACACTGCACAGTACCACTTCTCCTGTCATGTATGTATATATACACTGCACAGTACCCCTTCTCCTGTCCTGTATGTATATATACACTGCACAGTACCCCTTCTCCTGTCCTGTATGTATATATACACTGCACAGTACCCCTTCTCCTGTCATGTATGTATATATACACTGCACAGTACCTCTTCTCCTGTCCTGTATGTATATATACACTGCACAGTACCCCTTCTCCTGCCCTGTATGTATATATACACTGCACAGTACCCCTTCTCCTCTCCTGTGTGTATATATACACTGCACAGTACCCCTTCTCCTGTCCTGTATGTATATATACACTGCACAGTACTACTTCTCCTGTCCTGTATGTATATATACACTGCACAGTACCACTTCTCCTGTCCTGTATGTATATATACACTGCACAGTACTACTTCTCCTGTCCTGTATGTATATATACACTGCACAGTACCACTTCTCCTGTCCTGTATGTATATATACACTGCACAGTACCCCTTCTCCTCTCCTGTATGTATATATACACTGCACAGTACCCCTTCTCCTGCCCTGTATGTATATATACACTGCACAGTACT